>NW_023270377.1:107468101-107480714 GCF_011800145.1 Mirounga leonina
TAGGGGGGGGGGGGGGCGGGGCGGGGCGCAGGGCCCAGGCTCAGGTGATACGCAGACGGCCCAGGAGTGCTCCTTCCCTGATAGGACACACCAGAGGAAACGGGGGTGCCCTACCCTGCTCCCCCGAGCACAGAGAGGCCAAACCCCCGGCGGCGGCGGCGGCGGCGGGACATGCGAGCCTTGCCCTGGCCTGGCAGGAATGAGGGACCCCGGGACACCTCCCCCCGGCCACCTACAGCCAGAGGGCAGTGGGCGTCACACACCTGGGCTGGGCCTTGACTGTGAAGGTGTTGCTTCCGTGCTGCTTCTCCAGGCTGACCAGCACATCGTTGAGGTTCTGGTTGAGCTGCAGGATGATCGGCAAGTAGGCGGGGAGCACCTCTGGGGCCACCAAACAGCCCCACTCTCCCCAGTAACATCCCTGCTTCTCTCAGTCCCCTAGCCCCTTCCTTGCACCCTTGTCCCCTGCCAGGAATAAGCTTTCCTTACCGCCTGAGTGGGAACTGGGAACTGCCCACCAAACCCAGACAAACAAAGGGGAAAGATGGAGGAAATGGGCTACACTGCTAATCGTTACTGTTTCGGAGAACTATCTTTTCCTTTCTTTCTACTTGTAGAAATTTCCTAAAATGGCTCTCACCGCTTATACTGTTTTTAAATTTTTTTAATTGTTTCTGCAAGTTAACTGTTGATTCTAATTGTTAAGCACATTTTGCCAAGATGTTTTCAGGCCACATTACTACTGCCAGAGATTTCACCAAAAGCACCAAGGCAAGACAAGAGGTTTACCTCATGTACATGTACATAGGACATTCTCACTACTGAGAAAATTTCCCTCTTTTGCTTTGGCCACCAGGAAGCTCAGAACTGAATTTTCTTCCTACTTTACATAAATGTTTCCTTCCCCCCAAACACCTCTTTCTGTTTGTTTGGATTTTTTTTTTTTTTTAAATTTTTCATTAAGTTGTCTCAAATCTTTAAAAGGAGGAAGGAAAAGAAAGGGAAGACCAAAAAGGCAGGAAACCATAGTCAGGGAGGTGACTCAGCAGGCCCCAAGCTGCTTTTCCTCCTCCCGCCCTGGGCCTGGAATCCACTACCATCACTTTGTTCCTCTGGGGCCAAGAGACAGAGGAGTTTCTCCAACTCTGCTTTGCAAGTTTAACTGCCAGTTAAGTTAAAATTAAAATAACACAACACAGGAATTTGAGCTAATCAGACCCCTTCTTACACCAGATTCTGGCAGATAAAGCAGACATGCTTCAATGTCTTAAGAAACATGAGAGACAAATTGAGAAAACTCCAGTATTTTATTGATTATTTGCCTACGAACTGGGAAAGGGTGCCACCATTCTCTGACCCGGAGCTCCCTGAGCCAACATTGACAGCTCCAGAGGGGCCGGCTCTGTCCAGGCAGGAGGACTGAACTGGGGGCAGAAGGGGGGCAGGGGCCGGGCCTATGGGTCCTGCTCACAGCCTCCCCAGCACTCCCAATGGGGCTAGACACTCTAGAATGGAGAGCTCCTGGAAGGCAGGGCAAGGTGGCACCTCCCCAGGGCCCAGAGGCAGTATTGTGGTCACTCGCGTGTACCAAACCCCAAGGGGAAAGAGGGAGCTTGGCCGGCCCGTTGCATGCCTCTGCCCCGGCCCTTGGCAGCAGAGCACGGCCCAAGGCCTGAGGCCCCCAGGGGTCACCAGGACCTACCTTACTCATCTCCTTGTGGAAGTTCTCCTCCAGGCCCGCAATGCTCTGAAACGTGTTCACATAAAAACCTACACGGCTGAGGGAGGGAGGGAGGGAAGGGAAAGGGCAAAGTGAACACACGGATCAGTGCAGACGGCCCAGGAGAGCCACACACGCACTGATACCCCTCCAACCCTCCCCAGAGACACAAACCGCGGGAGGGCCCGGGGCCCAGTGGACAGACACAGGAAGACACCTCGGGCAGCCCCGGGAGGGAAGCCAAGGCTCAGCCCCATGACCTCCCAGCACTCACCTGTTCCACAGGGACGGCAGCTCTTCCTGCAGATCCACGTTCATCTCCTCAAACACTTTCTGGGCTTTGATGAGCTCCTCCTCTGCCTGAGGGGCGGGACTGGTCATTCCCTTCTGCTGGGCCTCTGTCCCAGCCAGCCCAGGCCAGGCCAAGCCCACCCCCCAAGACCTGCTCCCTCTAACCTCCCACCCAGTGCACTGGGACCAGGGCTCTGGGCAAGATGGGAGTGAACCAGATGAGGACACTCAGGGGGCCTTCCCCATGCAGCTCCTTGGCACCTGCAGCTAGGTATGTAAGGTCTGCTCCAGGAAGGGGAAAGCAGGGCAGCCGTGGCTGGAGGGAGAAGCCCCCTATCAGGCCCAGGTGGGCCAGGAGGGAGATGAGGGGTGAGCAGGGCACAACAAGAAGGCTTGAGACAAGGGGGCCAGGAGCTGGGGCCCAGGAAGGAGGCAGGGGCAGACCCCAGACCCAGCAGGGACTCTGCCCACTTACATGTGAACCCCTCTCAGGCTAAGCATCAGCCTACTGTCCAGCCCCCTCGGCCTTGCCCTGCTGTCCCTGCTTGAGTATCCCTTTCTCAAAGCGGGTCCTACTCAGCCTCAGCCACCTCCCTGTAGGATGTGGCAGCAGTATTTCCCATGCCTACCCCTCTCTCCTCGGTGACCTGTCCCCACCAGCCAGAGGCCAGAGGCAGCAGCTCAGGCACATCCAGGAAAGACGGGGGAAAGATGGGGGAGAGGGCAGGGCCAAGGGAGGGGGGCGCTAGGCTGCTGGGCAGGATGCCTGTGCTCACCCACGAAGCCCTCACCCTACCCAGTCAGGCCCAGTGCCTTCCGGGCCTGCTCATACCCACCAGCAGGTGGCGCTAAGGCCCCATCCCACAACGGAAGACCGTAGGGAACAGGGCAGCAGGCTGCGGCCGAGGCAAGGGCAGGGGTGAGTCACAGACCCTGGGCAGAGAAGGGGCTCTACTAGCTCACTTGGAGGGTGCTGCTGGAAACAGTGACTCAGTTGGGTGACTTGGATTCAGGGTCTGAATCACAACCCAGGAACGTGGCAGGCCCCTCCCCGGAGAACACTTCCCGCCTGCATCCTTACATTTTCAGGCCTTCTGGCAAAGGCTGCCAACTGGCCAGAATGCCAAACTGCCACAAAGCACACGATTTCCCCAGCCCACCCAGCTGTCCCATCCAGCTTCAGGCACCAGGTCAGCCCCAGTCAGCCCGTACCTCGGCCAGCCCAGCCTTGGTGGTGGGGGTGGGGCTGGAGGAGAGAGAGGGGCCACCTCGCTCCTGACTACAATTACCTTCACGCTGTCAGAACTTGCTAGAATGAACATAAGCTCCATGCCTAACTTTTTAAAATCTAATTTAAAAATTGAAGGTAAAGTAGGAAAAGAAAGAAAGAAAGAAAGAAAGAAAGAAAGAAAGAAAGAAAGAAAGAGAGAGAGAGAGAGAGAGAGAGAGAGAGAAAGAAAGAAAGAAAAGAAAGAAAGAAAGAAAGAAAGAAAGAAAGAAAGAAAGAAAGAAAAGAAAGAAAGAAAGAAAGAAAGAAAGAAAGAAAGAAAGAAAGAAAGAAAGAAAGAAAGAAAGAAAGAAAGAAAAGAAATGTCTGTTTGAACATGCATGCCTTGGGCAGCTCCTGCAGAGGATCAGATCCAGCAGGCCCTCCCTGCCTTACCCCACTGGGCATCCCAGCACCCGAGTGGAGGCCACTAATGTGAGTCTCTACAACCCACAGAATGAGAGACTTTCACCACAGGTCTAACCATGAGTGCTGACACTCTCACACACCCAACTGCCGAGGGTCTGGCTCAAGGCCCATGTTCCCCAGCTCCCATGCCCCCCAGAGACCAGCTCAACATCAGCCACCACCCCACGATGCTGGTCCTAACTCCTCAATGAACATCCGTGACAATGACACGCAGCTCATTGCCGTAGGCCGAGCCCTAGTCACACGCCCAGCAGTGCTGCAAAGAACAGGGTGGCTCTGTTTTAATGTTCCTGGAACTCAGGGCCTGTGTCTGTTATTCCCTTTGGGTCCCATTCCTCATATTCTGGCTGTTTCAGAAACACTTGGGGTGGCAGGAAGTGGGGGGAAAGCTGTCCATTGTTGGGCAGGCTTTGCAGCCCCGGTGGCTCGGCTAGATGCTGACGGACACATAGAGCAGGCCAAAACAGTCCTGCTTACCAGGCTGCAGAGCACCAGGGTCCTGCAGGCAGGTTTGAGAGGACTGTGGCCGGTGCAGACAGCAGCTCAGAACGAGCCCACAGGATATGTGGTGCTGGTCAGCTTGAGAGAGCACAGCTCTCTCAAGGGGAGGGGTCACATTCCCTCCCCAAAGTCAAGTCAGCCAGCAGGGCAGTCCCAGGACCCCAGTGCCCCAGCTCACAGCCAGCCAGCTGCACATGGGAACTCAAAGGCTCCCCAGCTTCCAGCCAGGCATGAGGCAGGGTGGGGGCAGAAAGAGGATATGCTCAAATAAAAATTGCATCCAAATGGGAAAGCCAATTTGGCCAAAAGGCCAAACATCTGCAGTCCAACAACCAGAAATGAGATCATGAGCCTTAGCCTCCCTAGTGGCTCCCCTGAGGTAGGGGTGTGGGGCCCTCCCACCAGGATCCCCCACCCACACCCATCTCAGGAGCCCAAAAACAGCCATGGGCACTACCCCCAAGCCCCACAGTCTCTCAGGGGCAACAAAAATTTTCACCTGGTCTCCTGCCAAACCCACTTCAGGGAAAATTATGCAGAAACCCTGGCTCTGGGTCAGTGGCCCCATCCTCCTCCAGCCCGAAGTCCTGAACTCTACAGGCAGGGCTGGTGCTCCAGCCTCTAGCTCCTCCCCACCTCCCACGGACCATCTCCCCCAGACTTCGGAGATCCAGGGTCACCCCAGCGTCACGGTGGGGCTGTCACCAACTCCAAAGTCAGCCCATAACTTTGGCCTACAATAAATCAGGCAGCAAGTCAGGTAAGAAATTGGGCCACGAGCCCATGCTGAGCCCTGAGCTCTCCACATCACAGGCATTCAACACATGTGGGTTGAAGATGATGAAATGAGGAGTTGGCCCAGAAAAAATAGGGCAGCTGCCCAAAGAGAAACCCAACCTTGTGGGTCAGGGCTCCGTTGCCCGCCCCCACCTCAGGACCATGAGGGGTGCTGGAGTCCTGTCAGTTTCACTGGAGAGAAAACCATGAGGCCACCTCTCGCAGAGTATATCTAGCAGTCCCCGGCCACACTGTGCTCACCCAGAACCCAGCCTGTCCCGAGGGCAGAGGGCTGAGAAGAGTGAAGTGTTGCCAGGGAAATAGGATCAGTCAGGAGTTTTGTACAAAGAGCCTCCTCCGAGAAGCCCTCCAGAACCACTGTGGTGCCTAGTTTGCCCTTCATGAAACTCCCAAAGAGCAGACCCTTTAGGCCCCAGGTCTCAGCATCCCAGCCACACTTGAAGAGCCTTGCCAGGGCTCCCTGTCCAGGAGCACCATGAAGGCCCACAGGTCCCAGGGGTCCCTATGAGCTGGGGTTTTGCCTCTCTGGGCAGGTTTGTCTCTTCAATAAATTTTGGATAGCCTCACAGTTTCTATGAGGCTTGAAGGACAACACATGTTAGGACAGGAGCCCTCAGAGAGGACAAATGGCTCAGAGGCTTTCCTGCGTTCCCAGAGGCTAGGATTTCATAGAGTCTCAGGACTACCAGAGACTCGGGCATGAACCAACAGACCGGGGCCCTCCCCAGGTTAACCAGAGCCCCAAACCTCTCTCAGCCCCCCACATTTGACCTCAGGTCTCATCTGAAGCAGGAGCTCTCTCAGCAGAGACATTTGTAAACGGCCCTGCCCCCCAACCCAGGAAAGGGACTAAGCCCTCCCCCGCCCTGGGCAGTGCAAGACAGGCACCCAGTGCCAAGGACAGGACAACAGACCAGAAGGCGCCAGCACGTGCAAGGTTAGAAGCCAGTGTCACCTGATTTCGGAGCAGGTTAGTTTGAGCTACGAGATGAGCCTGCAGTTTGCCTTGGCACCACTGGGGGGCAGCTTTCTCAAGCAGCGAGACAGGCTGGGGGTGGGGAGGGGAGGTCAAGGCAAAGGAGAGTGGAGAAACAGGAGGGAGATGGGGAGAGAGAAACAAAGACACAGATATTAAACACGAAGTCCAAACGTCCCAAATGCAATGACAGACAAGCTGGCCACCCCTCCAGGGGGCCAGCCCCCCAGCAGGTAAAGGCCCCTGGAGGCTAAAATAATTAAGGGGAGCCCTGGGCAAGGGGCAGAGAAAGGGGTGAACTCCAACTGCAAAGCAAAATGTGAGAGTCGTTAGCAGGGGCAAAGGGGCTCAGCAAGCTTGGTCCTGCCCCGGGGTGGGCTGGGGAGAGGGGAGCCACCCTCAGCCCCTCACTTGTGGACAGCGTGACCAGCTCAAGCCCTGTGCCCTCAGGCTTGTTCCAGCGGAGACAGGGTCACATGGGATCCCATGACAGAATTCCACTCAGAGCACGCCAGTTCGGGTGGGGCTGTTCCAGTGAAACCCAAGCCAGGCCTGTTCTCATCCTGGAAAGTGGCCTCAGAGCAGGGTGGAGGGCCCAGGGCCCAGGGCAAGCACGACAGGATAGGCAGGAAGTGGACCCTCACCCAGGTGCCCACAAAGGCCTTTCCCTCAACCTGCCGTGAGCCCAGCAGCATCCCTCACCCCTCTTACTACCTGGGACTAGTCACCAGCTGTAAACCCATCTGCAAGTGGGGTTGATGATTCCTGCCCCAGGGGAGCAGTGATAACCAACAGTGCAAAAGGGTGCAGTGAGTACAGCACAAGAAGGCCCCTCCAGGGGACTTGGGTACCCCCGTTTAGGCTCTCCCCCAACCCTGCCCTCCAGCCCTTACCTTGGCAATTTTGGCTTCATCCTTCTTTTTGGCGGTTTGAAGGGACTCGTAATGGTGCCGGGCACTGTCATAGTCCACCAGCTTCCGCCCTCGCTTGGCAATGCGTGACTGAGGACAGACGGAGGTGAGGGGGTTGCTGGGATGCTGACCCAGGCTGGGCTCAGAGAAACTGGGCTATGGGCACTGGGAGTTGGATGAAGCCAAAGGGCCCAGGGCAGTCGACCCCAGGCTCAAGAAGTGCATCTAATGCATGCTTGAAACACTTCCTCCAGCATTTCAGGGGGCAAAGAGCTCACCCCTTCAAGGCGACCCATGCCCTCGGGGTGTCCTTTCTTATGCAGAGGTCAAACCACTGTCTTCAATATTCAGCCACTTTTGCCAGGACAAACCAGCCAGTACTGTGTGCGATACGCCTCCCGCTCCTGGACCCCAGGCTGCTCTACTGGTAGGCTACCACCATTGGCCTCCCTTGCACACTCCCCATAAGGCATCTTGAGGGCCCGGGGCATCTGCATTGGGTGGCCACGGGGGCCAGCATGGAGCCCAACCCCCAGGGGCTCAGGTCCAGCGCAACAGTCACCACCTAGCCTCAACACCTCTGCTTCCATGTCTGAAGCACCTGGGGCCCGCTGGCTGCAGTGGAGGGCACCTATCAGGCCCCCATGCTCAGGCCTTACATCCCCTTAATATACCTTATACAACCCTATAGTCACTCCACAGTGACACGGCCACACAGACGTACATGCACCATGGGGTCTCTTCCCCAAGTCCGGAGACCCAAAGCCCTCAGCTCAGAAAGGCCCAGGTCTGGGGGCTGGTGGGCTGTCCTCCGAGGAAGCAGCCCTGGAGGGATGAATTGCCAGGTGAGGGAGATGCCAGCCTTCAGGGCAGAGTCACCTCAGTGCCTGAGCCAGCCCTAGGCTGACCCCTTCCCCCCATCCTTCTATCCCCGCTTCAACTCCCCTGCACAGGCTACCAGGCCAGAGCACGACAGATCTACAAAAAGTGCCTCTCACCTTGATGTCAGGGAACTGGCCCAGGTATGTGTCCATGGTCAGCAGCGCCTGGTCCACCAGCTTCTGATGGTAATCCAGCCAGAGGAGGTCATTGTTCTGAAGGAGGTGAGAGCTCATGAGTATACGGCCCGGGGAGCTGGGCCACACCAAGTCCCCAGCTCTCTCCTCCCAGAGACCTGGGGTTCACAGCCCAGAGGCTTCTCAGAACCTCAGGTCCCTTGGCTGTAAAATGAGGGTAGTAACTCCTGCCCTCTAGCCTCTCACAGGGCAAGTATAAGGAACAGATAAGCCCAGGGCTGGTAGGTCAGGGAGGGGAGGTGACTTGCCCAAGGGCACACAGCATGTGAATGCCCGAAAACCAGAAGGGCTTGTCCCAGAGGGCAAGGCAGGGCGGAATAGGCCTGGGGCTGAAACCAGAGGGCCCTCTGGGAAGGACCGAGGTCACCTGCCTCACGCTCACCTCAGCTATCTTGTTTGCTTCATCCCTGCCAGGCCAGTCGGGCTCATACACCTCCTGCAGACATTCGTTCAGTTTCTTGGAGGCCTCATGCATGGCTGTGGGGCAGAAGGGCCATGCTGCAGCCAGGGCCATGGGGCAGGGGGCGGGGACGAAGGTGGGGGCAAGGAAGGGACAGGGAGGGTCACCCTTGCCCCCACCTCCTAAGGCCCCACTGTCAGCGCTTACCGCTCCGTCACAAACCCTGGTCCCCATCCCAGCTCTGCCCCCATCACCTTCATGGGGCAAAGGCCCCTCAGTGTCCCATGAAGCCCACTACCCAGACCAGGTCTGCCCTGCCTGCCCCTCACCCTTGACTGAGGCCAGGTAAGTCCGGAGATCCTTCTGCAGTCGAGTGCCCTCAGTCTGCAAAGAGAAAGCCAAGGCCAGGGTGAGGGCCCGGGGCACACGCTGTACCCGGCCCTGTCCTCCCTGCACTCCCGTGTGGACAAACGCAGGCTGCTCCTGACGGCCGCCCCAGATCCGCTGGACTCATCAGGGCAGGACTGGAGAAGACAAGACATGAGCGACAGCTCCTGGGCACGGCCTGGCCCGGAGCGCCCCTCAGAGCCGGCAGCTACTGTCTCTAGCAGCAAGCGCCTACTGAGCATCCAGTGCTTCTCAGCACCATCCCTGCCTCAGGTAGGGACGGTGATGATATGGAGATGGATGCAGGAAAGAGCCAGCCCCACTGGGCAGGTGATACGTGATGCTCTGAGCACACTGGGAGAGGAAGAGCAGGCCCTGGCTATGAGGAGGGAGAGCCTGTTTGGGGGGGGTTGGAGAGGTTTGAGTGTGCCTGGGGTGCACCTAGAAGGCTGGTTGTGTTCCTGCTTGCCCTCAGCTGGAGTGGAGACCACTTTTCATCTCCTGCAGAGGCGCCAGGCAGTCCAGGAGCGGGACTGTGGCTGCTTGTGGGTCTGTGTCTGTCTAACCCTTCACCAGGGCAAGGGAATCCAAAACAAGGGTTCAGTGACTTGCCCAGTGCGACACAGACTGGTAGAACTAGTGAGAACCCCCACAGCCTGGGCACTCAGGCGCCCCAGGTAGCTGCCTGTTTATCATGATGGGTGCTTCCAGAAGACAATAGAGGTGTCATGCAGGGAGGGTTCCAGGGCAGTGCATAAGATGTACAATTAGAAAAAAACAAAAAAACAAGGGGTGGTGGGAAAAAAAAAAAAACCTCTCCAAAATTGCTTGAATCCCCACAGACCACAGAGTAGCCTAGAGAAGCCTGGCCACACGGAATTCTGAGGAACTTCAAAGATCGAGGCCCGCTGATTAAAGATTAAAGGCCAATCCACAGCATCCTAACCTCTCTGGAATTCCATCAGGGATCAGATGTGGGCCTTGTGGGACTGGGAATGGGGAAGTGCCCATCCCACTCTTGATGCTTTGGTGATGGAGATGAGGATTCAAACGTGTTCATGACTCAAGGCTATTGCATTCATCTGATGCCACAGAATCTTCCAGACTCAGTTTCTCTTCCTGCCAAGCCTCCGTCATCTCACTCCCCTCCCCACCATCCTGCGAGCGCCTGTCTACTCTGCACCCCGAGGAAGGGGTCTCCCGAGGGGCGGGTTGCTGTGCTTGCCCGGGCCTCAGGCAGTACCAGGGCCCCTTGTGCTTCCCGAACAAGGCCACGCTGTGAGCAGGCACCCTGGGCACAGATGTGCAAGGGGCCGCCCAGAGCTCTGCCTCGCACATGCCAACTGCAGCTGGGCCCCTAAGCCACACTCCCCAGTCAGTCCCCAGGATCAGGCACAGCCCTCCCCCATGCAGCTGCCTCCTGCAGGGCAGCGCCCAGGCAGGCCAGCACAGAACCTGTGTGTTTGCTCCCAAACTGGCTCCCTTGGCCCTCCACATAGGGCACCTAAGAAACAACTCTGGAGGTTCCTAGGGCTTTAATAGACTCCTTGAAGAGCAGCTGAGGGAAGAATAAAGTTCTGGAGCACAGTCCCTTCAGCCTGCTCTCCTGGCTCTGGACTCAGGAGTCTGGAAGGACACCACAACCCAGTACCAACACCTAGTATAACTCCACGGGGGTGGCTTGGCCAGCACCTCACATCCCTGCTGTACCTTCCTTCAAAGGGTGCTCCCTGCCTCCCCTGACATCAGCCCCCACCAGTGGTCTGAAGACCCAAGCCCTCATCTTCCCAGTGGGTCTAGGGGGCAGGGACATCCCTCCTGCAGGACTCCCTCTGGCCCCAGCTGACTTGCGCCCCTCTGCAGTCCATTCCAGAGGATCTTCATGCAATAGCCAGGGATGCCCTCTTTGAGCAGAGCAGGCCCTAAGAACAAGAAGGAATCCGACCTGCCGCACCTCAGCAACAGACAAGCAATAATGAGCGCTGGGGTGCAAGCTACAGGTCGTCCCAGGGGGAAGAGCTTGACCCATTCACCTCCCCCCTCCACTGCCCCCCAGCTCAGGTTCAACTCAGGCCCTCCTGGGAGCCATCCTGGGTCCTCTGAGTGGGCCAAGCTGTTTCTCAGTGCAGGGACAGAGGGCAGGAGTGCCAAGACAGGTGCTGAGTGGGCCCAGGAAGGGCTATGAAACCTGTCCCTTGTGAGAGCCGGCAACAGCAAGGTGACCTACGCCCTCACCTAGGGCACCTGTAGGAAGGGGTAGGAGATTTACTTCCTTGAAGCCCATATTCCCCTGCCAGCCTAGTCCCCAACTAGCATGGGGCTCACCGCGCTTGGTGTTCACAGATAAGGAGCAGGAGAACACTCAGCTTCCAGACTTCCCACACTCAACCTCCACCCCCTCTTTCCCAGGGTCGCCCACGCCCAGGGCTCCAGCCACCCACACACACCCATCAAATCCAGAACCACATGGCTGCCTTAACCCCCAAGAGAGGGTTACCCAAGTCTCAAATGAGACCTCAAATCTACCCCCTCTTACTTGGCCCCTGAAAAGCCAGCCACCCCACCTAACCTGAAGGCAGACAGCCCCAGCTCAAGTGCCCACTCCATGTCCACCTCCAGGGAGCCACCAGCACTGACTATCTTCAGCACTGGCCTCACTGCCTGGCCCCTCTGCCCAAGGATCACTGAGTGACTCCTTGTCCAGGGCCGGGACCCAGAGGGGGTGACTCTGAGGGACAAAAGTGGACAGTAACGCTCTGGCCCCAGCACTGGGGCCAGGCCACAGGGAACCTCAGCTCCCAGACATGTACTTTGCTCACCTTCTGCCAAAGAGCCCAGCTGATGGGGCAGCCCCATCACCCCCACCCAGCTCAGGAGCTGCCCTAATCTTTCTCCCCAGCCCAGCCAGTCATCCTCAGGATTGGGGCTCGGCTCCAGAGAGCCGACCTGAGAGTGGACAGATCTGGACACCACACACTGTGTGTCCTGGGAAAAGTCGCTGAACCCCACTGGGCTTCAAGTACCTCCTCTATAAAATGAAGAGACTATCAGCATCCGCCTCAGGAATGCAAGGTTCAGGTCTGTAAAACACAAGCAGTACCTAGTCTAGAGTAGGGACTCTAGAAACAGTGATTTCCTAAAAGACTTTCAGAGCATCCCATAACCTGAGGAAGCCAGCTGAGTAGGGGACGTACCCCAGGGGCTTTCAGCAGAAAGAGTCAGAAGCAACGACTTCAGGCTTCTTGTCCAAGCCTCATTTTGCAAAACTGACGCCCAGGGAGCAGGGGCTCACCCAGGGCCACAGGGGCAGTAGATGGCTCTGACATGGCACATACCTGGGCCTTGAAACACCTCCCATTCATGGCCTGGGGGACAAGCAGCCATGAGCGCTCCCATTCCTGCCCTAAGGAGCCTCTCCATTGAGCTCCTCTGGCAGGCGAGAGTGGACTTGGCCCTGGAGACTTTCCCAGCTGCTCTCCGCACCCCTCTCTTCAATCATGCGTCCGCCCAACCCCAGGCGCTCTCCCATCATGCCCCCTACCCTATGGCCCTCTCCCAGAATGCTCCCTGGGCCTCTCCCAGCTTGCCCCCTGGCCTTTTCCCAGCATGCTCTCCAGCCCTCTGCCAGCATGCCCCCCCCACCGCTTTCACCCAGCATGCCCCCTACTCTCTCCCAGCATGCCCCTCAGGCCTCTCCTAGCATACCCCCCATTCTCTCCCAGCATGCCCCCTACTCTCCCAGCATGGCCCACAGGCCTCTGCTAGCATACCCACCTCCCCGACTCTCTCCCAGCATGCCCCCTCCCAGCCCTCTCCCAGCATGCCCCTTACTCTCTCCCAGCATGCCCCTGGCCCTT
>NW_023270377.1:107480724-107519540 GCF_011800145.1 Mirounga leonina
CCTCAGGCCTCTCCTAGCATACCTCCCACTCTCTCCCAGCATGCCCCCTACTCTCTCCCATCATGGCCCACAGGCCTCTGCTAGCATACCCCCCACTCTCTCCCAGCATGCCCCCTACTCTTCCAGCATGGCCCACAAGCCTCTGCTAGCATACCCACCCCCCCAACTCTCTCCCAGCATGCCCCCTACTCTCCCCCAGCATGGCCCGTGGGCCTCTCCTAGCATGCCCCTGTCCCTCTCCCAGCATGCTCCCCAGCTCCCAGCTCCTGGCCAGTGGACTGTCAAAGTTCTCCAAAGAAAGCCCCCTCCCCCGGGTTTAATTCCAGCTGCAGAGGTATTGGTGGGCACCTTTAGTGCTTTCAGAGGGCTCAGGCATAAACGAGGAGTAGGGAGAGGCCTGGTCCTTCCCAGCCCCAAGTCTGGGCCTATTTGGCCCCTTTCCTAGCACAGCTTAGACCATGACCCCACCCCCCATGCCCATTCCCATTCCCTGTGGCCCCTGCTGGCCTCCATCCCCATCTGTTCTCACTGGGGGCTGGCCTGCAGAAGCCACAGGGCCATGGCCCAGCTCTCCCTCACTTCCTGCCACCAGGCCCTTCCCAGAGAGGGGAGAACCACCAGGGTCTTCTCATTCCCCCCCTTCCATATCTTCAGATACACCCACAGAAATGGCTAATTCTAGGGGCACCTGGGTGGCCAGTAGGTTAAGCGTCTGACTCTTGATCTCAGCTCAGGTCTTGATCTCAGGGTCATGGAAAAAAAAAAAGTGGCTAATTTTAGACTTAGCAGATTTATGTGAGGGAAAAGGTTTCAGGGACATCCCAGTTAAGGTATTCAGGGTCCTTCAGTCAGGAAGTCCTCCCTTGCATCTAACCACTGCCCCCAGGCTGCCAACCTGATTAAGCCCCTTCTGTCACTGGTCTCTGAACTATCTAAAGGAATTTGGTAAGGGTGCCATTTCAATCTTTGGAACCAAACAAGTATGGATCTAAATCCACTCCCAAAGCAGGATGGCCTTGGGCAAATTACCCAACTTCTCTGAGCCTCAACTTCATCTATAAAAGGGGAACGATGATACTGGATGCCTTACAGGGCTGTTGGGAGGCATCCATAGGCCATGCTCAGCAGGTGCTCAAATCAGATCCTGTCTGCTCTGCTCCCACAGTAAATTCTGCAAACGCCACTCTCCTCACAAGAAGCTTCTTTAGCTCCTACTTGCTTTGACATTCAAGGTTTTCCAGAGTCTGGCCAAAATCTATTGCCTGCTCCCCGCCCAACCCCTACCACCCCCCCAACCTGCCCCAGGCCTTCATATGCCTTATCAAAGACCTAAAGTATACCCCCCAGCCCTCCCTCCTATTGCCCTTTGTCCATGCCCAGAGCCAGTGCTCCCTCTTCCAGGAAGTCTTCCATGACTTTGCCAGCCCACACTGGCCCCTTCTCCCAACTCTCTAACTCCACAAACTCAGCTCTTGACATTTTTTACCTGGCAGCCTCACTTCCACTTTGCACAAGCTCCCTAAGGCCAAAGGCCACCCACACTCACCAGCTGCTTGTTGAAATTCTGGACACACTGTTCAAACTGCTCATCCTTTGTCTCATCTGCCTTTCCCAGTTTCTGGAGGACCTGCCAAGGCAGCGGGAGAAGGGAAGCGTTACCATGAGAAAGAGGGTGGCCAAACCAAGAGTGCCCAATCACCAATACCACAGATGGCTTCCCACCCCAGCCAGCGTCCTGGGGGCCCACAGCCAGCATCATGCAGCCCAGGGCACTGGGACCATCAGAAGATTTCATGGCTGCTGTGATCCCCAAAAGCAACCCTGAGTCCACCAAGTCTTGAGACCTCCTCACCCTCTACCGGCCAAGCGGAGGAGCTTAGGTCAGGCTTGCTGGAGTGATTGAAACCAGGAGGAGGGGGATACCCTCAAAGAAAGCTTGAGGGGTCAGGCACCCCTCCTTGCTGATCTCACACTACACCCCTGGGGGCTCCACCCCAACCCTGGCGGCTAAAAAGTGAGCTGAACACAAGAGGGCCCACGTAAGGGCAGCCCCACCGCCCCACATGACTCCATTTCCTGGGCCCAAGACTCAGGAATACCAGAGGGAGGAGCAGAGCAGCCCTGAGCAGGAGGTAACCACCACAGGACACGGAGGGCAGCGAGGGGCGGCCAGGGGTCAGGCTCTTCATGTCAGTGGGAGCCAGCTCGCAATCTGACTAGATTTTCAGATGTGACCTGCTCCCTTCTCTACAGCCCAGAGGGCCAAGCTGGGCCCACTCCTGGCACTCACACTCACACTCACACACACACTCACACACACACACACAGTCGCACACATGGGTTCACAGCTACCCGCTCTACCCCCAACTAGACATCTCAGAGGCGGACTCTCCCCCTGATGAGTCACAACTGTGCTTTCTCAGCTGTGTGGGGAGAGTGGGAGGGGAGGGCAGAGGTGGGAAGAGGGCTGGGTAGCGGCAGAGAGACCCAGGGCCAGAAGAGGGGGAAAGACTTAGAAAAAGGAGCTGGATCAGGAGACTGAGAGGAAGTATGATGGGAGGGTGGAGGCGAGGAAGGGCGAGGGCAACAGGGGAGGGGAGGGCACGCAAAGAGAAAGAGGAGAGATAGGGTGCAGAAAGGGGAAGCTGGGGCGCCTGGGTGTCTCAGTCATTAAGCGTCTGCCTTCGGCTCAGGTCATGATCTCCAGGTCCCGGGATCGAGCCCCACGTCGGACTCTTTGCTCAGCGGGGAATCTGATTCTCCCTCTCCCACTCCCCCTGCTTGTATTCCTACTTTCTCTCTCTGTCAAATAAATAAATAAAATCTTTTAAAAAAAAAAAAAAAAAAAGAAAGGGGAAGCTGAAGCAGAGGTGGGGTGGGTTTGCCGGAAGAGAGGTCGGCAGAGACCAAGATGGAGAGAGACAGACTCCCACTTACAGCACCTCCTTAGGACGCAGAAAGACAGCACTGAGATGTTCAGCAGAGGCAGTGGCCAAAGCCCAACAAGAAGGAGAAGGAAAGAGCGCCTGGGTGGCTCAGTCGTTAAGCATCTGCCTTCGGCTCAGGTCATGATCCCAGGATCCTGGGATTGAGCCCCGCATCGGGCTCCCTGCTCACTGGGGAGTCTGTTTGTCTCTCTCCCTCTGCCCCTCCCCCATGCTCATGTGCTCTCTCTCTCTCTCTTTCTCAAATAAATAAATAAAATTTTAAAAACAAACAAACAAACAAAAACGAATGAGAAGAAAGGTGGCAATGGGTGGGGGTGGCAGGAGGAGGGAAAATTGGCAGCCTGAACCGAGGGATGCCCTGTCCCAGAACAGAGAGCCCGGACCCTTCCCAGCCCTGACTGGCCCTAGGATGGCCTAGGCCGCCTGCTGCACCATCTCCAGCAGGCTCGGGGGCCACGGCCAGACCTTCTCTCAGCGTGTTCATTTAGCCACCTCACCAAGTGCCGGCTCTGTGAACAGCCATGGGCCCCTCTGCTGGGGTAGTAGACATCAATCGGACATGGATCCAGACAGAGGGAAGCACACAGCACTGCAGGAGCCTGGGGTGGAGAGCCCATGCAGCCTGGGCAATCAGGGAAGACTTCCTAGGGGAAGTGGCAGCTCAATAGCAGGGAGAGCATGCAGCAAAGGCGAGGAGACCAGAGAGATGTGAGGTACATGACCAGGGAATTTCAAATAGCTCGAGGTGACCACAAGTCACAGAGGATGGTGAGGGAGGATATATGCAGCAGGAGGAGCAGGGGTAGGCCTGGGAGAGGAGCCCACCAACAACTTTGCGCTGTAATGGCCACAGCACAGTTTATTGGGCAAGTGCAGCTGTAGGCCAAGGGCTGACACTGAGGTGAGAGGCAAAAAGCAAAACAAAACCACCAAGAGCAAGAAAATCAGCACTTCCTGCCAGCCACGGGCTCCCCCCCACCTCCCCCTTGGCAACCATACCCAGCTGGTCCTGTGGAAATGGGGTGGAGCTGTTGGAGGCGCCTGGCCCACTCTGCATGGAGCTTGAGTGGGTGACTCACCCCACTATCAGACGCCAGCCCCTTGGCCCCACCACCTCCAAAGACAGAAATGGAACACCAGGTGGAAAAGAACTTCCAGAAGTCAACAGAGGCCACTGGAGTGGGCAAGAGGCTCCCAGGAAGCAGGATCAAGGCCTGGTCGGCCCTCAAGACAGGAGGACTGGGAAGTGGCCCCGTCCAACCCCTTCCTCTCTTCTCCCTGAGGAGATGTACGCAGTCAGCAAAAGGTCCCTAATCCCAGTCCTGCCACCAGAGTGCCCGAGGGCTCCAAGCCCCCAGATCTGCACCCAGACACGCACACCTGGGCCCAGTTCCCCAACCGTGCTCCACCAGGGAGATGGTCAGGCCAGCTACAGCGAGCCAGGCCTGGCAGTGAGAAGACACTGAGAAAGGGGACTTTCTCTCTGAGCCTCAAGGGCATTGTCTGGAAAATACAGGGAACACTGGCACCCACCTGAAGGGCAGCTTCACGGGGGAGTCACCTGAACCAAGGTTTGAAGGATGGTTAGGAGTTTATAAGGCACATACTATCCATCCTTCAAAACCTGGCTCAGATGACACCCCTGTGAAGCTGCCCTGCCCTCTCTCCCCCACACACCCCAGAGCAGTTAGGGCCGGGGACCTACTCTCCTCACTACTCTGTAATGTGCCCATGCATCTGCCTCTGGCTCTGCACCAGCCATATGAAAAGTGTGAGGTCACAGACAGCATCCAGCCTTTTCCATGTCCCCGGCTCCTGCAGAGGGCTGGGGACAGGCCCGACACACCGCTTGCTCTTGGTGGCTGCTGGCTAATCTAAGCCGTGAGCTGTGAGGACAGAGTCAAGACCTTGAACAAAACATCCCATCTCTCAGATGAAGTATCCTCTTCTGCAAAATAGAAAGGTTGTGTACAGAAGGCACCCAGCCTGACTCATGGCCAGAAAGCTCACCGTGAAAGGTCACCCTTGAAACTTGGGCTAGAGGGGCGCCTGGGTGGCTCAGTCGTTAAGCGTCTGCCTTCGGCTCAGGTCATGATCACAGGGTCCTGGGATCGAGCCCCGCATCGGGCTCCCTGCTCGGCGAGGGGCCTGCTTCTTCTCCCTCTCCCACTCCCCCTGCTTGTGTTCCCTCTCTCGCTGTGTCTCTCTCTGTCAAATAAATAAATAAAATCTTAAAAAAAAAAAAAAAAGAAAAAAAGAAACTAGGGCTAGAGCTAGCACTCACATTAATCTGAGGTCTGGTCTTGGGTGACGTGGGCCTGACAAGGCAGTGTGCAAGGGGGTGGCCAGCACAGGAAGGTGGGCCAGGTTCCTGGCTCCACATGACCTCAGGCTAACTGCTTAACCTCTCCACACCTCAAACTGTGACCACCGTGGGGCCAAGGCTTGAGAAAATGCGTGGTGAGTGCGTGCTGGCCTTGGCCTTGGCCTTGTTAATCCTCACTGTACCCACCCCCATTTTACAGATGACAGGAGGGCACACAGCCTGGGTCCCCGACCTCAAGGCGCTGCTGGAATGGCTAGTGGGGGAAACACAAGCTGGGCGTGCCTGCCTCGAAGAGGCACCAGGACAAAATTTGGTCCAGTAAAATCCCACAACCTCCCGCTACCAGCTTCCTTTTGTCCACCCTCTGTAACTGGAACCCCTGATCAGCTGCTGGCTGACCATGACCAATCCCCTCCCCACCACCTGAAAGCTATTCAGCCATGCTGCCATCTGCCCCATCCCCAGGAGAGGCGCCAAGGTTGCGCTCTTCAGCCCCCACCAGTGCCTTCACCTCGGACACACACGCATGCACTCAGCCCTCTACTCAGCAAGAGGGAAGCTGTGGCCACGGACATGGTGCTCCACCCATTCAATACACGGTTAGTGGAGCCTCCTTGTGCCAAGCTCACACACAGACCACTGAGAGCAGCAGGGGAACTCTGGGTGTCCAGAGGGGCTGGCTTCCCGGGGGGCTCAGAGAATGCAGGACAGCCAAGGTGGGTTCAAAGGATGAGCAGGAGTCAGGTGGGCAGGAGGGCCTGGTGGCCGAGAGGCAGGATTCCCACTGTCTGTCCAGGGTTATGTAGGGGGAGGGCCCCAGACACTCTGGTGTCACACACACTTACACACTTGTCACACATGTCTCCCTTTGTAATAAACACAGGGAGCCTCTCTGACGATGGGACAGAGGACAGGTGCACAGGCCCTGCCACACCTTGGTGTTAGCCCAGGGGCAGGGAGTGGGGACGGTTCAGCAGCCCAGCGGCCAGCAGTCCAGAAAGCCTCATCGGGGCCACGGCTTCTCAACACGTCCTCAGCCCAGCCA
Organism: Mirounga leonina; assembly: GCF_011800145.1. Taxonomy (NCBI): domain Eukaryota; kingdom Metazoa; phylum Chordata; class Mammalia; order Carnivora; family Phocidae; genus Mirounga; species Mirounga leonina. Next base: position 107,487,044 of record NW_023270377.1, read on the forward strand.
GATAGCAGTGGCGCCCACCTGCCTCAGAAGGGACAGTCCGGCGCAGGGCAGAGCCGGGCAGCTGGTGGCAGAAACAAAGCCGCCTCTGACAGCATCCACACTTCAGCCTCACTGAGCCTGGGCCGTGACCCGGGGCCAGCAGCCCCTCCCGGAGCAGGGTAGGAGGCTCCCCAGGGCTCGGGCGAAGCTTCGGAGGAGGCAGGTACCCCTTCCCCAGCCTCTCTGCTGTGACCTTACTCACAGCCCAGAGCATCCCACTCCCACGGCCCGTGTGGGGAGTCCTGCCAAACCCTCACCTCTCCTCCTCCCAGCCAGCAAATGACCCCTGGGACAAGGCGCTGTGTCTCTGCACAGTCACACTTGCGTGACCACCGACCCCAGAGGAACAGGAAGGTCCCTGGGGGCCAGGCTTGTTTGAACTAGGAGCAGTTGATCACTTACTACTCACGGAGCACTGAACAAAGCACTTTACAGTCACCAAGCGCTCCCTCTTACAGGTGAGCGTCTTCACCTCCATGTGACAGATGGCAGGTGAGCACAGATAAATCAGGACACATAGCCTAAGGTCTTACACTCAGGAGTAAGCTCTGAGCTTCTCTGCCACTCCCAGCCCCCAAAACTGGAGGAGGGGCACCCAGTAGGCCTCATCGGGCATAAGGCACTCCAGCCCAGCTGATACAGTGTGGATAAGCATGTCTGCGGGCACTCACCCACTGGGCTGACAGCGGGTGGCCCTGCCTGGAGCCCTGAACTCAGGGCAATCCCCTCCCAGGGGCTCTAACCCCTCCTTCCTCCAGGGAGGGACCGGGTTCTCCTGCATTGAGGGGACACACACTCACATCTGAATGGCATGGCACAGGGCAGGAGTAAGTGCTTTCTAGAACCCAAGGTTGGGGAAAAGAGCCAAGTCCAGAGGCCCAGGAGGGAAGCCCAAGGGAGGCAGGGCCCATGTTCCCAGTCAGCCCTGGTCCCCAGGCTCTGGGCCAGACAGGAAAGCTGGGGGCTCCTCCAGCAGCTACAGCACCCCTTGTCATGGCTGCAGCAGAGGCATCTCACACAGCCAGCCAAGATGGGGACCCACTCACACCTCACCCCGAGCGTCCCCAGAACCCCAACCCCTCCACACACACACACACACACACACACTCACACACACACAAGCGGTGGGGAGGGGCCTCGCCCAGCTCCCCTCCAAGAACCCACCGCCCAGCTGCTGAGACCCCAACAGACCTGCACCTTTCTCATCATCTCCTCCAGGCACCTGCCCGGTCGCTGCCTCCGACAGGGTTGGTGGCGAAGTGAGCTGTACCCGGGGGGCTGGGCGTTACCACCTCACTGCTTCCTCCCAGGAGAGCTTGCGGTCCGGGGGACCACAGCAACAGGATGCACGTCCTCGCACCTCACACACACCTCCCAGACAGGCAGGACAGGCAGACCGACAGACAGATGGGCAGGCAGGTGTAAGGCCAGGTTTTCCCCTGTACAGATTGCTCAGCACACACAGCTGGGTCCTCTTCTGAGGGATACTCCCCAAGAGGCGAAAGGCCAGAGCTGCCCCCTCCCCCAGGCAGACATGCCAGTCTGGCATATTCTGCCCCCTCTGCCCACGGGCCTCTGGGTTTCTGGCTCCCTCCCTGTCACCCTGGGGCTTTCTCTCTGGGTTCAGCTCTGGCTGCCTCCTTCTCCTCCATCTCTGCCACACAGAGCAGGGGTGGGCCATGTTAGGGAGCTCTGTGGGCACTGCAGAGCTGGGCCCCTGTTCCCCCTGTTCCTATGTTGCAGGGCCCCTCGACCCACGGAATGGGCCCTGACACTAGTGGCTGAGCCTGTTCCCACGCTCCTCTCAGACCCTCTGGCAACCCAGGAGCTGGGAAGGACCCCCCAGCAGCACCCACAAGAGAGCACAGGAGAGAAAGGAGGTAGGCCCCCAAGCCCACCACTCTATGACACGTTGCATCTGCCCCTAAAATCAGCCATTTCTCCAAGGGGCCCTGGTTGTCTTCAGGGGGAGGTGTGTTCATTGCTACTGGGTAGCCTTGCTCCTGAGTATCTCATTTAATCTTGAGGCCATGTCCTGAGCTACATATTCTTAGCCCCACTTTAGAGATAAGAAAGGTAAGGCTGAGACATTAAGTAATTCGGCCACATGGCTAAGAAGGAGCAAAGCCAGGACACTGTGGCTTTGCAGTGGCCGTGAACATGTGGCTCAGATCTCATCTGCTGTGGCAAATGAGCTAGACCATCACTGGGTCCCAGCTGAGGCCACACTGCCCATGGGCTGCTCTAGCCAGTGACTGAGTGGGGGTGGGGGGGTGGCAGAGGCAATGGGCTCCAACAAGTAAGTCTGGCCTGAGGATACCCCACCAGCCTTGCTGAACCCTTCTGTGCTGCAGGCTGAGGCCCTTCCCCAGGACCCTCCTCCCCTGGCCCCTTCTTCTACAGTGGGCCCCTGGCACTCTCACTTAACGAGAAAGAAGAGGGAGGCAAGAGTGCGGAGGTAGCCTGTTGCCTGGCCAAGGCTAGACCCAGGGCTCCTGACTCCTGGGTCCTTTCTACCGGGTGCCCCTCCAGGGCTGTGGCTCTTGCCCCTGGGCACAAGGAAGTGGCTGCATCTTCTCATCTAGCATGCAGCCCCAGCAAAGTCTGCCCCTCCTCCCGGAGAGCCCGGTGAACGAACTCACAGAGCAGTCAGGCAGCTCTGCCTTCAGAGCAGGCAGCCGTGCTTCCCCCAAAGGCTGGGGGTCTCCCAGGGACCAGTCTGTCATGGTGAGCAGCCCCAGAGCTGCTGCTGTGCTTTTGGGTTGTGCCAAGGGGAGAGGGGGAGAATGAGGGGCCTGACCTCTCCGGGAAGGAGTGTGGCCCCACTCCAGGCCCGCTGCAGCCGGCAGTAGGGAGAAACCACTGAGGCTCCTGCCTGGGAGCAGAGCCCAGGGTCCCAGAAAGCGAGTCCAGAAGACACAGCAGAGTGGCCCTGGCCAATAAAACTCCTTAGCCCTCCTGCAGTGCCAGGCTGGCCGCACATCAGGCTTTCCCTTACAACTTCCCAAACGCTCCAAGACTTTTGAAGAAAGATAAATGTTGAAACACGAGCCTTGGGCAAGAGCCAGGAACAGCATTCCATCCCCGGGAGGCAAGAATGCTCCCCAGCACCGAGGCCCCCCACGCAGCAACTGTCTGCACACTCCCAGGCTCCCATGAGCAGGCCACAGGAGCACCCAATACCCTCGTGTTCACGTGCTGATGCTTGCCCACGTGTCTATGCACACACACTCACACACACTTCCTCGTGGGGCTCCTGCCCACGGCCCTTCAGTCGCCCCCAGGCACGGTAGGAAGGCGGAGGGAACCACAAAGAGGCTGCAGAGCCAGGCGAGAAGCAGAGTAGAGACCAGGAGATGCTGTGCAAGGAGAAGCCAGAATGAGGAAGGGGAAATGGAGAGAAAACCAGAGAAAGGGAAACCAACAGTAGCTCAGACGGCAAGCAAGCAGGGCTCCAGGCCAGGCAAGGACCTAGCAGACCCAGGCAGGTGGGTCTCAGGGAGGAGAGAGAGCCTCCAGACTCCAGCTCCCTCTCCCCACCCAAACACACACACACACTCATGCACACACGCACGCACACACACACACACTTCTGCCCCCAAAAAACAAGCCTGGCCAAGGGGCCCTGGTCCCTTCTCTTGGTCTTGCTGTATCCCCATCCTAGGACCTCCATTTCCCCAGGCTGGCTGCAAGGTGGTGGCAAGAGAGGCTGGCTCTGAGGACTGGCATCTGACATCCTGCCTTCCTCCCAGGGGAAAAGTGTTGCTAGCTCACCTCCCACTCTGGAGCGGTCCCCTCACCGTCAGATCGCAGCCCAGCTGGGCTCCCCCTCCTCCTGAGCTCCATGAAGATCACACTGCAAGGCATGACCCCGGGGAGCCGGGTCCGAGGACGTACCTTGAGGGGGCCCACCACCTCTGACACCCCCTTCCGGCTGGGCTCACATCAGCAGGATTTCCTGAGGTGAGCACTGTTGTCTCATTTTACAGATGAAGGAACTGAGGCTCAGGGAGGTCACTCGGCTGATGAGTGGCAGAGCCAGGCCCCCAAACCTGATGGACTCCAAAGCCCAAACTCAACTTGTAATTCTCAAGTGGGGAGTACACAGATGCCCAGCCATCACAGGCGGTATGTTTAGAGTTTACTACAAAAGATTCATTTTGCTGCGACTCCACTTGCTGCATTCCAAAGATTTAGCTGCTAAAGAAAGCACTTTTGAAGGGGCGCCTGGGTGGCTCAGTCGGTTAAGCATCTGACCCTTGATTTCGGCTTAGATCCTGATCTCAGGGTTGTGGGATTGAGCTCTGCGCTGGGCGTGGAGCCTGCTTAGGATTCTCTCTCTCCCTTTCCCTCTGTCCCCAACTCTCTCTCTCCCTCTCTAAAAACAAAAAAGCACTTTTGTGACATAACCAACACAGATAGATTGTGTAGCAGAATGCAAAGTTTGCAAAGATTTTGCCATGAAATACAAAACTAGAAAAACATTTCCACATTCCTACTGGCCAACTGAGGTGGGGCTGGGCACACACCCCGCCCCTCCCCCAACCCAGGAAGCTCCTCACCTCACCCCCACTTGGTGATCTGTTTTTTTAACAAGTCCTCGTGCTCTGGAAGTCACTGTTCCCTGACACCAGTCCACAAAGACTCATCATCTTTTTCTGTGGGGCCCCAGTAAGAACGGCTGACTGGCTGAGGAAGCCAACTGGCCTTGCTTGGGAGACAGTCACTCTAAAATTACCTCCTTCCTCTTTTAGCGATTTTCCCTTTCCTTTACGAAACACTGGTGAGAGTGAAGAGCAATGTTTGGTTTTCTTTTTTACATCCTTAACTGGATTTATAAAAACTTGGCCGCCACAGATATCACCCCACCACAATGCCTTGAAATGTGACTCATTGGTCAAAAGCCAGAGTGCAGAGAGCTCTATGGCCCTTGTCAGTTGTCAGTCCGTCAGTCCCAGGGCTGGAAGCCTAACCCCCGAGACAGGTGGGGGGGCCGGGGGCTGCTCTTCCTCCATACCCACCTCTCCAGGTGGAAGGGAAGGCTCCCTCCCCAGGGACTGCGGATGAAAGCCTCCCCTTCCCCTCTCCCCTCCCCTCCCAGGGGGCCTGAAATTCCAGCCTGTTCAGCAGATAAGCGTGTGGCCAGTGGCCAGGCTAGGGCCACCCAGAGCCCAGGGGAAGCTACGGTGGGCTGGGGTGGGGAGGCTGGAACAGCCCCAAACAGAGCACAGGGGAGCAGAGGCAGCAGGGCCAACGTCAGGATGGGGAAGGGGTTAGGGAGAGCCAGAAGGGCCCAGCTGAGCTCGGGTGGGTGAGCTGGAAGCCACAAAACAGCAGCAGTCACTCATCCAAAGGCATCCTAAAGGCTTACAGGTGTTCTCCAAATCCGTGAGAAGAGATGAGGAGACTGAGGCCCAAAGCCCATGATCTCAGGGCCAAGTCAGCAGAAAGGAGGTTTAGGCTAAAAGAAGCACTGGAGGCCCGAGGGAGTGCTGGAGGGGCCCAGGCTGGGGAAAGGCGCCCCTCCCCTCAGGGACCACCCACCAAGCTGAGCCCCTCCCTAGTCGACAGCAGAACTAGTCTTCCATGTGAGTAGGAGGTCTTCTGGAAGGGCCAGAACCACCCAGACAGAGGCAGGCCTCCCCCTTCCACAATCAGAAACCACCCAACTGTCCAGACCTCCCCAAAGAGCCCTCCACTCCTCCCATCCACACTCCAGGGGGAGAAAGGAACTTTTACCAACTTTCCAGGAGGGCCAAAGCTGCTCCCTCCTCGGGAGCTCCCACTTGATTTTGCCCCTCACATGCTGTCCATGGTAAGGAGTCCCTACCCCTGGACTCCGGGATGCAGCCCCCTGGGCTGGGAGAGCTCTCATGGGGGCTCATCTTGAACACCCTCCCCCAGCCTGCCTGGCTCTGTTCTTCAGGGAGCGAAGCAAGATCCTGAGCCAACACTCTGAAGAAGAGGCATGACTAGTGGTAATACAAGTCTCTAAACAAAAATATGGCAGTGCACAGAAAGAGTGAGGCAAGGGAGGTGCTGTTCTTAGGAAGTAGCTCAGGGAAGTGACAGCTGAGACCTGATGAAGGAGAGAGAGCTTGCCAAACAGAAGACAAGCAAGTGCAAAGACCCTGAGGTCGGAAGAGCAAGGTCAGCGCAAAGGGAAAGTAAGAGGGTGGGTGAAGGAGGAAGAAGTCCTAAAACGCCAGGTGCTGAGCACTTCACCTGATTCATCTATCTATCTCCCCAAATCCTCAAAAAGGAATACTAGTATTATCCCCACTTTGCAGATGAAGAAACTGAGGCACTGCTTTAAAATCTCCCCAGGGTTACACAGCCAGCCAGCTGGGTGGCTGGAATCCAAACCCCAAGCCTGGTTCCAAAGGCCATGTGCTCTCACCACTGCACAAACTGCCCTAACAGCAAGGGCCAGACCACAGGGCCTTAGCTGGACGCCCCTGGAAGACTCTGGCTTTGAATCTCTGCATGGAATAGGAAGCCCTGGGGAGCTCTGACCTGACCCTCAGTGTTAGAACACCCAGGCTACTGTGTGGGGACAGACTCAAGAGCAGGGTGAAGCAGGGAGCCCATTTAAAAGGTGTCTGCAATGGCCCAGGTAGAGCTAAAGGTGGTTTGGCAAAGGCAGGAAATGGTGAGAAGTGGCTGAATTTGGGGTGACAGAGAGAAGCAAAGGAGACTCCAGGATTTGAGCAACAAGAGGGAAGGAGCAGTCATCACCCAAGACAGGGACAGCTGAGGGTTGTGGTGAGTCTGAGGTGCCCAGAGATGTCGGGGAGGGAGGTGGGGACACAACAGCCAGGACCCCAGGGTGGCCAGGGCAGACCCCACCATCAGGCTCCTGAACTCCCCATTCCCTGCCCACTTTCCCCCTCAGCCACTCCTGCTCTGGGACGTCCAGCTCAGGGTGTCTGGTCGCAACAGCTGCTAAGAGGAGAGAGGGCGGAGCATCTCCCGCTCAGGACCTCTTCTGCTATGAGAGGCCCCACAACAGAAGATTCAGGGAGCAGGCCCAGGCTGTGCAACCCTGGGCAGGGAGTACCCCTTTCTGAGCCCTGAGCTTCATCAGTAAAATGGAGCCAAGACCTCTCCCTCAAGGGGAGGATTAAGGATGAAGAATGGTTGAGTAGGTAAGAGGGCCCAGCACAAAGTGGTGGCTGATTTCCTTTCTATTCCTTTACTCCTATCTTGACCTGGGATTCCTTATCCCGAAGCCAGAAATTCAGGCAGCCTCTCCCACCTAGTCCCCACCCTGCCCCACCCTCCCACCCCCAGCCCACACACGCCTTCCCTGGTGCCTGCCACCAAGCGCACCTGCTCCCTGTGACTCACTCAGGCTTAGGCACTCCTGGTGGACGGCAAACACCAATCCACCTCCCCTCAGCAGCCTCCTCTACCCCAAGGCTCTGCAGGGACCCTACACGCCACCCCCTTACCCTGGCCCCCTTTGGTAGTAAGAGGCTAAAACGGTAGATCCCGTGGAAACCAAACAGCAGCTATGACCAGCAGCAGCCACCATTAGTAGCCCTGATGCACCTGGACATTCCTGGCATGGACCTGGGAACAGCCCACTCTATGAACAGGCCCAGAGAAGGCTCGAAGCCAGGGCATCTGAGTGACACAGGGCCTCCTGTCATGCTGCGTGGGGCCTGCAGAGGGCAGGAACGACCCCACCCTTGGCCCAACACCCCACACCACCTGTTCAGAGATGTCAGCACAACCACCCCCAGGGCCACCACCCACCCCATCTGTCCCTTCCATGCATGTGTGGGTGCTATTCTCAGCCCCAGGCTCCAGGACTTAGGCCATCGACAGAGGGGTGGACTCTGCCCCTCCAGTGCACCGCCTCCCACAGACCCCTCATCGGCTGCTTCCTTAGCTCAGTGGGGGAACGGCCTGCGTGGAAGAGCAACAAAGCACGCGCCCAGCCCACAGCTCAGCAGGGTACAAAGCCAGGGCCAGGGGAAGAGAGGGTCAAGTACCCACCTGCATTGGGACCAAGAAAGTTCAGCCCTGGGTGCCCACAAGCTCCACAAGGAGACAGACCCTTCTTCCTTAATGATGCCAGCCCATGCTGGCCTTTCAAATGACCTCTTCCAGGCAGGCTTCCCTGACTCCACCCCATGCACAGGGGCTCACTTGCCCCTCCAGATGCCCTAAGCCCTTTGGATATGTCTGTTTCTATCAGAGAAGTTCGACCTAAATATGCAAACAGGTCATTCATTTATTTCACCAGTTGGAATCCTCCATGTCCACATCTGTGAAATTAGAACTATTAAACAGTACTTAAAGGAGATAAGATATGTGGTATTTTTTTCCAAACACATTATTGCTACTATTTTGGTTATTGTTACTTTTGTTATTCAAAGGAGCAACGCCCACAATCACCTTTAAATAGCTCCCACCCAGTCCAGCCCACCAAAGTGCAGACAATCCACACATGGCCCAGCAGTCAGTGGGGAGGGGGGCCTCACCCCGGTCCCTGTGTTCACTCCCAGGCCGCCCTCTGCCCCAAAGCCGTGCTCGAGACGTCCCTGCCTCAGCCCTGGACTGTCCACAAGTCCCCAGTACCTGTGAGGGCACCGCAGGGATCCCCAACTTCACAGATGGGGAATCAACAGGTGAGGACTGGCTAGTTCAGTGCTCCCTAGCAGATGAGGACTAGTTCCACTGCATTTCACTAGTGGAGGCAGGGGGAGATTTGATAAGGGACCGGAGGGGAAGGGGTGTTTGACCACCTGGTAATCCAGTAATCCGGTGGAGAGTGAAGGCTGGAGTCAGGAAAGCAAGTGGGACCATCCACAGACTGGGGGACGTCACATGGCTGCCCCTGCCCCTGGGAGATGGAATGAATATTCAGGGGCCAGGACAGGCTTTTGCAGGCTTCCTTCTGCTGATCCTGCATCCTGTTTTTCTGCGCTTCTGGGGGGAGGTTAAAGCAATGGGTGGGCAAGGGGCAGACTGAGGGGGAAGGCACCACCCCCCCAAGCCCCGGCAGACACAGGAGGTCGGTGCACAGGAACAGAGGGCTGGAGGCCTCACTGGCGCCGGGGACAGCTCAGGGGGATGACGTGGGGCCCACAGAGACCTGGGCATGTCATCACTTCTCAGGTCTCAGAGTCCTACCTCTATAACCAAAGGAGGGAAGTGAGGACCAGGTGACCGTGAAAGACCTGTCCAACTTGGCTTCCCGGGGCTCATGCAGACCATCAGCCTTGGAACCCCTGTCTCACCAACTAAGGAGGGACCCCAGGGATCTCGCCTGTATCCCTCCACTCAACACATCCAAGCTCCCACCAAGGTTCCAGAAGGGCTGAGGCAGTGAGGACAGGGAGGGATGGCAAAGACCCCCCAAAATCATAGCAAACACCAGAACACCCTCTATGCCTGCTGGAGAGGGTTTCATGCCCACCTGTCCCTTCCTCCCCTGGGGCCCTCCTTACCAGAAGAAACACAATTCAACACAAAGGGGAAGTTGAACAGCCAGACAGAGTTACCAATCCTTTTTAAAAAAAAAAAATTTAAAAATCATGGGAAGGGGCCAGGAGAAGCAAACAGGAAAGATCACAGTGGGGCAAGGCCTGGGGATGGACACCCGATCCCAGATTCTGAAGGTTGGCCCCTGGCCACCCTGTGCTACAGCTCTGGACACTTCTGGATCGTCTATAAGCTGGAAGGGATTCTGTTGCCTACAGGGAGAGGAAATCAGAGTGGGAGAGCTGAAAGGGTGGGAAGTAAAGGGGGGGGGCATGTTGTCACCCAGCGCCCCACCCCCGCCCCCATGAGGTCCTCTCCAAGCAATGCCTCCTTCCTTCCTCCTTGAAGGCCTCAGGCCCACCATCTAGATTTCACGCTGGGTCTGGACTCCTGCACCACCGGTGGGCCAAGGTTGGCCTAGACTTCGCCAAGATGGCCCAACAAGACACACACAAAGTGCCAAGGCACAGTCCAACACTCCACACCCACCTAAGGCACCTCAGCCACCCCCACCCCAGAGTAGAGCTGGCTCCGGGAGCTGGCACCCCAACTTTCTGTCCTTGGTGTGAAATGGAGACACCATTCTCCCATTTAATCCTCGCAAAGAGGCAAACTGAAGCTCGGAGGGGATAAGTAACTTGCCCAAGTTCAAGGGCTTGAGAGCAACAGAGCTGGGATTTGAACCCGAGCCTTCGACCTTGCCACCCCGCATAAGGTGCTTTGTAAAACCTTTACCACTGCTTCTCCGCTGGAGCCTCACTCCAACTCACTTAGCATTAAGTGTCTACTGTGTGCAGGTGACAGGGTCACAGACTCACCATGGGACCAGCCTCCACCCTCAAAGACTCTGGGTCTAGCAGGGAGGATGGTTACCCCATTCTACGGAGGAGCAAACCAAAGCAGGAAGGGTTAAGTAGCTGGCCCAGGTCCCAGATAAAAGAGAAGGAGAACAGGAGCTAGAATCTCGGGTCTCAGGGTGTGCTGACAGCGCCTGACTCCTAGAGGCTTCTCTCTCTACCGCATTGCTCAGGAGCAGCACCGCGCTGGCTGCAGAATGTGGTGGCGGCCTCCCCAGCTCTCCTGGAGTGCACAACGGGCAGGGTGACCTGTGAGTGCAGTGGCACAAAGCAGGAATGCAGGCACCAGGTTCTGCCCTGCTGCTGACCATGGGTTTCCCATGGTGCTGACTCAGCTCTCCCTCAAGGTAATTTCTGCAGCGCCCTGGGCCAGCAGTGCCAGGATCAGACATGAGGATGCGGCCCCCACCGGTCCACCAGATCCAAGGCAGGGCCTCCCCCAACGTCCTCAGGAAGGACCCGGGGCTGCCTTGGTCGTGGCCTCCTCCAGACTCACAGTCCACTCAACCAGGTGGGCTAGACAGTCAGCTTGGGGAAGGTGGTGACATTCTAGCTCAGCCAAGCCCACTGCCAGGACAGACTGCTAGACTGTCCTTGTGGGGGTGGGGAGGGGATGCAAATTAATAACCCCAGGGCTTAGTTTATATTTCAGAAAAACAACAGTATTTGGATCCTGTCCTAGGTTCAGCAAATGCATCCAATTAATTGTGGATTTTGTTTCTCATTTCAGATCAGGACTCAGCTCACACCCCCAGCCATTAGCTCATCCTTAAGTGTCCCCTGCCCCAGGATCCCCCAACTCTTTCTTCATGGGAGGTGGGAGCTATGGTGCCTGTGCTCAGCTCCTTCTCTACCTTTGGGCTTCCCAAGGAGTGCAGATCAGGCCAGCTCTGTCCAAATCTGACCCTCTTGGGTCCCTTGATTCCTGGGGGCAGCCAGGTTCCCGCCTCCCTCATGGAGCTGGTTGGTGGATGCCAAGCTATGAGGAAACCCCTGACTCAGGGAAGGGCCAGCTCTGCAGCTTCACCTTCTCCTCTGATGTGCCAGCCTCCTGGGGCAACCAAGGGTCAGCATCCCCACCATACACATACACACACACACACACACAGAGGCATGCACATTTGCACTTCAATAGTCTCCCCCTAGGGGAGCCTGGCTGACCTGGCTGGCTCTGTAGGTAGAGCTCTTGACCTCAAGCCCCTTAGGTGTGGAGATTACTTAAAAAAAAAAAAAAGTCTCTCCCTAGCCCTGGATTCAGGGATGGGAGGGGCAGCACCTAGGAAAGACCAACCTAGGGCCAAGTCTGATGGCTGGAAGGTAGGAAATCCCAGGGCTTCCCTGAGCCTCAGTGCTCTCATCTGCCAAATGGAACCATAATCCCGTCCTGCCTACCTCACAGGTCAGCGAGACAACGAATCAAATGAAAAAAGGTGGGTGTGAGGGTTCTTCATAGAATTACACAATGCCACAGAGATAAGAAGACTGTGTTTCCCACCCACCCCCGCCCCCGGAACCCTCTAAAGCCAGCTGGACCCAGCAGAGACACAGCTCTGCCACGAGCAGAGTTCACCTTATCTCCCTTGATAAGAGGATCTCAGGTTTCTCAGTTCCCAGATGGGCATGCTGGGGTTCGGAGGCCCAGCCAGGGTTCAAGCCAGGTCTCTCAAGCCTGTGCTCTTCTGCTGCACATCAGGGTCCCAGAGTAAATGAATGATGGGAGACCCCTCACCTCTGTCCCCCGCTCCATGCCCCGCATCTGGTCCCTGAAAGCACAGCCCCCCTGGAACCGTGTGTCCTTCCCCAACCTCATTCAACGGGGCTCTGGCTCAGGGGGCTCTGACTTCCCTCCTGGAGGAGATGATACCACCCCCTCCCAATTAAGCTTTTTCAGCCAGTACAGGAAAAAAGAGGGAAAAAAGGTACACTGCAGCTCAATTTCAAGAATCCTGTCATATACAAAACAAAAAGCTCAAAACACAAAAGCCAGAATGGTCCATACCTGTGGGTTCTCAGGGGTTTCCCCAAGATGCTCCCTGGGAAAAAACCCGTGTGTCAGCACCCACCAGGGACCAGGCATTGATCACATCACTTCCTCCTGGGCCCTATCCACAAGCCCGTGGGGGCAGGAACTCTTGTTCCCATGTACAGAGGAGGAAAGAGGGGCGCAGCTTGCCCTGGACCGCAGAGGAGGCAAGTGGTCACTGGGGCCACACTCCATCCTCCCACACACACCTCTTAACCCCGGTTCGATCTGTCCTCTGTCCTTGCCCAGCTACCAATGTTCCGGGGCCCCGGGTTAGCACCTGCATCCACACACCACCTAGATCTGGCCCCAAGATAGTTAACATGTCCTGGCAGAGTGGATGCCATCCCAGAGCAGAGACTAGCGGCGCCATGGCAGATGTGGGTGGGGAGCGGGGGTCCCCTTGAGGGGCCTCTCCCGGCCCAGGTCTCCTGTGCCAGGTCTGTCCCCAGTGCCCAATGGCAGGCCCAGGCTCGTCCAGGGCTCAGGCATGTTGGCGACGGTCCTGAGGAGAGGCTGAGCTGACCAAAGGGTCCAAAGAAAGTAGCAGCAGCTGTTGGAAAAGGGGCCAGTCTGACAAAGGCTCTACCGTCACCCGATCCCCCTTCCGGCCCCACAGCCTCTGATGGCTCCTCCAGCCTCAGGCCTGAGTGGAAACCCCAACGTGCCTCACCAGCCAGCGCTGCCCCCTGAGCCTCCATCCGTACAACATTACCGACATTACTGTTCCTGTTGTCCACGCCTCTCCCAGCAGTCTGCGCTTACAGCCAGAGGCCCCCACCCGCTGGCATGACCCCTCCTCCCCTGAGGACCCTCCTCTTCTGAGGACCCTCCCCTGCTCTGACCCAGGAGCTAGGGGACGCCCCCCCATGGCCATCTGACCAGTGGCCTGGCCACGAAGGACAGAGCACACAGGAGTGCCGGAAGAGGGGTGAACTGATGCACTGATGGCCCCTCCCAGCTGTTAGGCTCTCCAAGCCTAGTGGTGTCACCCCCCCTCAGTGTCACCTTGGGGCCCCAAAACAAAGAAGCAGTACACATGTGGGGTGGGGACTATAGGATGTTGTGCCTTTCTAGCAAGCCTGGGAAACAGACATCACCCAGCCCCTGTGATCCCAGCCCTGACAGGGTAGACTCCAGGATGGCAGCCCGACCCAAGATCCCCTTGTGCCTTCCTGGGCACACCTGGATCCTACCCTGGCCAAGCCTGAGGTCATTCCCTTAGGGGACTCAGGACTCACCCCCTCACCCTGGGTGGGTCTCCTTTTCCTCAGAAAGCCAGGGGCTCCCTCAGCCCTAGACAGTGACACACCGGGTTCTCGGCTAAGCCCAGACTGGAAGACAGACAAACAGACAAATTGCTCAGGCAACATATGAGGAAGAAAGGTGAGCAGGCTGAGGCACACAGGGGCCTGGGGTCCCTCCCGGCCCTCCAGGGCCTGCTCTCCCCCATCTATCCTTTCGGTCTTGGGCCTCATCCCGACCACCCTCACTCACACACATTCCAGCCACCCTGGAAAAGTCCAGCCACCCAGTCTGCCAAAAACGTCCCTGCCCTCCCCACAACCCACCTCCTCTGCCTTTCAAACCCAGCTCAGGTGCCTCCTCCTCCGAGGAGACTTCCTTGATTGCCCTGGCTGGATGAGAAGCTCTTTAGCACCAGCACCCTTGCCTCGATCTCTCCCCAGTGCTGTGACGGGCTCTGGGAGCTCCTTGAGGACAGGGGCAGGTTCTCTCTCAGTACCCTCAGCACCTCAGCATCCTGGGCCACAGTGGGTAAGCCACAAACAAGGGAATGACAGCCAGAATAAATAAGGTCATCCCAACCTGAGAGAATTAATTCAATGTAAGTTGAGGCATCTGAAACAAGGAGCCAGCAGGGACATCCCTAAGAAGACACCCTGGCATCTCCAGGACAGGGAGGCCTGCAGGGGCCCAGAAGGCCTCGGAGCCCTGGCCCCACACCAGCTGGTACACGTCCCTCCCTGTGGTGGTTGTTGCTGCCCACTCACTCCCCAGCCCAGGGGGCTCAGCCCAGAGCCACTGCGGCCCTCACCCTGCAGAGGCGGGCATGTCTGCCGCTCACCACCCTTCGGTGGAGGCAGCGGTGGGGGGCTGGCCCATGGCCCCAGGCTTGGGCACAGCATGGGAGGCACAAAGGCCCACCCCCAGGGCACCATGGCTCTCTGTGCCCTGAGGCCACTGTCTGTAGCCAGGCTCCAACTCCCACTCTTGGCCCACGCTGGGGCCCCAATCCCACCCCATCTGCTGAGCAGCAGGGTTGAAGGTAAGGTCCAGGAAGCGGAGGGAAGAAGGCCTGCAGAGAGTACGGTGGAAATGGGTCTGAGGGCAGCCTCTCACTGGCCCTAACAGTGAAGTCATGGTCCAGCAAACCACGCAGGCCCCCAGGTCAGCAATCCCTGGCATTTCTGTCACCCAAAGCTGCCTCAGGTTGGAAGAAGACTCTGGCAGAGGGCTCAGGCCAAGGCCTCTCTGGCATCTGGCCTAAAGCCAGGCAGGGCTCCCCAGCAAGGCCCCTGCCCACTCCTGAGAACCTCAGTTTCTGGGCCCAAGCACTGCAGCCCCTGGCTCAGGTAAGCTCCACCACAGTCCTGGGCCCTTTTACTGTGGGAGATGGTATTTGCTGTGATGCCTGAGTCCCTCCGAATGGCCTGTGGAGGGGGGCAGGGGCCCCCCTCCATCCGACTCCAAGCCCTCAGCTCTCACTATGGCCTCCTCTGCTCTCTGAAGGCCTGAAATCCTACAGCCCCAGCTGCCCTACCCCACCCACCCTGTACCCCGAAAACCCAGGGGATCTCCCGGGCCTCTGCCAGGCCTGCCTGAAGAATCCATGCATCCCTGTGAGCACACACAGCGCGCTGAGCTGGAGAAGCCACAGCCACCGCAGGAAGCAGCACCCACCCTCAGGGAGCAGGTATTCTAGGAGGCTGGCCCCAGGCTACCATGGGCCAGACTCAAGCCTGGACCCAGGAGAGCTGCCTTCCCACTCCACACAGCCAGTCCACAAGGATGGGCAGCAAGCTCCCCCAGGGCAGTGGGTCCCAGACTTTTAGATTCCACTCCAGGAAAAGGTGTGTGTGTATGTGTGTGTGTGTGTGTGTGTTCAACTGCATGACTATTTCTTCCCCCAAGAACATTAAAAAATAACTAGTATTAACATCATTTCATAAAAGAAACACTGTTGCAACAACATAAACAAAAGGAGACAGACTCTCAGAATAAAGATGGTTTCTTTATACTGAATGAACTGGATGCGGCTTTTATATTTGGGAAAACATACACTCACATACACACCACATTGCCTCCTTTGTCCTCATTTTCTTGCAGAAACTCTTGTGTTAGACTGCATCAGGAAAGCTCAGGCCAGCCCCTCACCCCAGAGCCCACCACACATCTCAAAAGGGTAAAGGTCATGATGGGGATCCAATGGGGCTGATGAGGTGAGGATCCAGTGGGGGACAAGGGCCCTCAAATCTCCTTTAATGGGGGAGGAAGAAGGTCTTGGGGACCCAAACCTGTCAAATGATTCCCCTAATAGACAAGGCCTTCTTGATCAGGAGAGGTCAGGAAGGGTCACTAGAGATTCATATCTCATTTGCATGGCTCCACCAGAGACGTGGTAAGCCAGACAGTTGACTGGGAGAGCCCATGGGCAAGTCACACCACTGCTCAGGCTCAGTTTCTTCATCTGCTCAATGGGAATCAGCATGACCTCACCTGGTTGCAGTGGGATGAGAATTTTTACCAAGCACCTGGCACTCAGCAGGTACACAATAAACCATGGCTGTTATCACTAAGTTAATATTTGACAAAGGCTTCCCTTGGAGCAAGAAGAGCCTGCCTTTCCCTTTTCAACTGCCCAGCACTGACCCCTGTCAGCCCTCAGCATGGAGCCAGCTTTGCTGCCCAGTCCACAAGTGGGTGGCCTCTTTGGGAGGTGGCAGTCTCTTTGGAGAGGCCCCAAGGGCCCCAGGTACCAGCCAGTTCCCATGAGAGGGCCCCCTCCACGGCACAAGACCAGCTCCTCTGGGAAATGATGAGCCCTGTCCTCCACTTCAGTCCACTTAATCTGCACAGCATGCTCCGTGGCATATGTCGTCTAGATCAGGTGAGGAAACAGGCTCAGAGAGGTGAACAAGACTTACCCAAAGGCAGCAAGGCCTGGGGAGAGTTTTGTAAACTCAGCTTTCTCAAAAGTCTTCCAAGAGCCTGCCCCCAAGTCTGGGCCATCTTCGGTGCCTCCCTCTTCCTCTTTCAGGGTCCCCCCGCCTTTGTCTTCCCATCCTACATCCAGAGCCCCTGCCCAGCCTCCGAAGCTGCCCAGGCCTGTCCTCTGTCAGTGACCTGCTGAGTGGTTTTAGCATTGGCATCCTTTTCTTTGTACCTTTAATCCCAAAAGGAGACTTGCCAAAGAGGCTGTAGAAAAACACAACATACCAGAGTGGCATCCAACAGAAAGCCTTCCTCCCCCAGGTGCCCTCTTACCTGGAGACCAGAAGCTTCCACTCAGCCTCCCCCTGGCCAATCCCATGAACTGTGTGAGCACCCACATTCACAGCCCCACCTGAGTCCTCAGCAGGGGTACTTGGGATGCTCAGGAAAGGCTGAGCCCATTCATCAGACTCCACTGAGCAAAAGTGAAGGGCCACCTCCTGTTCACTACCCGCCAGCACAGTTGCTTGCTTCTCTACCATCTTCCCCCCACCCCTCCGCCCTCCCTGATGGCTCAGCTCCCTGAGGGTAGGGCATGGTTTTGTT
Organism: Mirounga leonina; assembly: GCF_011800145.1. NCBI lineage: Eukaryota > Metazoa > Chordata > Mammalia > Carnivora > Phocidae > Mirounga > Mirounga leonina. The sequence continues at coordinate 107,504,237 of NW_023270377.1, forward strand.
CAGCCCTGTATCCCCTGTCCCTAGAAGAATGCCCAGCACCTAGTAGGTGCTTGATGTTCATTTCATGAATAGAAGAATAAATAAGCAACCCCCCATTACTTTACTGAGGGCCAAAATGAGGAAGCCCAGAGAGAGGGGGGATACTTACCCAGAGCCACCGAGTTTATGCGGAAGGTGAGTTAAGATTCACTCCAGAAGCGTCTGATTCCCTCCCCTGCTGTAGGCTGCCCGTCTACACATACACACACACCACCACCACCACCACCACCACCACCGAGGCACTGGGGCATCATAAGCCCTGATCAGCTAAGGGCTCAGCAGGGATTAGCTGTCTATAGAGGCCTGAAATGGACACTCGCAGGGAAGCAGGCCTAGGCAGGGACAGCGGGCTCCTGGGTCGCTTCATTGTACTGCCCTGCCCCACAGAGTGGGCATTTAGTGAGCACTTGCCTTGTGCTGGGCCCTGTCCAAGGCTTTACTCTCCAAAATGAATATGTGCAGAGGAACCATTATTGCCCCATTTTATACATGAATGTCCTGCAACTTGCCCAAGGTCCTAGCTAGACAGGGAAACTGAGGACTACCTCAGAAACTGAGGACTGCCTGCCTGCCAAGCCCATGCATGTTGTCTCTCCCATGCGCCCTTGTAGTCTCTTCTCCTGTGGTAAGAAAGAGGCCTAATGCAGAGGGTAGGACCCAGGGATTCTAGAACCTGATGGAAACAGAACTATGCAAGGCCTGGCCTTGGGTTAAGGCAGGAGGGAGGGACAGAAGCATTCTCTTCATGTTGTCCAAGTCACACAGCTTCTAAGGGACAAAATGGATCAAGACTGCCTAGTCCAGGGGCAGGGACCTGAAATTGGAGGTGGGAAGAGGGCCCCTGACGGGGTCATCTGCAAAGAAGGGAGGAGAAGCGTTCAAACCTCGGCTTCTCTGAGAATCCAAGAGATACACAGATTTCCCCACAAGACTTGATCAAATCTGGCCCACATCTACCACCCAGCCACCCCTCACCACTCCCAACACACTGGGCCCCTTCTCTTTAAGTGAACTAGTGGCCTCCTGTCCTCACTCTCTCCCCACACCTTGGCCACACAGACCCTCCCAGAACACCTTCTCCAGGCCCCATGTAGCCCAGGAAGCATACCCTTCTCCGCAGGCCCCTGGGTAAAACAGCCTTTGCCTCACCCTGAGCCCCGGCATGAGCCAGCAGACTCACCTGAGTGGAGACTCCTCTCCCCCCAGGGCACACTGGAGCTCAGGGAATTCTGGAGGCCATGTTTCCAACCTCTCCATGCCCACATTCCTTAGCCAAATGTCCCCCAAGTCCCCTTTTCACCCTACCAGAAATGATGGCTGGCTCAGAAGCCTTCCCTCCAGCGGGCAAGGTGAACCACAACCACCTGCACCGATAATTCAGGTTCAGGGAGAAGCTGCTCTGAGGGTAGAGAGGGGCAAGAGCCTTGTGCCAGCTCAGAGGAAAGAGACACAGAGCAGGGAGATAGAGAGAGGCTGAGGGAAAGGGGACACTGGGTGGGGTATGGGCACAGACAAGAGAGGGGCAGGAAGAGTCCTCAGAGACCCAGGGACAGAGAGAGGGACACCAAGATGAGGAAAGAGAAATGCAGAATGTGGGGGGAGAGGAGCAACTTTTGGCTGGGCCCTGGGGAAGCAGGGAGGTGAGAGGAGCCTGGTGCCTCACAGGCCCTCCCGCAGACCCAGATGGACCCCCTCCCAGGGCACCTGCTCTTCCGCATGGCGTGGCTCCTCTTAAGGCTGTCGTGAGGGTAAGGATTGGTTGTACAGGCCTGGCTCCAGCTGAGGCCCATACGGCTACTTTGTTAGGAGACCTTGACCACCAGACGAGCATGGTGCCATCATGGCCATGTGTCAGGGTCCTATAAATAACTGCCATTGCACCTTCCCTCTGGGGAGCATCTACTCCAACTTGCCGGCCCTGGGCCCTGCCCCCTCCCAGCTGGGCCTCCCCACTCCCAGCAGGCTCAGGGCCTGCCACAGGGGACAGAAGGAGTGCACACTCCCACCTCCCGCCAGAGCCTTCTTCCTTGTGCTCATCATCAGCCCAGCTCTGGCCTCCCTCCATGAGGACTCCTAAGCAGTGGGCCTCAGGAGCAGGGGCCAGCGGGCCAGATTCCACCCCCACCCCAGCTGTCCCTTCTCCCCCACCTACCCCTCCCCCAAGGGGCCCAGCCAGCCAACCTCTAATCCTCTGTCATCTGACCCAGGCTCCACCCTACATTGGTTCTGCCCAGCCACCCTACTGAGGCCCAAAAATGGATAAAGTCATTCACAGAGGGTCCAACAAGCCAAATGCAATAGGAAGATGACCTCATGACGCCCCCGAGCCCAAGCTCCAGGCACACGCTCTGTACCCCAGCACTCTGGGGGCAGCCAGGGGCTAGGAGGCAAGGAGTGCAGTGCCATGCTCAGACCCTGGTGACCCTTCCAATATACTCTTATGCCTCCTCATGGCCAGAGGCCCCGGGACCTTACAGCAGTAAGCTCCACAGCAGTCACAACCACCCATACCACGCTCCCCACTGCACCCCGGGCTCGGCCCAGGGCCAGGCGCACAGCGCATGTCCAAGGCAGGGTTTGCTGAACGGGGGAAAGCAGAGAACACAGCACAAATCAGCCCACCCACAGGACTGCACCAGGGCTGCCAAGCAAGCCCCCAAATGCCCTTGTTTGTCCATAAACAGTCACTCGGCACCTGCTGGGGCCAGGTAAATGCCTGGGTACACACACAGATCTGCCCTCCCCTCCGGGAGAGCACCCAGACCAGTGATGCATGGGTCAAGGGAGGATGAGATGGGTAATGCCAAGCCAAGACCCATGGAGAGACGCACTAAGCTGGGGGCACAGGAGAGCTGGCTCCACAGACACCAGAGGGTAAGCTTTCCTTGACCACACTGTCACCCTCTGAGTCCTGGTGGATATTTGGGCTGAGACGGGAAACTGGGAAAGAAGAAAAGGAGAGATGAGGCCCTTCTACCTATGGGGATAGTATCCAGGCCCTGCACCAAAGCTACCACTTGTCCCTGGTCAGGAAATGCCTTCCTATGGCAACACAACTGGAATTGCCCCCATTACTGATTGATTCGGCCGAGGCGAGGCGGGAGCAGGGGTGCCTGTGAGACCACTGGCAATGTGAATTAGACAGGGTCCTGAACACCACCAGAAGGTGCTAGGGAGGCAGCCGTTGACCCATGCTGCAACAGACTCTGAACCACAGGAGGGCAAAGGGGAGAGGCTGGTGTGGGTTGAGGCATCAGGCTTCCCCAGAAGGGGGTACTGCTGCAGGGCCAACAAGGGAGGGGACCGAAGGAAGGCTACTCTCCGACTTCTGATGGGGGAGGGTCTCCTAACCAGCGCCCAGTGTCGGAGGGGAAGAGAGCAGCAGTACCACTAAACAACTCCAGTCCCCTGCAGCCCAGGCTTGGAAGGGCCAGCCTTTGGCCAAGGCCAGTGTCCATGGCCGACCAGCTGTCAGCCAACTGCCCAGGCCACGGAACAGGAGCTGAAGAGGGAGGGGAGGAGGCTCAGTGGGGTCAGTGATGACGTACTACCACTTACAAGGAGGGGACACAGCTCATGCCTACTGCCCCTGAAATTAGTGAAAGATGCTGATGCAGAGACAAGGCAGCCAGGGCAAAGGGGACACTGAAAGAGCAAAGGGGAGCCAGAGAAGAGTAGGACATCAGTGGAGTGGGGGCAGGAAACTCATCTCAGCTAACCTGCTTCCCATTCATCTTCCTCAGCCCCTGAGGAGCAGGAAGTCGGCTTAGCCCAGAGCTGCCGGCTCCAGGCACCTAGATGGATTACCCAGTCCTGGGCAGGAGGGGGGTGGGGGGAGGAAGCAACGGCAGCAGCATCTGCCCCCCTCCACCACCACCAGCGCTTACTGAAGTCTTCCCAGCCCCCAGCCAGCTATCTGTGGTGCTCTAATCCCTCCTCCCGCCGGGGCAGGAGTGGGTGGGGGCGGTGGGAAGGGTGTACAGCTGCTGGGGCCGGCCAGTTCTGGAGCTTGGCTGAGGGCCCTAACCTCCACGCACACCCACCCATCTCCTTAGCTTGCGGACTACAAGGATGAGCAGCGGGACTCTTGGGGAGGCGCTGAGGAAGCTCTAGCCCCTGGCCCCCCATCACGTGGCTGCATCCTTAGAGAACCCGCAGGTCTCAGCTGCAAAAGTCATTGTTTATAAACAGCCACAGACTGGCTGGAGGAGGCCGGCCTGTCCCCGAGTTCCCACTCTTGGCTGAGCATCGGGTGGGAGAGAAGGCAGACTCCGCTGGGGGGCACTGGGGGACCACCCTGGCTGGAGCAGATTCTGCAATCCTAGATTTCAGAGTCCGAGTCGGCAGGGGAAGTGGCGTCAGCAGCTGGCGTGATCCAATTCAATGAACCAGAGGTGGCTTGGGATAGAAAGCTGAACGGGTGCGGACCCCCGCCCCCCAATACTGCATTTCCTGCACTGTCAGGGTGCCAGGGGAAGCCCTGGCTCCATCCCTTCGCCTGCTGCCAGTTGCTCTGGGCACTGAGGGGTCAGGTTTCCTGCGGCGCCCTCCACGCCCCCGGTGTGGCCCCAGCTCCTTCGGGCCAGCTCCCCAACCAGGTGGTGGGCTCCCAAAGCCGGAGCCACCACTCCCTCCCCAGCCGCCGGAAACGCGAAGCCCAGGCTCGGACGAAGGCACCTCCCCGTGGGGCGCGCAGTGCTGTGCTCCCCAGGGGCCGGGCCGGAGCGTCCAGGCCTCGGGCACCTCTCAGGAAAGGAAACCCGATCCTTCCTTCGGCCGGCGGGGACAGAAGGTGGAGAGGCGGCTGGGGAGGAGGGAACGGCGGGCTCAGGAAGTGCCCAGGGGCCTGGAGCTAGCGCGCTGGCACCCGAGGGCTGAGGGGCAGCCTCGGGATTCCCGGAGCAGAGAGGCCCTGGGACACAAGGGGCAGACTCCCTCCCCCCAGCGCCGGCCCCGCCCGCGTGGCCCGAGTGGGGCCGGGGGGCTGGGGGCGCCACCTCGCCTCCCAGCCTCCGGGCCCTCGGCCTCCAGGGTGGGATTTACTGGACCTCGCGCCCCGAGAAGAGCGTGGGCCGCCTCTTCCCTGCAGAAAGACGAAGAAGATACAAAGCTGGGGGTGGGGGGAGCCGGGGGAGCCGCGGGAGGGGGGGTGAGGGGACAGCTGCGCCCTCTTCTGCCCCCGCTGGGGGTGGGGAGACAGAAGACGCGGACCCGAGAGGCGCCCACAACGCTGGGGGCCGCAGCCTATGGACCCCCGAAGGCCCTCGGCGCGGTCGTCCGGAGGTGACAGCGCCGGATCCCGGGTGAGGACCAGCCCCTGGAGGGGGAGGGGGGGCAGGTGGCCCGGACCGCGCGGAGGCCGGGGATCGGGCTTGCTCACCTTCTCCTGCGCGCGCGTGAGCTTCTTCTGCACGTTGCTGGCGATCTTCCCTGCCGTCACCCCCTTGCTGCCCATCTCGGCCATCGCGGCTCAGGCCCGGCCCGGTGGCGGGAGCCGATCTCCCAGCCCCCAGCCCCTAGCCGCGCGTCCGGCCCCGGCTTCGGCTCCACGCCGCGCGCTAGACAGCCGAGCCGACTGACGGAGGCGGAGCGTGCGCCCGGCGAGCGAGCGAGAGGCCGAGCGACGCGGGGACCCAGGGAGGGACAGACCGAGGGAGGGGCAGGGAGGAGGGGCCGGGCCTCGGGCGGCGGTCAGTGCCCCCCGCCCGCCCCCTCTGGACTAGACTCTGCCTTTTAAAGGGCCATTGCGGGCTCCGGAACGCTTGGCTAAGAAGGAGCGAGCGGTGCGCGCGGGTGCCGGGAGCGGCGGCGAGTGGGACTCCTGGGACGCTCCTATGACACCGCCCCGGGGCGGAGACTAAGATGCCAGTCTTCCCGGGAGAGGAGGCCAGTTTGAGACCGGTGCGTTCAAACACCGGGGTTTAAGTGCTGCGATTGGTGCGTGCCCCTGGAATCGGAGAGCCCCGGCTGCGAGCGCGCGGCAGGAGCCCACTCTCCTGCCTGGGGCTTGGCTCTGGCCTCACGCTGGACGTTCCGCCTCCTCCTGGCCTATAGACTCACCGGTTTCCACCTGGGTTCTCTGGGGGCCCCTAGGACAACTTCACATCTCTGTCCCTGGCACCTAGTTCCATGCCAACCAGGCGCTCCATCTTCCCATTTGCTGATTATTATTATTATTATTATTATAACAATTTAACATTACTGAGCTCTTACTGTGTGCCTGGCACTCTGCTAAGTGCCTCCACGACAGCCCTAGGAGGTGGGTGCTATTATCATTTCCATTTTACAAATGGGGCACAGACAGGCCTGAAACCAAATCTCTTGATTCTGCGTTCCAGGGTCTCAACCACTACCCTGTGGGCTGTCTTCTCTTCCGTGCTGGGGGGGGAAAAAAAATGATTGATGATAATTATTCAAAGAGAAGATAAGGTTATTGCTAACCAGCTTTGCCAACAAATCAATGACACATTCGAAATTTATAAATATGTATTGAATCTACTGATCCCACTCACACCCCTCCCCCAAATCATGTCAGAGACTATGAAGGATGCCACAGCCCTTTGCTGTCCTGGAGGCCAGGGACAGCCCTGGAAGATTTCTCAGGGACTGTTGGTGGAGCTGAGTGGAGAAAGGAGTCCTGAAGGCCCTGCTGAGGAGAATGGACAGAAGCCAGGGCAGGGGTCTCTGGGAGGAGCAGGAAAGGCTTTGCAGACCATACACCAAGAGCCCTGCCCATACAAATGGAGAAACTGAGGCCCAGGAGTAAAAGGTTCTGGCTTCCCTCTGCCTGGAAGGCCTCCTGAACTCTGGCTACTCCTCCTGGTTCTTCCCATTACTGCTTAACGCCCATAGGGGATGATCTTAACCAGTCCTCCCTCCTGGCCTATTATTACTCCTATTTTGCAGAAAGATAGACTGAGGCTTGCTGAAGGTCACAAGAGATAAGCAGATATCCAAATCCAGGTCTTCCTGCACTAAAGTCCTCAGCTGAGACACTGAAATGCTTCCCAGAAAAAACACCAAGCACTGCACGAATGGAAAGCATTTTGTCAAAATTATTATAAACTCATGACCAATTCGTGAGCTACAAAAACAAAACCTAAACAACCCGGCCTGAGTTGCTAAAGCAACTTTCTTCTAAAGGCTTAATGTGCTTTTACCTCATGGTCTCTTTTCCTAATTTTATGGTTATCGTTTTCCTAACCATTCCCTAAGAGTGATTTCTCCCAACATTCCTCTGAAGAAAGGAGGAAATGGGCAGAAGTCAAACTGTATTCCAGTTGGCTCCCAGGGAACAGTGGGAGATTCTGCTTCGCTGGACTTCGGTGTTTCAAAATATCACTTGACAAAAAAATTAGAAGCAACTTAGATGGTTATCAGCAGGATAGAATCTTGCACAGCGACCGAAGGGGCCATTGGGGGATCATTCTAAACAACCATTACAGAGATGTAGCAACATAAAAATAATGCTTACAGTATAATTGTGAGTGAAAAGGAGAAGACCAAAAACTGTGCATGCACTATCCTTGCAACCACTAAAAATAAATACAAGTGCTCATGATCCAAGACTCAAAAGGACCATGCACAAAAGAAATAGACGTGTTTAATGTTAAAGCATTATGGCTGATTTTTTTCCTCTTAATTTCCTAAATATTCAGTAATATGCTATATGGCCTTCATAACTAAACACACATACACAGCTCCATCTTTAAACAAGGTAATTCTTAATGTGATCTCTAGATTAGAAAGGCTTTTTTAAATGCAAAAGCATTGGAAGATATTTTGAAATAAACAATGCTAGCTTGAGGATACATAAAAATTTCAGTTTTTTAAACTTCAAAAAATACTGTTAACATATAAGGTTAAAAGTTTGGAAGGACATGCTCCAAAAATGTTAGTTACAAGTCCAAGAGGGTAGGAATGTAGGAGATTTTTACTTTCTGCTTTATGATTTGCTATAATGTCTAATTTTTTTTTTTACCATGATAGTCCATTGTTTTCACTATCACACGCACACACAAAAAATAAAGGTATTTCTATGAAAAGAAATTTGACATAAAAAAAATCAAAGTGTTAGAAACTGGGGAAATATTTTTGAAAATAAAATAGAACTCTCACAATTCACAACAAAAACACTAAGATCCCAATATAACTGGGCAAATGGCACAAATGGACAATTCACAAAACTGGAGATTCAAATGATCAATAAACAGGTTTTAAAAGTTCAGTCTTGGGGCGCCTGGGTGGCTCAGGTCGTGATACTGGGTCCTGGGATCGAGACCCTGCATCAGCCTCCCAGCTTCTCTCTCTCCCTCTACCATTCCCCCTGCTCGTGTTCGTGCTCCCTCTCTCTCTTTCTCTCATAAATAAATAAAATCTTTTAAAAAAAAATAAAGGTTCAGTCTTGGGGTGCCTGGCTGGCTCAGTGAGAGGAGCATGTGACTCTTGATCTCAGGGTCATGAGTTCGAGCCCCACATTGGGTATAGAGATTACTTAAAAAAAAAAAAAACTTTAAAATTCCAGTCTTACCAGAAAACTAAAAAAGCATTCATTAAATCAATGAAATATATCATTCCTGCCTCTACTTTCATCAAATCAGTGAACAGTTTTTTAAATTACATTACTTACAACCAGAGAGATAGACACTCACAAGCACTGCTTCTGAGAGTATAACAGATAATGGAATTTCTGGAAAGCGGTCTTGCAATATGTATAAAGACTCATCAAAATGCCTACATTCTTCAATCTTAGAATTTCAAGTCCAGGAAATAATTTAAAATTTTAGCAAAGCTTTAATCACACAGATTTCTGTCATCTTAACTATAATAATGCAAAACTGAAAACATGAGTGTTAGCTATTTATTGCCATTGTTTGCTGTTATTGTTCACGTTAGTTCAGTCCCTCAGTCTCCAAACATTTCTGAGCACCTATTAAGTACCAATCCTGAGCTGGGCTCTGCAGAAACAGCCGTGGGTTCCGTGGGGCCCCTTTGCCAGGAGTGCACTACATCTGGGACAGGATGGGGTCTGGGAAGGGTCAGGGAGGCTCTTTGAGGGAGGGATGTTGAAGACCTGAAGTGGGCATTGACAGGAGAACAGGAAGGGAACCTGGTGCCTAGTGGAGCCTCAAATATCGAGGCAAGAATAAATGAACAGACAAGCAAATATGCAACGTGTTCTGGGCCTGCCTTTCCTTCTGTCCCTTCAGGGCCCAGGTCTCCCCCTCTGTGTCCCTCCAGCTCCGCACAGAAGACCCCGAGGGCCTAGCTGTCCAGCCTACTTCCAGACCTCTGCACAAAGGCCTATTACCACGTGCAATTAACTATAGTATAGCAATGCATGAAATATTTGCCAAAACAATGCTTATGAAGTTTTTTGTGTTGGGGAAATGTCGTTAATGTGTTGTTAACAGAATAATGCAGGATATTAACTTGTATATGAATATGGTGTCAGCTGCTATCCAAATGTGGTTGGTATCTCTGGGTGGAGCAATTCAGGGTGAGTTTTTTTCCTCACTTTTTTATTTTCCAAATTTTGTGCAAACACTGTTTTTGTGATCAGAAAAAAATGCTATTAAAAATATGAATCGAAATGAGGAAGCTGTCCCCTGGGGTGCTGGTTGGGAAACTACAATATGGCAACGCAGATAGAGTAAGCATTAAGGCAGACTATGTGTGCTGTGCCTGCCGACCTGCATGGCTAAACTGTGAAGTCTGTGGAAAGGATTTTCCAAATCACGAAGAACTCACACAAGCAAAGGGCAGTCCTCTTTTCCCTTGGAGAGAAAATAACACTGCCCCCATATTTTCCTTCTGTTCTTCAAGAATTGAATAAGAAGCTCTCATGATCATCATCATCATTCCAGCTTATGAAGCAATATTTTTTATTTATATTCTTGTGACTGTCAGAAGAATCCTGTGTTCGATAGCAGTAAGACTTCTTGCCATCATTATATAACGATGAGGACTCACAGAAGACAGGGTGGGTTTACCCAAAGCCACAGGGCACAGTGTAGGTCCAAGGCTGAGCTCACTCAGCACCTGGCCATCTCCAGTGACTGGAATGGGCCAGCTTCCTACCTCCCTCCTGGGACAGCAGGCTTCATCTCCAAGAGAGATGGAGAATCCGGGAGAATCTACAGGCAGAACCAGAAGGGGATTTGTCTTTCCAGAAGCATTATTTCAGGGCAAACTATGTGTGATCTACGTCCAAGAAGGGCCCCCTGACAGATTATCCTCACTCCCTCTCGCTTGTAAAAGGCCACCAGGATATTGTAGGAGGATCAGACAGATCTGGAGTCAGAAGTCAGTTCCTGCATTGACCACTTTTCCATCCTTGGCTATATTATTTAAACAGTTCAAGCCTCATCTGTAATATGGGGGTGAATCTCTTTACATAATTGTGAAAATGATGAACATTATACATAAAACCCCCGGAGTATCAGAAGTGACCATGTAAATGATGGCTGAATACAATGGATAGCAGATGTCATCAATTTGGTCTGCTCAGCTAATTGACCTACTTTCTTTATAGACTCATTCCTCGTTTGGTGTGGTTTAGTGCAGCCCTGTCCCTTGTGCCATTATGTGTAGGTACCGCAGGAGAGCCATTCACCCAAGCTGTAACAGCTGGCTCAGAGATGAGCACATGACCCAGGCAGAGCCAATCAGACTTCCCTGGGCATGAAGGCATCTAGGCCTGTAGGACAGGAAACTTCCTCTTTTCAAGAGAGTTGCTAAGCAGGGAGGAGGTGAGTCTAAAGTCCCCGGGGGGCCAGTTTGCCCACCATGTGGAGGATTCTGCCTAGAAGATGAAATCAACAAGAGTTGGAGAGATGTGGACAGAGAGAGAAACAGAGACAGAGAGACATATGTAACAATACTGTTTGAGAACTTGTTTCCAATCAGGCTTGAGTCCTGCCCACCCCTCACCTCCAACAGTCTAGCTATGACAACCAATACATCTTTTTTTCTTGCTGAGGCCAACTGGAAGTCACTTACAATCAAAAGTGTCAGGGCTAATGTATGTTCTCATAATAATGCCCTTCTGAGAGACAACCCTAATGACTCCCTGATGTATCATCAAGTGAGGGTTTCTCTGCAGTGCCTCTCCCTGAACTGTCTGAATCAATATAAACGAAAAGGGGTTGGGGCAGTGGATTACAACTGATAGTAGACATAAACCAGGAGTGTTCTGGGCAAATCAGGACATATGAGTACCTAGTGAAGGGATGGGAGTCAAGACTAAAGGTGGAAAAGGAGGCTGAAGACATGCAGTTCACAATCTCTGTTCAAGCTGGTGTCGAGCACTGACATCTATCCGCTTTCCCAGGCCTGTGCAGCCATAATCTAGGAGATCCTTGCAGAAACGGGAGGGCGACCATCCAGAGGACCTTCTGACAGGAGACTTGTCCCAGGCTTTGCCTCCTGGTTTTCAAACCTACCACTCCAGATGTTTAGCTCCAACCCTGATCTGATTTAACCAGACGCTGCAGGAAGAGTCAGGGGTAGGCCAGTCGCTGGGCCACCAACTGGCTCCGGGATATTTCCAAGGCTTCTGGGAAACAAGGTTTCCAGTAGGAACCACTTACTCCCTTTTGCCACCAGCAAATGAAGTCTCCAAGAGCAAAGCAAAATTTTTAAGATAATCAACCTCCATATCTTTAAACTTTTGCTGTCATGTGTGTGGTGTATAGCTAAAATGTAGTAGAGCAAGAAAACAACAACATCATAGGCTTCAGAGCCAGAAGGCCCAGGCTCTGCCACTGTTAGTCATGTGACCTTGGGCCAGTCACTGCCTGTAGCTTCTAAGTGAAGCAAGGCTGCTGTTGAGAATTAGAGGTAACATAGGCCCCGCAGCCCTGGGCTTAGTGGCCTCGATAAATGGTAGTTACTATCATGACACACTGTCCTAAAGGCCAGGAACTCTGTCTGTCAGTTAATCTGGTCTATGGCCCTCTTTGTGGGGAGACACAGCAGGCTGACCTTTTCCAGCTTTACGAATGGGCAAATAGAGACGCAGAAAAGCAAACAGCCCTTTGCCCAGTGCTCCTTCAATAAATCACTGCTGACTTCCTTAGAAATAAGATTCTAGCCTTTGGAAATGCTCACTGGAAATTTACCAGCATTGCCTTTGTATTATCTATGAAAAAAAAAATGCTTTCCCAAACAGAGCAGGGACAAAATGGCACATGTATGTTTTCAGGCATTTCTAGTTTCATTTATCTAACAAGCTGTGGGACTTTCAAGAGGACTGGATGGTCCCTTGAAACTGAGCTTCACATACAAGGAACCAGGAGCTCTCTCTAGGAAAGCCATTTCAGGGTGTGTAACAAAAGCCTTGCAAGCACTGGCATCCTGAGAACACAGAACACAGGTTTAAGTACGGTGACATTCCTCACAACAAGTAAAACAGTAAGAAGTGGGAAGCAGCCTAAACGTCCAAGCATGGGCTCATTAGATAAGTAAATTTCTAAATTTTGGCTTATCTAGATTTTGAAGATTAAGCTCCCACTAAAAAGTGATAAATAGGATTTCTTCAACATTTAAAAAGTCTGCTCTTTTAAAGAGACCATTATGAGGTCATCCAGTTGGATAAAAACTACCCAGGATGCATACAAGCAAAGGACTTGTATCGAGAATATATGAACAACTGTTGTAGCTCTGTAACAAGAAGGTGAACAACCTGTTTTAAGAAACAACAACAAAAAGGCAGGTAAATGATTTGAAGAGACCCTTCATCAAAGATGGCAAAATGCACATGAGAAGATGCTGAACTTCATTAGTCTTTAGGGAAATGCAAATTAAAACCATGATGAGCCAACACTACACACACACACACACACACACATGCACACACACACGAATGGCTAAAATTTAAGATGGACAACACCAAATGTTGGCGAGGATGTGGAGCAAATACAACTCCATCCAGAACCACTTCTCCCCTTATACCAGATTCTTCCTTCTTTCTTTATGATGAATTTTTCTCTTCTCATCTTCTTCTCCTACCTATTCTACTCTAGTTCATCATATATGCCTGAAACATAATTGTGGTCCAGCTGAGTGTTTTGCTCCCTGAGCATCCTTGTGGCTGCAAGCAAACACCTGGGTACAGTAGGGCTGCCTGATTCATGTCACCCTTGTCCACACAGCCCCCAGGTGTGCTGGGGCTTTGAATGTACCCTTCCTAAAGACTCATATGCACCTGCTGCCATGCCCAGCCCCCACCCCCATGTCTTCACCTGGGTACCTAGCATCGCCTCCTCACCCTTCAGACCCAGCTCACGTGTCATCTCCTCTTGCGAGCCTTCTTCACCCATCTAACTCAGGCAGGGCTAAGTGACCCTCCTCTGCATTTCTCTGTGCCTGCCTTTCTCCTATACCTGGCATCTCCCAAAAGTCAATCTGTGATTGTAGAGGGAAAACGCTTTAGGACCCAGTTCTTAATTCTGACAGTGAGTGGATATGCATCCATTGTGTTCCTCCTGACCTGATGGTGACCAGAGTAGAAGGTGAAGGTTATGCTTCTTCATGGGGAAGAATCATTTCTTTCTCAGACAATGAGCTGCGAAATGACAGCCAGGATCCTACACAGAACTGTGGTAGCCTTTGAGTGGAGGTCATGCTCCATTTGAGAACACAACCCCCAACTGACACTCCTAGGGAGCAGGCTCTAGGTCTGGTTAGGTCTGACTCCCAACAATCTCCATGAAGCACAGACCAGACATTCGGCAAATCCATGCTAGAATGCTGCCACTGCACCTGGTTCTGGGCATGGTCCACCCAAGGTCAGCAAAGGCACTCAGCACCAAAGTGGGGGAGACCTACCTGGAGCTGGTGGGCAAGCTGCATTCAGTCAAAGTCACCTGCCTTTCTGTCTTCACATATGTCCCACCCTTATCACCTCCTCTCTCTCTTTAACTTACACTTGCTGCATTCAGCATGCTGCATTTGCTTATGGTTTTATAAGTCACTGGCTATGCTTCACTCACTTGTTTCCTGCTGACCCGCATTGCTTCTAAAGCCGGTTTCTACCACCCCAGCCTAGTTCCTGGCCCCCGGGAGCTGGTAGAAGCAGCGAGGGTATGGCTGAGCCCTGACTGGTGGGCCTGCGTGTCGGGTGCAGCAGGGCAGACAGTGAGGCACATTCACAGAGTGCAGGTGGCCAGCATCACTCTTTCCATGAAATCATGTTTCTCGCATTTTATATTTTACGGAGTGGGACACAGAACATAATAATAGTTTTTGTTCATTCTAAGTAAACATCTGACAATGTCCAATTCAATGGCTTCTGCCTCCAAAACACAATGCTTCCTTAAATAAAAATGTCTGAATATATGCACATTCATAGGTAGTAGGGACAGAGCTCAATCCACAGTCTGAGCTATGCAAGAACTAACTGACTTCCTTTACTCTTCTCTCTCAGAGCCTTATTTCACCATTCCTGCCCCCATTCTCATTTCTCCAGACTTAGAAAGCTCTGGCCCTCACATTTGTCTTCTGGCCACTTCTACACCAGAGTGTGCCTTTCCCTTCTCTCCCCAGCCTGGGTCACCCACAAGGCTGCATCCCAGGTCTGGTCCAGGGCTCGAGAGAAACATCCTACATCCCTCATGACTAAAGTTTTAAGATACCTCTCAGGCAGGGGGGCAGACATAGGAATCTTTTTGTCTGTCCCTCCATGTTGCGGCCATAGGTAACCTTCTGAGGCTTCCTTAGCCTATTACCCAGACAGGACAGCAGAGTTTCCCCTGCCTTGTGCATGACTCCTGGGAGTACTCTGGAAAAAGTGTACTCTGCTCTCAGATTCTTCCAGACCTGGCTGGGATTTCTGCCACCTTCCCTGTCCCTGGGGATTAGCCTGGGCAGCAGGGCCAGGGTCTCTCTCAGAACCCAGCACATCTAATTTGTGTTCACTTTCCCTCTGACTCTCCACAATCCCACCCTAAGAGTAGCTTTCTGGTCTGATAGGAGGAAGACTTGCTCGAGGCTAACTCATAAGGCGCTATCTCCAGTATACTGGCTTGTGAACAGGTCCTGGCTTTCAAATGTCAGAAACAAAAAATTTGACCCATCCCTTGAAGCAATGAAAGCAGAGAGCTCATCTGTTTGAGCCAGGAAAGGTTGGGGGCAGCAGAAATGCCGAGTGGCTAAGCAGTGGTTAGCATTCCCAATACTATCCTGTGTATATCATATATAGTTTATGCAAACTATGCATATATATATATATATATATATATATATATATATATATATATATATA
>NW_023270377.1:107519550-107632898 GCF_011800145.1 Mirounga leonina
ATATATATATATATATATATATATATATATATATATATATATATAAAGTTTATGTAAACCCCACCATAAACATGAAGCAGGGATGTGTTTTTTACAGCCTAATTAGACCCCAACACAGCCTGCCTGTAAGTATGGAAACAAAGGCTGCTGGAAGAGATGTCTAGCCCCAGGCAGTGAAATCTCCAGACCAGCAATCAGCAAGCACTGAGCTGTCTGGCCCCAGACACTGGGGACACACACAGCAGAGAATAAAGCAGGTCCCTGCCTGCAAGGAGTCCTCAGTCTGGAAGGGTACAGACAATACTCTATGACATAATTACCCATAGTAGATGATAATCTGTAACATAATAAAGTGTTGCCTGTTGCCCAAAATTCGACAAGTGGGGGAAAAAAAACGTGAACAAGGTAGATATTTTGAATTGATTGACTTTTACAGACACACAAATGTAGACACCTTTGGAGGAAAGCAACTGCCTTGTGTGGGACCTATGCCTGAGGTCTTCACCTACCGCAGTAGCAAGCCCCTGGAGAGGGGGAGGTCCTTGCAGTGAACACCTTGACATACCCATTCTAAAATTCTGATGCTGGTGCAAGTCATCTACAGAAATTAAGACATTCCGAAGCCATGACCAGGCACTTAGCTCAGCATCTCTGAGAATGCTATGAGGTAGCCCCGGGGCTGGACCCACCCTGCCCCAGGGTCCAGGCAGGGACAATTTGGCAGCCAGGAGGAAGTTGTGTTCCAGAGACTCTTTGAGGGGGCCTGGCTTGGGCTCTGAAACCATCATAGCCACATTGTGTCTACACAGCCCTGGTTAACTTTGCCCCTCCAGACTGCCTCCCTCTGAATCCTCTTCCCCGTGCCCATAGCCTGTCCTCCTTCAGGCCTCCCACCTCTCACCTGCCTTGCCCTCCTGACTGGACCCTGGCCTTTCCCCTCCCACCCACCCTTTTTCTAAAATGTTATTCTGACAATGCCACTCTCTTGCCCTTCACTGCCTCCTGAGATTCTAGAATAAATTCCAAATACTTTATATTAATGCACAGGCTCTTGGTGGTCCAGCTCCCACCTGCCTCTGCACCTTCCTCTCCCTGAACTCCTAGGCTCAAGCCCAAACCCTTACCTGCCAACCTTCCCCTACAGACCTCAGCACAAGCTGTTCCCTGCATCTGACCCACATCCTCCCCTTTGCCTCACTGTTTCCAGCTCAACGCTAGATCCAGTGCAAGAATCCCGACATCCAGGAAGCCTCCTCGGGTCGACTAGTTGGCCCAGTGCCCTTGCTCTGTGATCCTGCAGCACTTATTCTGTTTTATTGTCTGTCTCTCCAAGGAGAGGTCAGTGCCCGCAGTATCTGATGCAGAATGCACTCAAATGCATGGGAGAAACTGACAAGGAGAATGAGAGAGCAAGAGCTGTTTTATTACTCGTACCTTTTTCGACTAGATGGAGCCCTCCTCTGGGACAAGCTTCGCCAACCATCAGGGTCTCTTCAGGCCAAGCAGGCAGCATCTGCACACAGGAGCACTCAAACTCAGCCTCTCCACCTCTGTGATTCTCAAACTGGGGTTGTGGGCTCTGGAGGGGAGCAAAGTACACTGAGGTGCGCAAAGCAGTCCATATCCTTTATTATAATTTTTTTTCTGGAAAAATCTTTATTTTACCCCATTTTTTCTATACTTTTAACCTTGAAATAATAGCA
This sequence comes from Mirounga leonina, assembly GCF_011800145.1. NCBI lineage: Eukaryota > Metazoa > Chordata > Mammalia > Carnivora > Phocidae > Mirounga > Mirounga leonina. Next base: position 107,521,254 of record NW_023270377.1, read on the forward strand.
AGTTCACAGGAAGTTGCAAGATACTAGAGAGACAGCCCATGTACCCTTCACCCAGTTTCCCCCAGAGCTAACATCTCACATAACTGTAATACAATATAAAACCAGACCCTGACATTGGTACAACATATGTGTGTAGCTCTTTGTCATTTTGTCACATGTGTAGATTAATATAAATCACCATCATGGCCACACGTGTGGGTCTATTTCTGGGTTCTTTATTTTGTTCCACTGACCTATGTGTCTATCTCTTCACCAATACCATGTAGTCTTAATAACAGTAGCTATATAGTAAGTCTTAAAAACAGATAAAGTGGGGCGCCTGGGTGGCTCAGTTGGTTAAGCGACTGCCTTCGGCTCAGGTCATGATCCCAGAGCCCTGGCCTGCGGGGAGCCTGCTTCTGCCTCTGCCTCTGCCTCTGCCTGCCCCTCTCCCTGCTTGTGCTCTCTCTCTCTCTCTGTCAAATAAATAAATAAAATCTTAAAAAAAAAAAAAAAAACAGATAAAGTGGTTCCTCCCCCTTTATTCTTCTTTTTCAAAGTTATTTTAGCTATTATTATATAATACATAAAGAAATTTATACTATAATATATCACATAATATACTATAATATATAGTATAATATTAGCTATTATCATATAATAGCATATATAAAGAAATTTATACTGTAATATTATATATTATACTATATATTATATCATTTACTATAATTATATCATTTACTATAATATATAGTATAATATACCAAAGAATTTGACTGGCATCTGTCCCTTGTTCCTAGAAGAGAGAGTAAATCCTTGGAATTTCCAAAGTAATAGGAGTGTCTGTTATTCATGAGCCCCTTGGATCTCATCTGAGTTTATGCTAAGAGATAAAATGACTCTGGATAAAGGCTGGTCACCAAAAAGACTAATCATGTGATCAGAGGCCTGGGACTTTGGGCCAAATGATATCAGCCCAAACTCTGCCCACAGAGGAAGCAGGGGGAACCAGAGATTGAATCCATTCACGTGGCCAGTGATTCAATATATAATGACACCCCAATAAAAACTGTGGATACTGAAGCTCAATGGAGCTTCCTGAATGGTGAACACATCGATGTGCCAAGAGAGTGACATGCCTTGATTCCACAGGCAGACAAGTGTAGAGGTTCTGCATTCCCTCCCAGACTGTGTCCTGTGTGTCTTTTAATTTGACTGTCCCTAATTTGTATAATAAAACTATAATCATAAGCATAGTACTTTCCTGAGTTCTGGGAGTCATTCTAGTGCATCAATGAGCCCAAGGAGGTTATGGGAACCCCCCAATTTGTAGCCAGTTGATGAGAAGTGTGAGTGCCCTGGGACCCCACTTGTGGCTGGCATTTGAAGAGGGAGCACTCTTGTTGGGGACCATGACCTTTAATTTGTGGGGTCCAACTCTACATAGCTAGTCTCAGAATTGTACTATAGCACCTCCACCAGTGTAGAATAGTTGGAATTGAAATGGAATAGCAATTCTCATTCCTTTGCCTTTTCACATAAATTTTAGGATAATCTTGTTTATATCTACAAAATTTCTTGCTGTGATTTTGATAGGAATTGCACTGTATGTCAACTTGGGGAGAACTGACATCTTTTCAATGTTGAGTCTTCCAACCCATGGCCACTGCAATGTCTCTCAATTTATTTAGATCTTCTTTGACTTCTTTCATCAGGATTTTCTATGTAGAAAATCATGTCAGTTGCAAATAAGGATAGTTTTATTTCTACCTTTCTCATCTGTATGCCTTTAACTTCCTTTCCTTGATTTTATTGCCCTGGCTAGATCTTCCAGTACTGTGTTGGACAGCAGTAGTGAGAGTGGAGATTCTTGCCTTGTTCCCAGTGTTAGGGGAAAATCACTCAGTCTTTACCATTAAGTATGGTGTTGGTTGTAGGTTTTCTTAAGATGTTCTTTTTTTTTTTAAGATTTTATTTATTTTTTTGAGAGAGAGAGAATGAGAGAGAGAGCATGAGAGGGGGAAGGGTCAGAGGGAGTAACAGACTCCCTGCTGAGCAGGGAGCCGAATGTGGGACTCGATCTTGGACTCCAGGATCATGACCTGAGCTGAAGGCAGTCGTTTAACCAACTGAGCCACCCAGGCACCCCAAGATGTTCTTTATCAAACTGAGAAAGCTCCCTCTATTCCTAGTTATCTGAGTTTTTATCATAACAGGTATTGAATTTTGTGAAATGATTTTTCTGCATCAATTGATATTATATAATTTTTCTTTAGACTGTTAATGTGATAGATTACATTGGCTGATTTTTTAATATTGAGCCAGACCTGCATCCCTGGAATAAATCTCACTTGGTCACGGTGTATAATTCTTTGTATATATTGCTAAATTCTATTTCCTAATATTTTGTTAAGAATTTTTGCATCCACATTCATGTCACATACCATAATCTAAATATCTAACATTAGTATATTCAGAATGAATCATTCAGGGATGTATTTATTTGCAAGTTAAGTCAGTAAACACTGGCTTAAACACATGAGAGTATTTTACCTCTGTAATAAGATATCTGGAGAAAGGCAGTCTAGGGCAGATGCAACTGTTCAAGGGTATTGTTAAGGGCATAGTTTTCTTTCCGTCTTCTTTTCTTTTTTTTTTTTTTCTTCCACCTTCTGACTAAGATACTCTAGTTAGTTTATGGGACATTTATGCTCACAGCAGCAAGATGACTACTGCACTTCCAGTTTTAGTCAGGGAAAATAGAGGAGCAAAGAGTACAAGACTGAAGCCACATGCCCTCCAACTGTGTCCCTTGTACAGAGGTTATCCAGGAGCCTCAGCCCATGAGAGACTTGCTTCATCCCATTGGCCAGAACTGGGTCATCTGCCATGCTTCACAACAAGAGAATTTGGGAACATGAGCATTAAAGCTGGCACTGTGCTAGGGGTACCTGGGTGGCTCAGTCGGTTAAGCATCCAACTTTGGGCTCAGGTCATGATCTCAGGGTCATGAGATCAAGCCCCACCTCAGGCTCTGCGCTCAGCACAGAGTCTGCTAGAGATTCTCTCTCTCTCCCTCTCCCTCCACCCCTACCCCCACTTATGCTCTCTCTAAATAAATAGATAAATAAATAAAATTAAAAAAAAAAAAAAGGTGGCACCGTGCTATAATCAGTGTGCTGATAGAAGGGAGGCAGAACAGGCAAACACCAATGTTGGCACCTGGATTATCTGCATGACCATCTTATAACTGAGTGCTGTCCGCCACATCAGGCTAGAATCTCTGGAATCTGTTTCCATTTAGAATCATACTGGCACCAAGTAAATTACTGTGTCTTAACAGTAAATAGAAGGAAAATACCCAAGCAGATTTCATATGTCAATGTTGGCATCAAGTTAAGAGAAGACCAAACAATGTCATACTGCCCCATGAAAAGTTTGACAGTAGTTTGAAGGGAGAGAGTGGTTGGAGAATTGAGTTTTCTCATAGTATTACATTCTGTGGTCATGCTGCACGTGAAAATTAAAACAGCCGCCACAGCTGACATCCAGCTGGTCACTCTGGAGAGCAAGACTTATTTTTCATGAGGCAAGATCCTTTATTATGTTACATTTATGTTGTTATTTTGATTTTTTTTTTTTTTTTTTTGGTTTTACAGGGTTTTTTCCAACTTTCCCTAATGGAAATTTTCAAACATAAAGAAATATAGAAAGAATAACACAACCATCCCAAATTTCAAGCTATAGTACAAAGCTGTAGTAATCAAAAGAGTATGGTGCTGGCTCAAAAATAGACACATAGATCAACAGAATAAGACAGTGAGCCTAAAAATAAGTCCTCGTTTATATGGAAGCAAGAATACACAATGGGGGAAAGATAGTCTCTTCAACAAATGGTGCTGGGAAAATTGGTCAGCTACATATAAAAGAATGAAACTGGACCATTTTCTTACACCACACACAAAAGTAAACTAAAAATGGATTAAAGACCTAAATGTGAGGTCTGAAACCATAGAACTCCTGAAAGAAAACATAGACAATAATCTCTTAGACAACCGCCTTAGCAATTTTTTTCTTGACCTGTCTCCTCAGGCAAGGGAAACAAAAGCAAAAAAAGCTTTTGCACACTGGGACTCCTGGTGGCTCAGTTGGTTAAGCATCTGCCTTCAACTCAGGTCATGATCCTGGGGTCCTGGGATTGAGTCCCTCATTGGGCTCCTTGCTCAGCGGGGAGCCTGCTTCTCCCTCTGTCTGCTGCTCCCCTCACTTGTACGTGCTCTCTCTCTCACTCTGACAAATAAGTAAAATCTTAAAAAAAAAAAAAAAAAAGCTTTTTCACAGGAAAGGAAACCATTAACAGAATGAAAAGGCAGCCTACTCAAAGGGAAAAGATATTGCAAATGACATAGCCAATAAGGGGTTAATATCCAAAATGCATAAAGAAATCCTACAACTCAACACACACACACAAAAAGCAAAAAACCACACAAATAATTCTATCTAAAATGGGAGAGGACCTGAAAAGACATTTTTCCAAAGAAGAAATCCAGATGGCCAATAGACACATGAAAAGATATGCAACATCACTCACCATCAGAGAAATGCAAATCATAACCACATTGAGATATAACCGCACACCTGTCACAATGCTAGTATCAGAAAGACAAGAAATAACAAGTGTTGGTAAGAATGTAGAGAAAAAACCCTGGTATAGTGTTGGTGGAATGTAAATTTGTGCAGCCACTGTGGAAAACAGTATAAGGTTTCCTCAAAAAACTAAAAATAGTTAATTCCACTGCTGGGTACTTACCCAAAGCAAATGAAGACACTAGTTTGCACAGATTGAAAAGATGCACCCCTATGTTTATTGCAGCAGTATTTATAAAAGCCAAGATATGGAAGGAACCTAAGTGCCCATGATAGATGAATGGATAAAGACGTGGTATACATACACAATGGAATATTACTCAGGCATAACAAATAATGGAATCTTGGCATTCAAGACAACATGGATGGACCCTGAGGTTATTATGCTAAATGAAATAAGTCAAACAGAGAAAGACAGACACCATATGATTTCACTTACAGGTGGAGTCTAAAGCCTAAAAAATAAATCAAACACACACACACAGTGTCATAAATACAGAAAACAAACTGGTGGTTGACAGAGGAAGGGAATAGAGGAATGGGAAAAATAGGTAAAGGGGATTAAGGGGTACAAACTTCCAGTTGTAAAATAAATAAGTCCCAGGGATAAAAAAAATACAGCCTAGGGAATACAGTCGATATTGTAATAACCTTGTATGGTGCCAGATGGTGACTACCCTTACTGCCGTGAGCACTGCGTAATGTATACAGTTGCCAAATCACTACGTTGTACACCTGAAACTAATATAATGTATCTTAACTATACTTTGACTTTAAAATATGTGTTTCATTAGCATTAATCTTACATTTATCCATACATACTAGAATTTCTTTTGAAAAAAATAACACAACACTCATATACCCATCACCTCAATGCAACAGTTGTGAACATTTGGCCACATATTACATATGTAGTAAAATACTACATTTATATGATATACATATAACACATATATAATATATATAACTTACATATATGTATAATATACATAATTTCTGTATTATATGTAATGTATACACAATTTATTATGTATAATTTAAATAAATATATAATATATATATGACCTGTTTGAAGTGTAGCTGCAGGTATCATGACACTTCACTTGTAGAAGCTTCAGTACACATCTCATAAATTATACAACCATTATCATACCTAAGAAATTTAACAATAATACGTCTATAGCATCTTATATCCAATCCATATTAAATTTAATTTAATTCTACCAGTTTTACCAGTTTAATTTTACCCTTATTGGGTTTGTTTTTTTCTTTTCTTCCTTTTTTTTGAAACAGGAGTCAATTAAGTTTCACATGTTACATTTATTCCTGGGACATTTTAGGCCATCTCAAACAGTCTTCCCTTGGGGGTTGGGAGTATGATATTACCTGTTTGAAGAAACCAGGTCAGCTGTCCTATAGATTGTCCCATATTCTGAACTGTGCTTCCTCGAGGTTTGTTTGACTTGTTTCCCTGCACTTACTATCAACTAGTCTAACCACTCTTCAGCAGGCTCACTTGACCCCTGAGGCTATGTACCTCACACCATATCACAACAGGAAGTGCCTGATGTCGGCTCATGCCATTATTAGTGATACTTCATTTACTCACTTGGCTAAGGTGGTGACAGCCTACTCTTTCCATTGTGGAGCTATGCTTTTGCTTTGCAATCAGCAGATGAGCTGAGAAATGTCAGTGTGGCACCATACAAGTATCCTAATCCTAACACACTTTCAACTAAATGGTTTTAGCATCTATTGATGAGCCATTCCAAAGTCAGTTATTTCACTGGGGATTGCAAAATAATTGTTCATTCTAACATTCCTTCTACACTTTCTGCTAAAAAGATAGTCTGAATGCTTAATTCTTTCTCTTTATTTCCAGGATAAGGAATTGGTATAATAGCCATCTAGGGTAATAAGTAAGGTGGGGTTTTCCTCTTCCTCTTTCTCTTTCTTTTTAAACATTACTAGGGACTCATGGGTTTTTACTTATTGAGAGCTTTCAATCACTTCAGTCCTTTTTTTTGATACTCAAATTGTCCCAAATTTGGCCAATGGGAGGCCCATCTAGCTGGTCCCTTGTTCTTTTGCTACGTCTTTATTAGTCTTTTTTTTTTTAAGATTTTATTTATTTATTTGAGAGAGAGAAAGTGAGAGAGAAAGCACAAGCAGAGGGGGAGGGGCAGAGGGAGAGGGATAAGCAGGCTCCCTGCTGAGTAGGGGGCTCAATGCGATGTGGGGCTAGATCCCAGGACCCTGGGATCATGACCTGAGTGAAAGCAGATGCTTAACTAACTGAGCCACCCAGGCACCCCTCTCCCTATTAGTCTTTAAAGGGATGTCAGTCAGGGTTCTCCAGAGAAACAGAACCAATAATTTATAATATTATTATAATTATTATAGTTATTTATATATTATAATGTGTTAATATATTATTATGTATTAATTTAATAGGTAATTATATTTGTATATAGATGTATAAATATATTTAAGTATTATATATTTGTTATATAATTATAATTATAATATAATTCACACAATTGGACAAACAAGTTTGAAATCTGTAGGGTAGGCCAGCAGGCTGGAAACTCAGGCAGGATTTTTATGTTATAGTCAGGCAGAATGTCTTCTGCTCCAGGAAACCTCTATTTTTGCTCATAAGGCTTTCAACTGAAGGGATGAGGCTAACACATTATCAAGGGTGAACTCCTCTATTTAAAATCAGTTGATTATAGATGTTAACCACATCCATAAAACACCTTCACAACAACCTCTAGATTAGTGTTTGACCAAACAACTGGGCACCATAACCTGCCTAAGCTGACACATAAAATTTACCATTCTGATATATGTGTCGAAAGCTTACCTTGTATTTTCTCTCTCTGTTCCTAGAATCAGCCATTTCTCCAAAAGTTCTAATTTCTTTCAGTGGAAAATGGTAGGAAAAAACAAAATCTGGGTGCTATGTTTGCCCATTGCTCCTGAGATATGATTGCTCATTGGACCTTTTCATGGATGGAGCTAGAAAATTCACATTTTTAAAAATCATACATTCTTATAGATATTTCAAATTCAAATTTAATACTGCAAATATTACATATCTCCCTCAACTTCTTTGATTTTATATTTATATCTCTTTTCCCTTAAGCTGAAAATCTTGGTTTTAATTAGTACATTTACTTATTCACTTTCCCCTACACCATGCATCAAATAAGTCCAAAATTCATTACTAATATTACCTAGAGGACTAAAACTCTTAAATAAAGTTTAAGATTTTTTTCAATTGTTTTAAAGTATAGGTATGCTGAACAAAAAACGAAAACAACCGTAAAGCGTTACGCTTCCCAGTCGTATTGTGAGTTATTCATTTTCAGTAAAACATGAACATCCTTCATGTTAAATTAATGTTATTTTGAATCTTACTGGTTTTGTCATTTTGTTTATGTATAGTGTCTTTTTTATTTATTTATTTATTTATTTATTTATTTATTTATTTATTTATTTGGGAGAGAGAGAACAAGCACAAGGGGGAAGCAGCAGCAGAGGGAGAGAGAGTAACAGGCTCCCCACAGGGCAGGGAGCCCTGAGAGACTCAATCCCAGGACCCTGAAATCATGACCTGAGCCTAAGGCCAATGCTTAACTAACTGAGCCACCCAGATGCCCTGTTTATATATGGTTTCTAACTTTGCTTTGGTTTTATAGTAGTATAAGAGCCATAAGCATAAGGAGTTTATGCTTAATTTTATATTTGTACATATGTAAGAAACATTATAATCAAAACAATTTAGGTCATAGTTTCAAGTAAAGATCTCACAACAAACCCAATTATAGGCTCTTGTTTCCTGAGCAGCAAGAAAACGTACCAAGTTAGTAAAAAAGAAAACACAACAAAAATTTACATATTCAGTTTTTTTATTTTTCTACAGTGAGTGACCTCTTTATAATTAGCCTAGATCGTTCTCACAAACTAAAAAATAATAATTAAACAAAGCTACTTTAAAAATGTAATTTAAGCCCACACTTGGGGTAAGGGAGAATTTCTTCCTTTAAGAGATGGCAGACACTGCTGTAAGCCCAGACTTGGCTGTTAGAAAAAGTGGAAAACACAGACAAGCTCAAGAAAAAGATTGCATTTGGAGCTAATAATAAATAGGTGCCTCCCTAGAAGGAAGAGGCAGGCAAAAGGAGTCCAAGACACCCTGACTCATTCTTTCATAAGGGCCCGTGCTGCCCTCTCTTCCCCAGCAGGCTAGATCAGCGCGGCTGGAGCCCTCTCTGAGGCCCAGGTCTGCCTGTCACAGGTAGTAACCCACAACTTTCTCACTCCTACCTCAGTTGACCCAGCACAGGGGATGCTTCAAACCAGCATTTCTGTTCCTGTTGTCTACAGATGCATCTATACCTACGTGCACATAATCATACCTATTGCTGTTTTTAACCCTTTGCCTTCCACCCTATTCTTCCTCTCGGGACTCCATGCACTGATTTCATGAAGCTAGACCGTAATAGCTGGAGGGGCCATCAGACACCATCCTGTCCAGTTAGGCTCATTAAGGAGCCTGGCAGCCAAAGTCCAGAGAGAGGGATGGACTAACCAATGGCCACACTTTCTAGTGAGACAAACCTCTGGACCCATCCCAAATCCTACACTTGACTTTCTCTCTTGTGTACTCTAGGCATTATCCTGATAAGCTCACAAAATGCCTCTATCCCACAATTCCGTCAGAAAGGGGAGGACAGGAGCACCACAAACTGGGGCAGACTGCAGTAGGATTTCTCCCCTGTCTCTTGCCACCTCCCTTAAGAGCTTGGGAAAGTTAAGTACTTTACCAGCCTCCCCTGAAACCAAGTGGACATTTGACATAGCTCTGGGAAATGAGACTTAAGTGAACATTTTCTGGGATTGGGAAAGGTTTCTGCTTTTCTTGATTAAAAGGAAATTGCAGGGGCGCCTGGGTGGCTCAGTTGGTTAAGCGACTGCCTTCGGCTCAGGTCGTGATCCTGGAGTCCCGGGATCAAGTCCTGCATCGGGCTCCCTGCTCAGCAGGGAGTCTGCTTCTCCCTCTGACCCTCCCCGCCTCTCATGTACTCTCTCTCTCTCTCATTCTCGCTCTCTCAAATAAATAAATCTTTAAAAAAAAAAAAAAGGAAATTGCAGCTCTTCCTCCTTCATGCTGCCTTGAACACAAATGGAATGTCTGGAGCCCCAGCAGCTATTTTGTGATCACAAGACAACAAGCAAGAGATTTGCCCATAAGCTTGTACTGATGCCATGAGTTACTAAACCAATGCAAGTAGTTACATGATTTGGAGAATCTTTACATGTGACTAGGCCTCTATAGAGAGTATTTTCCATTTCTTGTAGCAAAAACATTCATGTGTGTGTGTGTTTATTTAAATATTTTATGCAGAAAGCACAAGTTACAGTGATATTTATGTGAATCACAATTGGTAAATACATTTAAATATTATTTTAATCAGAATACCTTTTATGTCTTATTTTTATTTATTTACTTTTTAATTTTGAAGTGTACTGACATACAATATTGTATTTCAGGTGTGCAACATAGTGATTCAACATTTTATATACATTGTGAAGTGGTTACCATGACAAATCTAGCTGCCAATCTGTCACCATACAAAGTTGTTACCTATTATCAACTACATTCCCTATGCTGTACTTTGTATTCCCAAATCTAATTTATGTTATAACTGGAAGTTTGTATCTTTTAATCCCCTTCTCCTATTTTGCCCTTCCCCCAAACCCCAGAAAGTATTCATAACTGATACATACACGTACCACTTAGAAACAAGTTAATTCAACAGACAGGTATTGAGCACTTACCTGAACCCCAATCTAAGGATCCAGACATAAATAAGACATTGTCCCTGGTCTCAAGGAATTCCCAGCGCCTGGATTATATTTGTATTCTTCACATAATTCTGTAAGATAAATATCATTGTCCCATTTGGCAGATGGGATAAATGGAAGCTCAGAGAGGTGAAGGAATTTGCTCAAGATCCCCCAGTACTTAGACTTGACTCCTGACCCATATAGGGCAATCAATCCATGAGCAGGCCAGCAACCAAAGACAGGAGCCAAATCAACCAGAAACTTTCTCAGATTTCCTCCTCTCAGGTGTCTTCTTCTTTGAACTGGGAACTTGGAGAAGTTCCTTCAGTGAGGGGTGGAAGGGGTGGGTACTGAGAGGAAGGAGGAGGAAGAGGGAGGTGGGGAGAGGGGAAGACAGGAAAGGGGAGGAGGAGGGAAGGGGAGAGGGGAGCACACTAGCAGGAGCAGGAGCAGTGCCAAGGCCCCATCCCTGCCCACTGGCCCTGGGGAGAGGGAGTTGGAGCTGGACCTACAGCAGTCACCAGAGAGGCAGAAGCTCTAGTGACATCACAGGAAGCAAGCAGAGCCCTGGGGTCCCACGGTGAGCCCCTCCTCAGTCTATAAGAATGTGGGCAAATCATTGCTCCCTGGAACCAAAACCACTCCACCTGGGATTCAAATAACAGAAACTAACTGAGGTCAACTCAAGCAACCAGGGAGATGTTTGACAGGAACACAGATGGAAACCAAGGGCCTTCCTGTCCCCGTGCTATGGAGTGGATGATCGCCCCTGCTTCCTTGTTCCCCCACAACACTCACTGAGCAGATACTTGGAGGAGGAAAGGCTTCTGAGAATAGGGGTTCCCAGTACCCTAGGCTCTGACACCCCATAAAGTCAAGCTCTTTTATTCCCTACACTTACCACATGATCTATGCTGACTTTTCTGGAAACCGGGATTTTAAATAAGCTTAAAAAGCAAACAAAAAATAAAACCAAATCCTCTGTTCTGCTTTTTAAAAATTCCTTTTTCCCCTTTTCATTTTCAGCAGAAGGAACCAAAAAAGACTAGGGGTGGATGCCAAGGGAAGGTGGAAGGAGAGAAAGGGAAGTCTAGGTACTGACTGGGAGGCCCGTCGTCCTTGTCCTCATCCTCGGAGCTTGCTGGGGCCAGCCGCACTGAAGTCAGCACCACCAAGCCTGTAGGGTCCTCACTGCCCATGCCCACCACTGGGCCAGGACCAGAGCAGAAAATTTGCTACTCCCAAAGCAATAACAACAGCTACCCATTGGAGCATGTGTTCCAAGTAGGCACTGTGCAGTGTTTTTCATGCATTAGCCACTTCAGCCCTCACATCAACCCTGTAATGAGGAAACTGAGGTTCAAAGTGGTTGAATGCCTTGCCCCGAATCTCTCAGATAGCCAGTGCTAGAGCAGGCTCTATATCTAACTCCAAAGCCTGTGTTTTAGATCCCATGCCAGATGGGGGTCCCAGGGCTGATTCCAGCCCATACATGTTTTGCTTGACTTGCACAATTGGAGCCTGCCCAATGTTGTTGGTTTTTTTTAATATTTTATTTATTTGACAGAGAAAGACACAGCGAGAGAGGGAACACAAGCAGGGGGAGTGGGAGAGGGAGAAGCAGGCTTCCCGTGAGCAGGGAGCCCGATGTGGGGCTCCATCCCAGGACCCTGGGATCATGACCTGAGCCGAAGGCAGACGCTTAATGACTGAGCCACCCAGGCACCCCTGCCCAATGTTTTTAATTTGATTAGTTGTTGACATTTAACAATTGGGAGAGTTTACATAAAAGCTCACATTTCTGGATTCTCTAGAAAAATCAGGATATCAGGTCCCATTGGGTGCATATTTCCTCTTAGCAATAATTGGCTGAGTTGACCCCTTTATATCAGATTCTGCTCCCTACTTTTCCCCCAGTCCTCGCTACTCCCTATTGCACCTCCAGCACCAAAAGCAAGTGTCAAAGGCTAGTGATCATCCTCCTCCTTGTCTGCTCCACTCAGTCATTGTACCCACATGGTCCTGTACACAACAAAGTTTGGAAGCCTGCACTAAGTTACATTGTTTTATGGATGGATGGATGGATGGATGGATGGATGGATGGATGGACGGACGGACAGATGGAAGGATAGGAAGGGTTCAGAGGATCTCAGCTGCCTGTCCAGGAAATATCTATGGACAATGGCCCAGCATCCTGTCAGCCAGCTTACCATCTCCAGGGTATCTGTCCTAACAAGTCAGCCTGGCTACTTATCCCCTTGCCCCTGAAGCCCAAGCATTGAGTCCCTAGTACCATGAGATGATTCAGCCCTACTCTCAGAGCATCACTCTGTCAAAGCTTGAGGCAGGCAGGCCCTGGAGAAGACCTCACCTATAAGAAGGGCAGGCATTCACATGTTCATCCCCACTGCGCAGGCCCACAAATGGTGTTGTGAGAATGCAGTGAGGTGAGGTGGGCCAGGCCTGGCTCCTACCTGTGCCCAGTATAACCTGGCCATAATAAGAAGTGGGAAGTCAGGGAATGGTGAGGCTGGCTAGACAGGCCATGGAGCAGATGGCCCATTGACCCCGATGCTGGCAGGAGTTGAAATGGGAGAAGCAGAGCTTCAGTGAACAGAGAGGGCTCAGGGTTGGGGAACAGGAAAAGATGTAGAGAGGATGGAATGTACAGTGGAAAAGGAGGGGTGTGAGAACTAAATGAGGAAGGATGAGCAAAGGCCTGAAAATGGCCATTAGAGAAGCTGAGAGTCGCTGCCCCCATCTCCCCCCCAAGATGGAATGGGACAAAGGAAAGAGTGACCAAGTGAATCATATGATCTAGTGACCATTCCCATCCATTATGAGAAGGAAAGGATGGAAGTTTACACAAAGGCTTATGATATAGGCACGTCTTGGTTATGGAACAGGAACTCCAGGTGGTGGGAGAGAGAAGGAATGGGGTGGGGAGGATAGGCAGAGAGGTGCCTTGCAGGGTTGGACTCTGCTCAGGCAGTATGGATGGGGTGTGGGAGGCAGAGGGTTGAGGGGACATCTCTCCTGCAGGGGAGATGGGCATAACTAGCTCCAAGGATGAGCCTGGAAGCACTCCTGGTCCAACAGCCATGACAGTGTTGGCGATGTTGGAAAGCCTCAAACCCATGTCTCCCAAATGCCAGTTCACCCACAAGGTCTAATTTAGAGCGGAAGTTGGTCATGAGGCTCATGGCAATTTTCCCTTCAGTCTTTGAAGTCACTGACACACTAATAATCTCTTCCTGGGGAATCCGACTGAAGGTGCTCTCCATCTAGAGAGACAGGAAGCAGTTTGGGGAGGGACTTGCCCCTCCAATCAATGGCCAAAGCATGTTATTCTCTCAGAGCTCCTGCAGGACTGAGGTCTGGCGCCCACAGTGTCGCTGCCCGGGAGAGCTGGAAGAGACGGAGTGGCCTCAGGAAGCTAGTGGACATTCTGTGCAGAGGTGAGTGGTCTCAGTCAGGCAGGCTCAGAGGCCACCTGACAGCACCCAGTCCCAAGGACTGGAGGAGGGAAATCTAAAACATCTTATATCAAACCCTGACCCAAACAGCCTGACACCATAAGGGCATTTATCATCAGCTATGACAAGGTGCCTGGAAGTACCACAGACCCCAGGGCATGCTCATTCAGCAGCCTGGCCCTGTCATATGTGACCAGGTTTGCCCTATTTTTCTGCTCTGTGTTTCTTACTATTGGCTTCTTCCTCAGGCTGCTCCTCTCACTGTGACACAAAGAGAGGTAACACCTTCTTTGGTAAAACACACATAATGAAATTTACCATTAGCTGCATTTAGTATATTCACAGTGTTGGGCAGTCTCCACCCCTGTCTAGTTCCAGAACATTTTCACCACCCAGGAAGGAGCCCTCGTAACCAGTAAGCGGTAACTCACCATCTCATGCATTCATGTTGTAGCATGCATCAGTATTTCATTCCTTTTTATGACTGAATAATCTTCCAGAACTGCTAGATTTTCAGCAGCCTCACCCCCAAGACTTCTCAGGTCTCATTGGGCAGAACCGGGTCACAAGCCCAATTCTGAGCCCATCACTGGCAAGGGCAATGGGGCCACCCTTAAGTAATGAATGTCTTCACTGCACATCGGATCACCTGGGCACCTTCAAAAAAACATGAGCTTAGGGACCTACCCCAAGAGATTTGTATTTAATTGGTCTGGGGCACTGGCATGGGCACTGGGATTTTTTTTTTAATTGGTTGTTGCCATCATTAATGGTGGAGATGAAGAGAAGATGATGAAAAAATGGCTAAGTCAGGAGAAGGTGAAGAGAGCCAATGATGGGGCCCCAGGAGTGAGGAGATGTCAAAGAGAGGACAAGTCACACTTCTAGTTTCGGACTCAAGCAGCTGGACCTGCTGTGGGCTGATGTGGCAGAAGAGGTCCCCACCCCTGCTTATGCATGAGTTTAGGGGCTGGGTTTCCCTGTTTTGCTGCATACCAGACCCCCTCAGGACTCCTAAGGGTGGGGTGCCCTGGCATCTGCGTTCTGCTGCTCCTCCCCAGTCAGCGGTTCTGGGGGTACAAAAGGTTGAGAAGCACTGGCTTAGGCATTAACCCTTCTGTTGGAACACATCCTCCATTTCTTGGACTTTGCCCTGCACTCAGAGGCTCTTGATGAGTTCCAGCCAGGGAAGGCAGAGGCCTGGAGGAGGGTCCGTTCCCACCGGAGAGCCGGTTCAGTGTGACCCTGGCTGCAGTCCCATTGGAGATTACTTAACCTCCTCTCTCTCCCTGCCTGGCCTCCCCTCCCTCTCACCGATAGTGGAATGCTCCTCCATGCTGCCAGCTTCCGTTCTGCCTAAACGAGCAACTCTTCCAGGGTAAGGAAGATTCAAGGGAGGACCATAGTCGTCCCCTCGCTGCCTGCACCCTTTGACCCCACATGTCCTCCCTTCATCCACCTGGGCGGGCCTCTTCCCAGCTGCTCTCCCCACTCTGGAGAGGAGCCATCCAACCTGAGACATTAGGGTATTAAAGATGGCTATTCTGGAGCTTAATTTTAGAGGACAGTTTGGAAGAAAACAAACTACCAATGGTGGATTGTTGGTGTTGTCGCATTTTCAACCTGATTGTCAGTGGGACCTGAGAAAGCGCCGCATTCGCCTCATATTATAACGTGACCAGCATGCTAAATTCTCTTATTCACTTTAACCATTGCCAAAATAATGCTCCTGGTGAGCCAGGTAGAAGGTTGTACTATCTGCCAACAAGAACAGTTTTGTCTCTACCTTTCCAGTATTTTCGCATTTTATTTCCTCTTTGGGTCACAGGAACGTGTATTACAAGAGGTACAAAAGTGGAAGGGCAGTCTCTCTCCTTCCTATCCCCTTATCACCCAGGTCCCCTCCCTGGGAAGTAGCTACTGTGGCCAGTTTCTTGTGGGCCCTTCAGAGATAGTTCATGTGTGTACAAACACCAACATGTGTTCTTCCCCTCCACCCCACAAAAGGAGACTTCCAGGTATTTATAGTTGGGTAAAAAAACACTCCAAACTTAGCAGCATAAAATAACAACCATTGTAAAAAGCCACAGATTGTGGGTGAGGAATTTTGCAGGGTTCTGGGGAAATGGTTTTCCTCTGCTCCGACTGTGTCTAGGATCTCAACTGGAAAGCCCCAAATGGCTGCGAGCTGGAATTGCTTGGAAGTTTCTTCCCTCACAGGTCTGGTCCCCGTGCACAGTCAGGACTGCTGACCACGTGTCCCCTATGTGGTGTCTCTGGGTGGCTTGGGCTTCCTCACAGCATAGAGGCCTCAGGCTCCAAAAGTAAATGTTAGATTAAGGAAGGCAGAAGAAGCTGCATGACCCTTTATGACAGAAATCACATAGAATCACTATGGTCAAAATGGTCACAAAGCTCTGCCCTATTTCAAAAAGTGAGGCACAGACTTCACCTTTTAATGGGAGAAGTATCAGAGAATCTGTGGCTATGTGTTTAAACCACCAGAGGTATAATACTATCACATTACTGTTCATGTCATTTTGGGTTTGTTTTGGGTTTTTTTGTATGTTTTTTTGTTTTGCTTAATATATCTTGGTGAGTTTTATATACACATTTATCAGAAGCTCATGTAAGGCTTCCTTATTCTTTTTTATAGCTACACAGTAGTCCATTATAAGAATGTAACATACTTCGTTCTTACCAATATGGTAGGTGAAAAAGTTCTTCATTCTAGTTTATTTTTTTATTTTTAGTTGTAAGAAAATACACATGACATAAAATTTACCGTCTTAAGCATCTGTAGTTGTACAGTTCAGTAAGTGTTAAGTACATTCGCACTGTTGTACAACAGATCCCCAGAACTCTTTTCCTTTGCAAACTGAAACTCTGTACCCATAGAGAACTACTCCCCATTCCCTCCTCTGCCAGCCCCTGGCAACCACCCTTCTACTTTCTGTCTCTGCGAATTTGTCTGCTTTAGGTACTTCATAAAGTGAAACCATACAGTATTTCTTTTTGTAACTGACTATTTCACTTAGCATAATGTACTCAGTGTACAGTATCCATGTTGTAGATTGTATCAGAATTTCTGTTCTTTTTAACGCTGAATAATATTCCAATGTGTGTATATACCACATTTTGTTTATCCAGTCATCCATGGACAACTGAGTTGCTTCCAACTTTTGGCTATTATGAATAATGCTACTATAAAGATGGATGTACAAATATCTTTGCTTTAAGTTCTTTTGGATATGTATCCAGACATGGAAATGCTGGATGAAATGGTAAGTCTATTTTTCAAAGTTTTGGGGAAACCACACTACCATAGTTTCAGCTGCTGTATCATCTTACATTCCCACCAACAGTGCACAAGGGCTCCAATTTCACATCCTCACCAACACTTGTTATTTTCTGTTTGCTTTTTTATACAGTAGCCATCTAGTAGGTATGAGATGGTATCTCACTGTGGTTTTGATTTGCCTTTCTCTAATGATTTAGTGATGTTGAACATCTTTTCATGTGCTTATTGGCCATTTGTATATCTTCTTTGGAGAAATGTCTATGCAAGTCCTTTACCCAATTTTTTTAAAGGTTTATTTATTTATTTTACAGAGAGAGAGACAGAGGGGGCACAGGAGGGGGAGAAGGACAGGGAAAGAAAGTCTCAAGCAGACTCCACGTTGAGCGCAAGGCCTGACTCGGGGTTTGATCTCATTACCCTGAGATCACGATCTGAGAAGAAACCAGTCCGATGCTTAACTGACTGTGCCACCCAGGCACCCCAAATATGACTCATTTTTTTTTAAGATTTATTTATTTATTTGAGGGGGCGGGGCAGAGCAAGAGAGAGAATCTCAAGCAGACTCCCTGCTGAGTGCAGAGTCTGACACAGGGGGCTTGATCTCAAGACCACAAGATCATAACCTGAGCTGAAATCAAGGGTAGGACACATCTGACTAAGCCACCCAGGGGCCCCTGGTGCCCATTTTTTAAATTAGGTTGTCTGTTTTGTTTTTGTGAGTTGTAGGAGTTAAACATATATATATATATACTGGATGTTTTATATGTATATATATATTCTGGATGTTAACCCTTTATCAGATATATGATTTGCAAATATTTTCCCCTATTCTATAGGTCACCTTTTCACTCTGTTGATTATGTCCTTTGATTCACAAAAGTTTTTAAGTTTGATGTGATCCAATTCATCTGTTTTTACTTTTGTTGACTGTGCTCTTGGTGTCATATTAAGATATCATCGCAAAATCCAATGTCAAGAGGCTTTTTTCCCTATGCTTTCTTCTAAATTTTAGCTCTTACATTTAGGTTTTTATTGATTTTTAGTTAATTTTGGTGTATAGTGTAAGATAAGAGCCCAGCATCATTCTTTTGCAGGTGGAAATCCAGTTTTCCCAACACCTTTGTTTAAAAGTTTATCTTTTTCCCTATTCAACAGTCTTGGCACCATATATGCAAGGGTTTATTTCTAGGCTTTCTATTCTATTCTACTGATCTATATGTGTGTCTTTGTGTCAGTAACATTGTTTTGATTACTATAGTTTTAAAGTAAGTTTTGAAATCAAGACATGTGAGTCTTCTAACTTCGTTCTTTTTCAAGATTATTTTGGCTACTCAGGGTCCCTTGAGATTCCATGTGAATTTTAGTATGGAATTTTCTATTTCTGCAAAAACCATTGTTAGGAGGTTGATAGGGATTGCATTAAATCTGTAGATTGCTTTGGGTAATAGTGATATTTTAATAATATTAAGTTTTCCAGTCCATGACCAAGGGCTTTTAATTTATGTGTTTGTTTATTTATCTGTGTCTTCTTTAATTCTTTCAGCAATTTTTTGTAGCTTTCAGGGTACAAGTATTTTTTTATGCTATTGTAAATGGAATTGTTTTCTTAATTTCCTTTTTAGATTATTCATTAGTGTATAGAAATGCAACTGGGTTTTGTATGTTGATTTTGTATCCTGCAACTTTGCTGAATTTATTAGTTCCAACCAGGGGCTTTTTAATGGAATATTTTAAGGTTTTCTTTTTTTTTTTTAAGATTTTATTTATTTATTTGAGAGAGAGAGAATGAGAGACAGAGAGCATGAGAGGGAGGAGGGTTAGAGGGAGAAGCAGACTCCCTGCCGAGCAGGGAGCCCGATGTGGGACTCGATCCAGGGACTCCAGGATCATGACCTGAGCCGAAGGCAGTCGCTTAACCAACTGAGCCACCCAGGTGCCCCGAATATTTTAAGGTTTTCTACCCAAAAAAACAAACAAACAAAACAAAACCTTACTTCTCCTGTGTGTCCCTTCTACTCTTAATTTGCTACTACCACACTACCTCACTTCTGACACCAGATATGTTTTCCACACACCAAGCAATCCTGCAACACCAGCTGTGTGTCTGTCCCATGATTTAACTCAATTCTGACACCACCTACCTTAGCATTTCATCTCTTTTATTGCTATTGTAAGTCAAGTCATTTCTTCCATTATAATTTTTGATTGTTGTTTATATATATGTAGTTTATTGTGCTCTGTATATTAATTAATTAATACCAAACTTACTGAATTTTCTATCATGTGTTATAATTTTCCAATAAATTATCTTGAGTTTCCCTGGTAATCAACAATAATGTTTACAAGTAAAGATAATATTACTTTTTTCCCATTTTTAGAGCTCTTATTTCATTTTCCAGTTCTATTATGTTAGCTGATATATCCAGAACAATGTTAAATAATATTACTGATAAGAGGCAGCCTCTCTTCTTAACCGTAGCAGGAACATTTTTAGTGTGTCCCCTTCTTGGTGGCACTATGTACATATTTTATCATGTTAAATAGGAGTTCATCTACTCTTAGTTCATTAAATTATTCTATTAATAATATTGAATTTTATCAAATATCCTTCCAGCATCTACAGGAAATATCTTATAGTCTTCTGAACTTTGGATTTATTAACACATATTATATTTATTAAACAAACCCTATTTGGTTATGGCTTCCATTTTTTTAAGTATGCTTTCTTTTCTATATAGTAATGTTAGATAGTTAGGTGAATAAAATTCATAATTGTTATATCATTATGAACTTTTTTATTCCTTGTAACATTTGTTTTGCCTTATATTCCATTTTCTTCTGATGGTAATATCATTAGACATTCTTCCCTTTTTTGTCAGCATATATTCACCATATCTTCTACCCCTTCATTTCAATGTCTCTGTCATTTTGTTTTAGCTATCTCTCTTAGAAACAGTATGAAGCTACATTTTGGAGACTTCTTTTCCTCCTGATTTGCTGGGTTTTTTTCATAAGTCAATTTAACCTACTCACATTTATTATGATTACTGACATGTGCAGGCCTGCTGTTGCCCTCTTATTTTGTATTTGTGTTGACCATGCTTTCTATTTTTCCCCACTTTTTTCCTTTTCATCAATGGATTGGGTCTTCTTGATTTAATTTCTTTTTTTAAAAATTAATTTATTTATTTGAAGACAGAGACACCATGAGAGAGGGAACACAAGCAGGGGGAGTGGGAGTGGGAGAGGCAGGCTTCCCGCCGAGCAGGGAGCCCGATGCGGGGCTCGATCCCAGGACTCTGGGATCATGACCTGAGCTGAAGGCAGACGCTCAACAACTGAGCCACCCAGGCGCCCCTAATTTCTGATGTTCAAGTGCTTACTTTTAAATTTTAACTTCAATATATGATCATTATTTTTTTCCATTTCTTGGCCCATGTAAGTATAGTGCCTCTCGTGAGCAGCCACTACACACCCCATAGACCTTGCTCCACTCATACTTCCTTCCTCCACCTCTCTCCCCACCTACAATTCTATGTTTTAGGGTTTCAATTCCAGATGGCAAAGTTGTTGGGTTTTTTCAGTTAACACTTATTTAGATATCAACAATTTCTACTGATTTCTGTATTCATCACTGCTACTTGAATCCTATAGCTTTCTCTTGCATTTATTTTCTGTGTTGGAGTACATCCTCTTGCAGGAAAAACTGAAGGTAATTTATTTAATCATCCTTGGATGCCTGAAATTGTCTTTATATATTTTACCCTCAAACTTGAATGATAGCTAAGCTGGTTCAAATGATTTTTTCTTGGATCTCTGAAGATATTCCAGCATGCAGTGTTGTAGTTGAATCTGACATTTATCTGCTTTCCTTTATGAGTAATCTGTTTTCCTTTTCTCTATCCTTCATGTTCCAAATTTCACCATGGCATATCTATTCGTCATATTAAGATTTTTGTTCTGCTTGTCATGTGGTGGACCCTTTCAGGATGAGGACTTTTGTTTTTCATCAACTTGATAAATTTCCTTCTGTACTTATTTCCGTCTTCCTCACTTTTATTCTCTATTTCTCTTTCTGGAACCTCTATTTGATGGATACTGAAACTTTTGAATCTACTCTTCATATACCCTAACTTGTATTTTATGCCTTCTCTTTTTTTTCAGTGTATGTAAAAGAATTCCTCAATTTGATCTTCCAGCTCACTTATATGCTATTGTTCATCTATGTCCAACCTATGCCCATTTATTGAGGATGCCTTTGAGAATTTTATTTCCTTTTATTTCTGAGATCTCAGACTTTAATGATTCTCTGAGGGTATTTATGCTCATTCTAAATGTTCAACCTGCCTGCTCTGCCAGTTCTGCTTCTTTGGGAGCCAGTGTTTCTGTTTATTGTACTCTGAGCCTATGTCATCGTGGTGGTTTTTCTCAGTGTCTAGTGGCTCTTGGTTGTGAACTCATCTTGGATTTGAGATTCTTTGTTACCCAATCTATGGGTGATGTCTCCAGTCATTCTATGGGAGAGATGATAGAAGGTAAGAAACAAACTGATAAACAAACTGATGTCTGTTCTTCCTAGGTGTTGCCTTGCCTCTCCAGCTTGAGTGCCCACATTTGCATGATGGAGGCAGGTATCTCTGATGCTGCTGTTTGGCTAAGGGGAGAAGATGGGGTGGGAGGAGTAAATAGCTGGTTGTCTTGATTGTTCCTACTGCCCATTACCCTGTCAGTTACCACCACCCCCACATCCACTGTCTTCAAGCTTGAAGCACCTTCAAAGCCTCCCCCACCTTTCATGGCAGCCTCTCCTGCACATGTTTTAGACCCTGCTTTCATTCTTCCACCTCCACCATCTTTTTTGCTTTCATCAAATCCTCACAATTTCAATTCCACTGAGGCTGCCCCTTCTTGTTTGCCAGAACATGTATGGATTATATATATTTCTTTTTTCTGGTGTTTCTAAAGATTTGGGATAGAAAAAAGTGGCTTGAGTTTAGCCTACCATTTTGAACTAATTTCTTTTTTTTTTTATTTTATTATGTTATGTTAGTCATCATACATTACATCATTAGCTTTTGATGCAGTGTTCCATGATTCATTGTTTGTGTATAACACCCAGTGCTCCATGCAGTACGTGCCCTCTTTAATACCCATCACCAGGCTAACCCATGCCCCCACCCCCCTCCCCTCTAGAACCCTCAGTTTGTTTCTCAGAGTAGTTTCTCATGGTTTGTCTCCCCCTCTGATTTCCACCCCCTTCATTTTTCCCTTCCTACTATCTTCTTTTTTTTTTTTTTTAACATATAATGTATTATTTGTTTCAGAGGTACGGGTCTGTGATTCAACAGTCTTGCACACTTCACAGTGTTCACCACAGCACATACCCTCCCCAATGTCTATCACCCAGCCACCCCATCCCTCCCACACCCCACCACTCCAGCAACCCTCAGGTTGTTTCCTGAGATTAAGAATTCTTCATATCAGTGAGATTATATGATACTTGTCTTTCTCTGATTGACTTATTTCGCTTAGCATAATATCTTCTAGTTCCATCCACGTCGTCGCAAATGGCAGGATTTTGGGTTTTTTGATGGCTGCATAATATTCCACTGTATATATACACCACATCTTCTTGATCCATTCATCTGTTGATGGACATCTTTGAACTAATTTCTAAACAGAGTGTTTAAATGCTCCAAGCAACCCTGAGCTAAATGTTAATTATTACTCTCGTTACACAGATGAGAAAACAAGTTCAGAAAAAGATATATAATTTCCTTAAGATTTCACAGCTGGCAAAGAGCAGTATAGGGACTGGAACTCAAGTCCATTCAACACTAAGCCCAGAGCTGAACCAACTTCCCAAGCTGGCAAATTGAATGTAACAGAGACCAGTCTCGTGATTATTTCACAGTGTGCACAAAAAGTTCCACAACCTCTAGGTCTCCTGCCTCTGGATCACATTTGAGGACCACTGCTGCATGCCATGTCTCTGAAACTCTCCCACCCACCACAGTCCTGAATTCTTGAATCTCATATCATTCATTCATTAATTCACTATTTACTGAGTACAGCCTCTGTTACAAACACTTCGAAGACAAAATAGACATGGTCTTTACTCTCATGGGCTTTCCTGTCTACTAAGCAATCACTCATGTTATAAATGGAGATGCCAAAACCCACCAGGAAAAGGACTTGCTCAAAATAAGTCAGAGGCAGAGCTTGCATTAGAACACAGAATTTCCTTATTTCCAGACCGGTATTCCCTTTTTCTCTGTCCTTTTTTTTTTATTATTATGTTCAATTAGCTAGCATACAGTACATCACTAGTTTTTTAATGATTCGTTGGGTATAACACCCAGTTGCTCATCACCTCTGTCTTTTTATAAAAAGTAATACACGGATACTTTGGAAAACTAGAAAATAGAAGTGAACAATGAAGAAGTAAAAATCACCCACAATCCCACTTTGCAAAGGTCTAAGACTAACATTTTGGCATTTATAC
This sequence comes from Mirounga leonina, assembly GCF_011800145.1. Classification (NCBI taxonomy): domain Eukaryota; kingdom Metazoa; phylum Chordata; class Mammalia; order Carnivora; family Phocidae; genus Mirounga; species Mirounga leonina. The sequence continues at coordinate 107,545,018 of NW_023270377.1, forward strand.
TTCTAGACATCTTTCTTTGCATACATGATTTTTTTTTACCTAACAATATTTGTAAGGTCTTAGAACATTTGTTTTATCTTTCAAAAATAGAATCATACTATATATTTCTCCTTGAAAATACACTGTGAAAACATTCCCATGTCAATAAATGCCACACTGTCAGTCTTAATCACTGTACAATACTCTATTGTATGGGTGTATTACACGTTATGTAATCAATATCCTATTGTTGGAAATTAAGGCCAATTTCCAATTTTTGTGATTATACATCAATCTTCCAATAATATTCTCTGATTTCATAATACCAACCTTCAAGACAGATACACTGTGATCGATACTAGCTTTGCCGTCTGTGTGAACTTGGGACAAATTCTAACCACTTTGGTTCTCAGTTTCCTCACCTGCAAAATGAGATAAATGACATATTGCACATTGTATTTACCATTATTAAATGACATAAGGTACATAAAAGGTATGGCTCTTGGTTCATTGTAGGTGCTAAATTAACAGCTGTTGTGTGATGGTGATGATTAGATTTGCCACCTTATCTCCTAAGAGTCCTGCCTAGTGTAAATGAGAACCCAAGGTCCACTTAAAGCATTCCCCCAAAAGAATTAGCTTATTTGAGTGTCCCACCCAAAGGATGTTACAAATTGAGCCAGCTCAAGGCTAAGGAGAATCGTCTGTCACTAGCTTTCCTCTGCCACCATCCCCTGGCCAGTCTCACCCCCAAGGAGCAGTTGGACTGGTGGATTTCTGGGAGTGGGTAGTCTGGGCGCTGTAGGGAAGTGGGCAGTCAGAAGCCTCCATTACAGAATGAGAAAGGCACACCAGGACCAGGATCTTACAATAGCTAGTTCAAGCTTTAAGCATACTCTCCAGGGAATTATACACAGAACACACAGGAAGTCCTGTTGGCTGCCCTCAAAGAGCCCATATTGAAGATGAGGGTGGATGGGAGCCCACTCAATCAGGTGACATCCTTATTCTACAAGAAAAGGTCCTTTTCCTTTCTGCCTTTGATTGCTTTCACTTCCTGTTCCTCCTTGGAGTGAAAAGTAGGATCGTGGGAGAGAATGTAAAGAGGGAGCCAGGGAGGAGAAGAAGAGGAGCCAAAGGAACGTGAGGAGTCTGCCCACCTGGGAGTGAGGCAGGGGCCAGAGGCTCCTGAGACAGCCCTGAGCTCAGAGCGTACCCACGGGCGCCCTCTCTCATTCCTACTGGGAGCTACATGTTTGAAACGTGGTTCTAAGTGATTAGCCACTAATATTAATTGCTAATATTTATGGAGTGCTAATCAAATGCCAGGATGCTGTCAAACTCATTTAATTCTCACTATGAGAATAAATATCATAATTATTCCTGTTTGGCTGATGATTTAACTGAACCAGTGAGAGAGAATCTGAAGTCGTGTTGACTTCTAAGTTGTTAGGACATAAATATTTAAGTTGTTTGGACAGAACTACTTAATAAATGGAATTATTAAGTGCTTCTTTTGGCCTAGGAGGAGCTGTGAAAAATTTCTGAGACACTGAAGGCAACCAAGAACCAAGAAAGTTTGGGAAGCTCTTTTATAGCATAAATTCCTACAATTCATTTGCTGCCTCAAGGGGTAAGCAGGATTGTTTTTTTCAATACATAACCCCAAATTGCCTTCCAGAAGGTTCTCATTTATAATTTAACCAACAGACTATGAAAGTGAATGATGGTTGGGTTTTTTTTTAAGATTTTATTTATTTATTTGACAGAGAGAGACACAGCGAGAGAGGGAACACAAGCAGGGGGAGTGGGAGAGGGAGAAGCAGGCTTCCCACGGATCAGGCAGCCCGATGTGGGGCTCGATCCCAGGATCCTGGGATCATGACCTGAGCCGAAGGCAGACGCTTAATGACTGAGCCACCCAGGCGCCCTGAAAGTGAAAGACGGTTTAAAAGTAACATTGATGTAGAGACTCTAAATATCTGATTTCTTCCTTCCAGGAGACTGTCCTGGACAAAGAAGCCAAAGACTTTCTTGGGCTTGCCATTTATGCATTTTTATTTTTTCTAAATGAGTGGAATTTAAGAATTTGTTAAAAAAAAAAATTAGGAGTACATGCACCAATATGCCAGCAATTATTTATCTCTGGATGATAAATTTCCAATAATTACTACTTTCTTCTTTAGAACTTTCTGTATTATCTGATTTTTTACAACGATTATATACAACTATTTTAATTTAAAAAAAACTTTTAAAAAAGCTCTGAATATTTTGGATTAAATTTGTACCTTAATTCCATTAATAAGAACTAAGGACATGGTACTAAAATATCTACTGCCTGTCATCCTCCTTTTGAGAAATGAAACCCCTGGCCATATAAATAGCCTTTGCTTGCAATTGGAAGGGAAAGAATTTAAAAGAAAAAGAAAAGAAAAAGCAGAAGGAAAACTGTCTGTTAGCAAGTCTAAATTCAGACAAATGTCTGAGGGGCTGAAAGATGGAGATAGTCCAGTCCCAGCTCCCCCAAGTTACCAAACCCTCCATGGGGCAAGGAGGGAGCTGGTGACTTTGTGGGAGGTGCTGATTTTAGATGTGGCTACAGATTAATTTTAGAAGGTCCTGACATTCAAACTGAGTCATCCTGGCCTGATTGGAACTAACCCGGCAAGCCCATTTCAAGCTGGCTGTCTTCTCAAGTGTCCCAGACCTCTGGGGCTCTGCCAGCTCCTGGAATTGGGAGGCCTTGTTCCCATCAGCAAGTGGCATGTCACCAACAAGGAGGACCTGGGTCACTAACTGAAAGTAGCAGGACCACCTCAAAACACACAGAGAGAATCCTGGCAGCTCTATTCAAAGGGCAACTAAAGATAGCTAGTATGATCACACCTGGAAAACTGACCCCAGCCTTTCCAGTATACCAGCAGCCATAAAGCACCTACTGTATACAAACATGGTGGAGCAATGATACCCAAACCCAATCATCCCTATTCACTAGGGAGCTTATTAAAGGGGTAGGCAGGATTGTTTTTTTCAATACATATTAATAAATGGAACTATTACATGCTTCTTTTGGCCTAGGAGAAAAAAGGGGAATAGGAGTAGAGTAGTTCCCCAGAGGAAACTGGAGTGGTTGTTATGCAAAAGGTGAATGAGTGCTGTGTAGGCAAAAAATAGTAAATATCACTCTTGGTCTGCTATACCAGGAGTTTATCAACCTGAGCAGCTTCCGCATCAAAGAATCCAATCAGCATCATGTAACAGACATCAGTTGCTTTTCTGCCTCTACCACTCCCATTCCTCTAAAAACAGCACCTCTTTCCTTGGAGGATTTTCCCCTCCCCTTATCAGTGTAGTCTCTCTTACCTCCCAGCCACAGTAATGGATTCACAGGTGAGCACCTGACTCAGGCTGGGATAATCAGAGCTCTTCCCAGGGACTTTCTGAACTGGGAATAAGAAGGAAAGCCCATTCCTCTCAGGTGGCAAATACATGAGGAGGCAATCCTGGAAGTTTCTAGGGCCATGCTCTAGAAAAAAGCCAATGTGCCATAGAAGAGAATGAAGGCAATGCTAAAAGAGAGCAGAAGCCACGAAGGAGAGGATGTCGTTGTAGCCCTGCCACCCTAGATTCATCGGCCCAGCTACTACTACTCAAGTTTGGGTTGAGTTTTTGTCACTTGCAACCAGAGTTATACCTAATATTCATGTCATATATTATTTTATCCACAAAGAGGGTAACTAGGCTAAGAAATGTTGGGGCCAGAGTCCTCCCTCATATAGCCCAGCAGACCTACTTTTCAAGCTGCACTGACCTATTCATCAGCCAAATTCAGGTTTCATCATTCCAAAAATTCAATTAGAAGGCTGTGGTAAAATCAAGATATGCTTCCTGGTGGAGAGGAATTTAAGGCTGGATTTTGAAGAAAGAGACCACTCAAAGCAGTACTGCAGGCTGAAGATCTCTTTATTATAGGAAAGGTTGTAAAAATTCATGACTCTATGGGAAGATCTTTAGAGGCACATATACTGTACTCTTACTATTCTTAGCAGCATGCCTTGGTTCAGGAAGGGAGCAGAATCCCTGTGGCTGCACATCCTGGGGAAAAATGAGCTGGCCCCTCAGTTGTGCTACCCTGCTTAGCTCATGAGCTCAGCAGAATGAACTTGACTCACATTGCAGCTGGGGATTAAAGCTGAGGGGCTCCAGGAGGCCTCTCTTGAGCATGGCTGACTTGGAAGTGTGTCCAATTGACATACCTCTTAAAGCCTGAAGAATGGAGCTGATGCATCCTGACAACTTGGAAGGAACCCTGCCCCCATGGTCTATACAACACTAGCAAGTTAATCTTCATCACAGTAACTTTGCCTGGGATCCTAGACTCAGCTCACTTCCAACATGGGTTACAGGATTCTTTGCCTATTTTTAATTGGGTTATTTGTCTTTTTATTATTGAGTTGTAAGAGTTATTTTTATATTCTAGATACAAGTTTCTTGTTAAATATATGACTTACAAATATTTCTTCTCATTCTGTGGGTTGGCTTTTACTTTTTTTTTTTTTTTAAGATTTTATTTATTTATTTGAGAGAAAGAGAGAGGGAAAGAGCACCAGCAGGGAGAATAGCAGAGGGTGAGGGAGAAGCAGGCTTCCCGCCGAGCAGGGAGCCTGATGTGGGGCTTGAGCCCAGGACCCTGAGATCATGACCTGAGCCAAAGGCAGACATTTAACCATCTGAGCCACCCAGGCACCTTTACTTTTTTTTTTTTAATGGTCTCTACACTCAACATGGGGCTCACACTCCCATAACCCTGAGGTCAAGAGTCACATACTCTACCAACTGAGCCAACCAGGTTCCCCAGCTTTTACTTTCTCGATGGTGCTCTTTGAAGCACAAAAGTGTTTAATTTTGATGTTTAATTTATTTATTTTTTATTTTGTTTTGTGTGCTTTTGATGTCATATTTAAGAAACCATTATCAAATCCAAAGTCCTAAATGTTATCTTATGCTTTCTCCTAAAATTTTTATAGCTTTCACTTTTCCATTAGGTCTTTAATCCATTTTGAGTTCACTTTTACATGTGGTAAGAGGTAGGGGTCCAATTTCTTTCATTTGTGTGCAAATATCTAGTTGTCTTAGCACATTTGTGGAAAGGACTAGTCTTTGCCCATTGAATTAGTTTGATACTTTTGACAATAATCAACTAACTGTAAATGTGAGAGTTCATTTCCAGACTCTCATCTATTCCATTGATCTATATGTCTCTCCTTATGCCCATACCACACTGTCTTGATTACTATAGCTTTGTAGTAGGTTTTGAAATTGGGAAATGTGAGTTGTCTGACATTGTTTTTCCTTTAAAGATTATTTTGGCTATTCTAGGTCCCTTGGGCTTCCACAGGAGCTTTAGGATCAGCTTGTTAATTTCTATGAAAAATCCAACTCAAAATCTGATAAGGATTGTGTTGAATCTGTAGATCTATTTGGGGAGTATTGTCTTCTGATCCATGAACATGGGATGTGTTTCCATTTAAGTTTTATGTAATTTCTTTCAGTGATATTTTGTGGTTTTCCATGTGCAAGTCTTACACTCCTTTTGTTAAATTTACTCCAGAGTATTTTATTCCTCTTAATGCTGTTGTAAGTAGAACTGTTTTCTTAATTTTGTTTTTGTATTTTTCATTCCTAATGTATGGAAATACACCTGGTTTGTTTTTTAGTTCTTGTTTTTGTATATTGTGTTGGTATCCTGCAACCTGATGAACTTATATATTAGCTCTAACAGTTTTTTGTGTGTGTGGATTCCTTAGAATTTGCTTTTTATATGGTTATGTCATCTGTGAACTGAGAAACTTTTATTTCTTCCTTTCCAATCTGGATTCCAGTTATTTCCTTTTCTTGCCTAATTTCCCTGGCTAGAATCTCCATTACAATATGGAATAGAAAGAGTGAAAGCCAACATCCGTGTCTCGTTCCTGATCCTATCCTGATGCACCCAATCTTTCACTATTAAGTATGATGTTAGTTGTAGATTTGGGTTTGTTTGTTTTGTAGCTGTCTTTACTAAGTGGAGGAAGTTCCAAGTTCCCTTCTACTCCTAGTTTGTTAAATGCCTTATAATGAAAGGGGTTGGATTTTGTTGAATGGTTTTTCTGCTGTCTGATCTATTGACAGCTGATAAATAAACATGTGGTTGTTATTTTCAATCTATTAATATGAGGTATTACATTAATTATTTTTTGGATGTTAAACCAATCTTGCATTCTGGGACGAATCTCATTTGGTCCAAGTGTATAAATATTTTCATGTGTTGCTCAATTTGGTTTGCTAGTATTTCGTTGAGGAATTTTGCATTTATAGTCATAAGAGATAATGTCTGTAGTTTTCTTTTTTTGTGATGTCCTTGTCTTGTTTTAATATCAAAATAATATTGACTTTATAGGGGCACTTGGTGGCTCAGTCAGTTAAGCATCTGACTCTTGATTTTGGCTCAGGTCATAATCTCAGGGTTGTGAGATCAAGCCCTGCATGGGGCTCCGTACTGGGCATGGAGCTGGCTTAAGATTCTCTTTCTCCCTCTCCCTCTGCCCCCTCCCCTACCCTCTCTCCCTCTCTAAAGAATATATATATTGACTTTATAGAATGTTTTGTTCCTTTCTATTCCAGTTTTTGGAAGGGTTTGTAAATAATTGGTATTAATTCTTCTTTAAATGTTTGGTGGGATTTACCAATAAAGCCATCTGGGCCTGGGTTTTTCTGTGTGAATAGTTTGGGATTTTTTATTACAAATTCAGTCTCTTTCTTGTTTTAAGTCTATTTAGATTTTCTATTTCTTTTTGAGTCAGTTTTGGTGGTTTGTATCTTTCTAAAAATTTATCCATTTCATCTGTTATCTAATTTATTAACATACAATTGTTCATAATATTCCTCTATAGTCCTTTTTATTTCTGTCAGTAATAATATCCCCTATTTCATTTATGATTTTAGTTATTTGAATTTTCTCTCTTTTTTCTTGACCAAAGTAGGTAGGTTTGTCCATTTTGATGACCTTTCTAAAAGACTAACTTTTGGTTGTATTGATTTTTCTCTATTATTTTTTCTGTTTCCTGCATCATTTATATTCACTCTGTTCTTTATTAATCACCTTCCTTTGCTTGCTTTAAGTTTAGTTTGTTCTTTTTCTAGTGTCTTAAAGTGGAAGTTTAGTTTATCTGATTTTAGATCTTGTTTTTTTTTTAACATAGGTGTTTACACCTATAAATCTCCCCCTAAGCTCTGCTTTAGCTGCATCTTATAAGTTTGGTATGTTGTATCTTCATTTATCTCAAAGCATTTTCTAATTTCACTTGTGATTTCTTCTTAGATCCATTGGGTATTTAGAAGTCGTATTGTTAATTTCTACATATTTGTGAGTTTCTCAAATTTCTTTCAGTTATTGATTTGCAATTGTATACCATTGTGGTGAGGGGATGTACTTTGTATTATTTCAATCTTTAAAAATTTATTTCAATTTGTTTTATGGCTTAACATTTGGTCTATTCTTCAGAATGTTGCGTGTGCACTTGAAAAGAATGTACATTCTAATGTTGTTGGGTGGGAAGTTCTATTGATGTCTGTTCTACTTGGTTTATAATGATATTCAGGTCTTTTATTTGTTGATTTTTTTGCATTGTCCTATCCATTATTGAGTATGGCATATGAAGTCTCCCAATTATTACTGTTGAATTGTCTATTTCTTCCTTCAATTATGTCTTGTTTCATGTATTTTGTGGCTTTGCTGTTAGTTGCATCTATGTTTATAATTGTTACATCTTACTGATGACTTGACCCTTTTATCATTATAAAATGACCCTCCTTATCTCTAGTAATATTTTTAAAGTATATTTTGTCCACTGAATAGCCACTCCATCTTTCTTATCTTTGCTGTTTTCATCACGTATCTTTTTTCCATTCCTTTACTTTTTTTTTTAAAGATTTTATTTATTTATTTGACAGAGAGAGAGACATCGATAGCAGGAACACAAGCAGCGAGAGTGGGAGAAGGAGAAGCAGGCTTCCCACTGAGCAGGGAGCCCAATGCAGGGCTCGATCCCAGGACCCCGGGATCATGACCTGAGCCGAAGGCAGATGCTTAACGACTGAGCCACCCAGGCGCCCCTCCATTACTCTTTTTTTTTTTAAGATTTATTTACTTATTTGAGAGAGAGAGAGCATGAGTGAGGGGAGGGGCAGAGAAAGAGTGAGAGAGAGAGAATCTCAAGCAGACTCCACACTGAGCACAGAGCCCTACACGGGGCTTGATCTCACAACCCTGAAATCATGACCTGAGCCAAAACCAAGAGTCAGATGCTTAACCAACTGAGCCACCCAGGCATCCCATCCATTCTTTTACTTTTAATCAATTTGTATCTTTGGATCTAAAGCATGTCTCCTGTAGACAACATATAGTTGAGTCTTGTGTTTTTTGTTTTGTTTTGTTTTGTTTGATCCAGCCTGAAACTCTCTGCTTTTGATTGGAATCCTTAATTCATTTACATTTAATGTGATCACTAATATGGTTGGAATTATGTCTGCCCTTTTATTTTGTTTTCTATATTTCTTATATATTTTTGTTCCTCTATTCCTCTGCTACTACCTTCTTTTGTATTAAATAGATATTTCCTAATGTATCATTTCTATTTTCTTAATGTTTCTTTTACTCTATACACTCTAAGTTCTTTCTCAGTGGTTACTCAGGGGATTACAATTAGCATGTTAATTTATATCAATCTAGTTCAGATTAATACCAAGTTAGTTTCAATAGTATATAAAACTTTGCTCCTATAAAGCTCCATTCCCTTCCCTCTGCTTTGTGGCTTTATCTTCATATAAATTATATCTTTATACATTTTGTGGACATTGACACAGATTTTTAATTGGTGCTTTATGCAGTTGTCTTGTAGGTCAGATTAAAAAAAGATATTTATACTCTCTTTTTTATGTACCTATTAGATACTTTACCAGTGATTTTTATTTCTTCATACAGATTCAAGTTGCTGTCTGGTGTTTCTTTTATTTCACCCCAAAGGACCCCCATTAATATATCTTGTAAGGCAAATTTCCTAGTGATGAATTCTCTCAGTGTTTGTTTATATGGTAAAATCTTAATTTCTTCATCTTTGAAGGACAGCTTTGCTGGATATAAAATCTTTGTTTGACAGGTTTTTTTTTCTTTCACAACTTCGAATATATCATCCCACAGTTTCCTGGCCCCCATTGTTTCTAACGAGAAATCAGCTTCGAATCTTATTGAGGATCACTTGTACATGATGAGTCATTTCTCTCTTATTGCTTTCAAGATTTTCTTTTCCTTCTTTGTCTTTTGACAGTTTGATTATGATGTTTATAGGTGTGGGTCTCTTTGAATTCACCATACTTGAAGTTTGTTGACCACTTGGAAGTTTGTTGAGCACTCATAAATCTAGATCTATAGTATTTATAATACTTGATGTAAAATGTGAAATGATTTTTTTCACCAAATTTTGGAGTTTTCATCCAATATATCTTCAAGTATTTTTTCTGCCCCTTTTCCTCTCGCATCTCCTGCTGAGATTCCCATTATGCATATGTTGATATGTTTGATGGGGCCCACAGGACTCTGGGAATATGTTAATATTTCCTCATTCTTGTTTCTTTCTGCTTCTCAGACTGGATAATCTCAATTGAATTATCATCAAAATTTCATTGACTTTTTTCTTCTGTCTGCTCAAATATGGTGTTGAGCACTTCTGGTGAAGATTTCGTTTTAGTTATTGCACTTTTCAACTGTAGAATTTATATATATATATGACCATGTCATGTTAAAAGAAAATAAGAGAATGATGATGGCACAACAAATACAGAACACCAATAAAGAGGTGGAAATTATACATATGTTTTCTTTTAGTATGACATGTTTTCTAATTCTTTGAACATATTTAAAATAGCTAATTTAAAGTCTTTGACTAGTAAGTCCAACATCTGGACTTCCTCAGGGACAGTTTTTATTGATTATTTTCTTCTTCCTGTGACTAGGTCATGCTTTCTTATTTCTTTCCATGTCTCACAATTTTTTGTTGAAACCTGAATATTTCAAGTAATATGCTATGGCAATTCTGAAAATCAGATTCTCTCTCTCCCCAGAATTTGTTGTTTTTGTTGTTTATTGTAGTTGGCTTTTGTTTTGTTTTAGTGCTTTTTTTGAACTAATCCTGCATAGTAGGTATTCTTTGTCATATATGGACACTGAAGTTTCTGTTAAGTTAGTCTGGTGATCAGTTAATGGTTGGAGATAAATTTCCTTTAAGACCTGGAACCAATAAGTTCCCCAGCCTTTGCAGGGAAGAGTTCTGTATGTGTTGGGCATGCTTTCGATACTCAGCCAGGCAGTTTACAACTCAGCCAGGCAGTTGTACAACTCAACTCTTAAAGCTTTTACTTCCTGCTTACAGAGATTCAAGATCAGCCAGAGGTGAGAGTTTAGAGCCTTTTCAAGTCTTTCTTGAGTGTGCATACAGCCCTTAATATGCTCACAGCCCTACACATAAGCATGGCCTTCTCTTGTAGATTCCCAGGAATATTTTAGAGCTTTTCAATATCCCATGGACATTGCATTTCCCAGATTTTCTTCTTAAACCTCTTGATTAGTCTATTATTTGACCCAACTATAATCAATTGCCTGTAAATTTTTTTAAGATTTATTTATTTATTTGAGAGAGAGCAGGTGCAAGTGGGGGGAGAGGCAGAGGGAGAGGGAGAGAGAGAATCCCAAGCAGATTCCCCACTGATGCAGGGTTCAATCCCACAACCCATGAGATCACGACCTGAGCCAAAATAATGAGTCTGGTGCTTAACCCACTGAGCCACCCAGATGCCCTGCCTGTAATTGTTTTTTAAAAATTCTCTGTGAAAAGGCTTTTCACACTGTGTGTGCTCAGAGTCCAGTCAAATACAGACAGCCTAGTAAATGAGGTCTTCCAAGGAACCACCAGCATGTCAAATTATGACAGTTTTCTGGTAATGGGGCTTTGGAAGTGCTCCAGGCCAGTTTTGCTCCATTAGGTGGCTGCCAGGCTGCTGATTTTCACTGCAAATGTGGGCTGTTATTTTTCAAGGCTATCCTGGGGGTGGGATTAGGGCAGAATAAAATGCCACAAAGCTTACCATTCTTACCAAGATTCAGGTATTTGTCTTAATAAAAGCTCCCCAAATTTCTGCAAGCTTGTAGTTAATTTCCAGAGTTCTAAAGAAGCTGATTCTCACCATTTTTGCCGATTTTCTCATTGTTTTTATAGAGAGAAATGTCAGAGGTCTTTATTTCACCATTTTAACCAACAACCACTTCATATTTTACATTCAACTCCACCATATAGCCAAGTGTTTTTTTCCAAGTGTCTTAATATAACATTATCTGATTTTAAATTATTTAACATGGAATGAAATCAACTCTCTAGAAAGATACACTGAGTAGTCTATTCTGGGACTTCACACCCACCAGCATACTGCTAAGAAGTATAGCACATTATAACGTTCTAATTATGTGTTGTCTGCTGTACCAGACTGTAACTTCCCTGGGTGCAGAACAAAGTAGCCTTCATTTCTGTCAATGATGCTTGGCACAAGAACTTGAAATAAGGTGGTTATAAATGTGGAGACAAGGGGCACCTGGGTGGCTCAGTCGATTAGCATCCAACTCTTGATTTTGGCTCAGGTCATGATCTCAGGATTGTGAAATCGATCCCTGCATTGGGCTCTGTGCTCAGCATCCATGCTGCTTGGGATTCTCTCTCTCCCTCTCCCTCTGCCCCTGCTCCTGCTTACTCATGTGCTCTCTCTCTCTCTCGTTCTCTCTCTCTCCCAAATAAATAAATAAAATTTTTTTTAAAAAAAGAAAATAAATAAAAATGAAAATAAATGTGGAACCAAAATTAATAGTCCATGTTCTTATTTATCTGAAGATCCCAACATTGGGCAGGATAGCCCAATAACCTCTGGGGGAAATGCCCTGAATTACCATCTTGAAATTCTAGGTTAGAAGCCTCTGATGCCAACAAAAGAGAGATATTTCTTCCAAAATGAATAAAATCAAGTAGTATATGTAATGTTATATATTGCTATATATAATTATAATATATAGTACATATATTATATATACATATACTATTCAGCAACATATATACATATACATACAGAACTCTTTTACCAGTCATTTCAAATGCATGACTAAATAACCACAATCTCTTGGCCACTGTCCTGGACATTTGATATTTAGGGATACTCAGCCAGGGGAGCAGTCTTCTTATCTGTCTGGTGGAAGCCAGGCTTTGCCTCCCACTGTGTGGCTGGAGGAAGCCAAGGCCTCTCCCTCCTCTCTCCCTGGTAGCCAGGGAAGGTTACACGACTCAGGTTCAGCTGACTGGGTGCTTCTGCCAGGGTCACTGAGCCAGCGAGATCATCTATTCCAGCATAGGAGCTGAGGATCCAGGGAGGGTGGCACCATCTCCAGATGGCTTCTGGGACAAAGCCTGGGCAGTGATCAGGCCACCCTTTGTTCCTGCCCACTCTGCCATTGCCCCCCCAGTCTGCTTCTGTAATCCACAGTGCTCTCCAAACACACCCCTGCTCTGCTTCAGCAGCCAGAATCAAGTGCACTACACGCCCCTCTTGGACCTTTGGCCATTTCCCATTTTTATAATTAACAGTCTTGTACATTTCCTTAACAATTAAGGACCAAGAATCCACTGACATAGGATTTGTGATCCTGAGTCTAAGCAGTAGCATTTCAAGCCTACAGAAGGTGGGCTCATGACTAGTTTCTGTTGATGAACTCCAATGTACACATGTATTCTCTGGATCCCAAAAGCTTTTTCAGGACCCTCAGGTGCTGGAGTAATCCCTACATGTGCAATTCCTCCCGATCCTCCTCCTCAGCTCAGGTCTTGAAGTCAGCCTCACAGGGGCCTCACAGACACAACTACACTTGTGCACACCTGACACTCTTTGTGCTGCTACGGTGGTAGGACCCTGGGGGCCCCTCAGGGGAACCATGCTGCTTTCTCAGATACATTAAGAAGTGTCTCCCTCTGGGCTGGCCAGGGGATTCCCCAAAGAGATGATGAGGAAAATGAGCTCCTTCATGGTCCTGCCCCCACTGCCCACTAGGGTCTAAGTCAAGGGCAGGTCAGCCCAGCGAAGCCTGGGAAGGGAGGCCCTGGAGTTGAGTCCCTCAAGGCCTTACTTGGAACTTGGAGGGGTCCCCAAGGGCTTCTTCTGTGGATGGAGGTCAGAAGCTTTTGGTCCCTGGGGAGGGAGGTAAGGAACAGAGGCCAGGAGAGCTCTGGTCACCAAGATCCCAGGTAAAGGGCACTGCTTCTGCATGGCTAGCTTCTGTGTTTCCAAAGAGTGGCTTTTCTATTTCATTCTCAGCTTTTTTTCTTAATACAAAGTCCAAGCCACATTCCCCCCTGACCCCACGCCATCGTGCCTAATTATGCAGATCACTAATGAAGATACTCACTGCCAAGAAATTGTGTAACAGTCTCTCCAGCCACTACTGTGACTGATTCCAAACACACAATGAACTCTGCCAAAAAGACCAAGCACTGCAACACAAGCCTCCAGAGCTCGTGAGAGCTGTATTAGCGCAAGCACATTGAGCTTGCAGGGCTGGAGTGAGGAGGCCTCCAGAAGACAGGGTAGCATGGCCACAACGACACATTATAGAAATCGTATACAAAACCCCAAAACAGAACAACAGGAAAGAACCACAAGGCACTCAAACATATTTCATGAATTAATATGATTTTCTTTACGAGTTCAATACTGAAATACTTACCTGTTGTGCTGCTAAGGTGGTGGGCTCTGGGGCCCTCAGTGGGAGGCCTGGAGTGGGGCTGCCAAGGGACCCAGCTCAGCTGGGCCTAGACTCCTGACCACAGGCACTGGGGGATAATCAAGGTGTATTATTTGCAGCTGTTAAGTTTCGACTTAATTTGTAATGCAGCAATGGATAACTAAGAGATCCTCTCTATCATGACCATCATGCAAAAAAAAAAAACAAAACAAAACTTTCTTTTTAATTCTTTCCATTGTCAAATTTTAAGAAAATTTTAGGAGGAAAGACAAATTAAAATCACCACGTTTGTCACCATGCAACTGCCATCATATTAATGATTTGATTCTATTTCTATTTTTTTTTCTACTTGAAGGTATCAACATTCAGTATATATTACTTAAAACTTTGGGGTTTGTTATTAACATTCGTCTTTATTAATTTTATTCTAAATGCAATAAAGGTGTCCTGAATCTGAGACAGAGTTCTCATTAATGATCTTACAGTAAATAACAAGCCTGTGGCCCCTCCTTGCTCCACCCAGGTGCCACGAGGAAAGCCCCACTCCCGGCCTCCCACCGAGGGCTGAAATGTACCCCCAGCTTAGAGAGGTAGCCTCTCTAGAGTTGTCTCACTATCTTCACATTGTAAATTAACTTCTAAGGCTTGCTTTTAGCCCAGTATTATAGACAGACTGCTTACCCTCTAAAGAAGATCTCCAGGGAGCAGAGGACACCCCTTGGCTGATGGATGGAGAATGATGCATCTATAAGCCCTCTTCTCCTACAAGGAGGGAAAATACCCTTGCCCCTTAGAGACCGTATGGCAGGTAACCTGGATCCTTACTCTTACTTTCTGGAGTGTAAATATAGCTGACCTTTGCACAACACCAGGGTTAGGGGCATTGACTCCAAAACAGTTAACAATCATCATATAACTTTTGACGCCCCCAGAATTTAACTATTAACAGCCTACTGTTGACTGGAAGTATGTATTATATACTATATTCTTACAGTATATAGTAAATATACAGTAAATACTCCATATACAGTATATTGTAAACAAAGTAAGCTAGAGAATAGAAAATGTTACTAAGAAAATCATAAAGAAAAGAAAATACATTAATAGAAATGTACTGCATTTCTTGGAAGAAAATCCACCTGTTAGTGGACCCACGCAGATCACACCCTTGTTGTTCAAGAGCCAACTGTTTACCTCTCCAGGGCAGATAACCTAGAGTCAGTTGTCTCCAAGCCTAGGCCTCACTCCTGGCTGAAATGTAAACACATATCCCCAGCTTAGAAAGGTAAGCCTCTCTAGAGTTGTCTCACTAGCTTCACAATTGTAAATTAATTTCTAAGGCTTGCTTTTAGCCCAGTATTATGGACAGACTGCTTGCCTACCCTCTAAACTCCTGTGTTAAAGTCCTACCTCACAATGTGATGATACCTGGAGATGGGCCTTGGGAAGGTGGTTAGGGCCAGATGAGCTTGCTCGAGTGGGGCCCCACGATGACATTAGTGCCTGTATAAGAAGAGACACCCCAAGCTTGCTCACTCGCTCTGTCCTGGGAGGACCCGCAAGATGGAGGCCATCTGCAAGGAGGAAGGGAGCCCTCACCAGGGACTGAATCAGCCAGCACCTGGATCTGTGACTCCCAGCCTCCAGGACTGTGAGAAATACATTTCTGTTGTTTAAACCACCCAGCCTGTGGTATTCTGTTGCAACACCCTGAGCCCACTAAGACAACCAAATTCCAAGTTTCAGCAAAATTTGTTCAGAAAGCCTATAGAAACACAAAAATATCTTCTCTACACTCCACAATATTATAAAATAATGCTACTTTTCTTACAAGCCCATACTGCTATTGAGAAACTGGGTCTTCAAGATTTCATACACTTCTTTGGTACTGATCACAGAAAGACAAACATAAGCAATGAAAGTGTTAACCAAATTTCAACTACAGTTCTGGCTTACTAATCTATATAGGTAAACTACATAGAAACATACTGCTTTTTTTTTTTTAATTGCATAACCACATGTGGGGTACATATCTCTGGTTTCCACCTCGATCTCAAAATATCTTCCCTGGTTTCCCTACTGAATAATCAGTATTGAGAAATAATAAACAAAGCCAGGTCCTCCCCCTGGCCATGCATTAGGATAACCTAGGAAGGTTTTTAGACAAGCAGCCCCGAGTTGCTCTCTGGAGGGCACAAGACACTTGCAAAAAAGAAATTATAAGCATCACCAGGAACAAAAATAGCCTTGCTCTCACTGGCTTCTTCTGCCCCGTCACAGCCACAGAAATATGCTCAGGAGGGAGGCTCACAGATGGGTGGTGGAGCCTGCAGGGTTCCAGGCCTTGAGCCCTACGTTTGGACAGAGAGAGCCCAGGACTAGAGAGCAGGGAGGCTGCCCTGAAGTGCGACATGGGCACAGAATTAAAATCACTCCCACCTGGGTGACTTGCTAAGAGTCCCTTGGGAAGAAGCAGGGCCACAGAGAAGGTTCTTGGAATTTTGGGGGGACCTCTCTCAGAGTGAGAAGAGTAGGCAGACCCCCAGCAGAGGGCTGGAGGGCAGAGCTGCATGAACAGCACCTTGCCCAGCATGGCCCCAAACTTCTGTAGCAGAACCAAGGCATCTGCCCTGGAGCCCCATCTGCTCCTGGCTCAAGATCCCATCCGCCTATGATTCCAACAGCACCCGGAGGAGCCAGCGCCCCAGTCCCTCCAGGGCCTCGAGAGCCCACCTCACGCCCCCTCACCCCTCTCCACACATTCTGCAGGAAGGCCCTGAAAGTCACCTGACAACGTACAAGACTGCATGGTCCAAGGTCAAGGTGCTCCGTCTTGACTGTTTTAAGCAGAAGCAAAGGAAGGCAAGAGATGCCAATTGGTTTCTATGCCTTATAGTTAGGTTGCCTTTCTGTTCTTGGCCTGACAGCCCTGTAGTGAGTTCTCTTGTTGCAGGATTTTTAAATACTTTAAATATTTAAAAAATTCCAATACCTGGGCACTGCCCCAAACCAACCAGTCTCCAGGGAGTATCTCTCAGGCTCTGGACATTAATGACATGTACTCCCATGACAAGTACCTTTATCCAGACTCTATCCCCTAACTTTGCATCACAGAGATGCCAAACATTCAGCCAGCACGCATTTGTGGAACTTCTGCTGGGTGCCCAGCCCACGGGGACTTGGAGACGTGCTAAGAGATAGTGAGAGAACATACCTATCACTGGCTTGAAGATGCTTCCATCTGCAGGTGTTCAGAGTACAGTCCAGGCAGGCTGGAAATCCCATGAGACCTTTATGGGAATGCAAGAGGTCAAAACTGTTTTATCAGCATTTGCACTGAAAGCCACAAACATTGGTGGATAAAGCTGTAGGGTCTTTGCACGACTCATGCAGTGGTTCCAAACTGTAGTCATTTTCTTCTCCACTACACGCACTCACAAATTCTTAAAAGTGCCTGTTCTCCTTAAGATTGTCCTTGATTAAGCAGTAAAATATATTAATTGTATTAAATTCAAGTTGGCATAGAACCCACAAGCGAGGGTGACAGTTGTCCCGAAGAAAGCACCTGTGGGACTGTGTGCCTTACAAGTCGATCTGGCTGCTTTTTTTTCATAGAATACCATTTTTACTTGAGAGAATGAAATTTCATTTTACTTGAAAGAATGACAAACAAACAATGGTTATTCAGACTTGGGTATTTGACAGACATTTCTTGGAAAATGAACAAAGTGAGCTTGTCATTTCAAGGGAAACAATGACAGTTTTTGTTGCCAATAATAAAATCTGAGCATTCAAGGAAAAATTAGAATTTTGCAAAACTATAACTGCCATCCTAAGCTTGACAGCCTCTGAATATATGAAGACTTTTCTGATGCAATCGGTGGCCGTGTTACCAAATTTGATTTTTTGATATTGTATGAAGGTGAAAAGGGTCAACAGTGGGGAAACACTGCGTAGCTCCATGAATCTTCCCCAGGACTCATGCGTGACTGTGCATGCCTGGGTAAGATATCCGTTCACAAAGCAAGTTAGACAAGTGGTTTAAGGGCAAACAGAGGATAAATGGTTTCAGATTCCACATGGAAATTAACCTTTAAGAAACCACTACCTGTCACATTTTGGCACAGTAACAAGGAAGCACATCTACAACTACCTGAAAAGGCTTTGAAAGAAAATCTGCCCCCTTCTCCAGTGGCACGTTTTCTCAACGCTGCAACCAGAACAGCCCACGGCACCGTATTGCCTACAGAGACAGCTGGGAGAATCCAGCTGTTTCCCGTTAAAGCCAGATGTTAAAGAGACTTGCAAAATCTGTAAAAAAAAAAAAAAGACACTAAATTTATTTTGAGACCTGAAGGTTTTTTTCACAAAATATGTTATTTTATGTTTATATGCAATGGCTTTATTTTTTAATTAATTAATAAATAAATATTTAAAACTTGCTCAGGTTCAAATGGGAAAAATATGGGTAGATATAGTCCACACAAACAAAAGCTCCTTGGGGTCCTGAAATATTTTGAAGATTGAAAAGGAACCTGAGATCAAAAAGTTTGAGACCTGCAGCTTTAATGCAAACTGAAATCCATGAGGCGAGAGGTGAAGCCCAGCTGCGCCCTCATGGAGGTCCTGACGCATGACAGGCACTTGGTTCATTCACTCCCGGGCTTAGGTGTTGGCATGGTGCCCACTGCTGCACGTCCATTCATGACTAGACACCCTGGGGGCTCCAGGCCCAAGTAGGGAAAATCGTTTTTGTTTTTGTTTTTTGTTTTTCGTTTTTTAAAGATTTTATTTATTTATTTGACAGAGAGAGACACAGCTAGAGAGGGAACACAAGCAGGGGGAGTGGGAGAGAGAGAAGGCTTCCTGCGGAGCAGGGAGCCCAATGCGGGGCTCGATCCCAGGACCCTGGGATCATGACCTGAGCCAAAGGCAGATGCTTAACAACTGAGCCACCCAGGCAACCCCCAAGTGGGGAAAATCATTTTAAAGGGCTTAAAGTGGAAGAGTAGAAGCAGCTCTGAAGAGCAGAAAGGGTCTAGGAAATTGGAGTCTAAAGACTCCCACAGAGGTGGGTAGAATGTTCATTCCATTGTCAGCTTGCTGGAAAAGCCAAAGAGGGAGAGAATTATTTGTATTAACCTGACCCCTTTTCTGATCAGGTTTTTCCTACAAGGTCTGGGGCTAGCAGTCATGTACACCTTAGTAAGACATACTGAGGTGAACTATAGCTTTTCTTCCCTGAGACCAGCTGACTGGCCGAGTGAGACTTTTGCTACACGGGCACATGGGGAGAAGGGGTAGATCGTCTCTCAGCCTGCAACCTCTGAGTGGGGAGCAGAGGACACGCTTGAAGTGGCTAAGGATACTGAGGGCCGGAGAATAAAAGCACTCGATGAAGGGATTAATATTTCTAAACTTTCTCTTTTAATTTCTAATATGCTAAATACTATAAATATGATCAATAGGAGCTAAAGCTCTTTAGGGTCTTTTATAACTTTTAAGAGTTGAATGAGCTCCTGAGACCAAACAGTTGGAGGACCACTCCTCCATGGTGGTGGCCAGGCACCCCTAGGTCTCACTTGGGTGCCATGATTACTCATCAGCTTCATAGCAAGCATCCGAAGGGGGAGGACTGCTGTTCCCAGCAGTCAGTCCTCCATCTGCCCTGAAATTCTATCACAGCCGGGCCACCAACACATGGATGCAGGAAAGCTTGTTTGTGAGCACCCTGCTGGTCGGTCCATCCCACATGGAGGGCAAGAGTGAACTGCGGCGCGTTTCCAAAGAAGTTAGGGCAGGGCAGCAAAAAAAAGGGAGACCCCAGCTGCTCTGTGTCCCCAGAATTATTTCTTAGATAAAAGACTCCGGAAACAGTCCTGCTCCCAGAGCACGGGAGACTGCTCAAACAGCACATACCAAGAGGTTCAGGCCTACATCCTTACAGGGCATCTCCCAGGAGAATACCGGCATGGCGAGGAGACCACCAAAGGCAGGCTGGGGCATAGAAGCATGAGGACCAGGTGCCCCAGGGCACTGAAAGCCCAGTGAGGCCCATGAGCTGGGCACGCAGGCCCTCTGGACTGTGTACTCTGGGGACCAGACACCACCGAGGCCCCTCCCCACCTCTGAGTTAATATTACCAAATATCAATGCCTGATTAGTCTGGATTAATTCCTGGCAGTTTTATAATACCTGGGTGCTGGACTGAGTGTATCTATGTGTTCTTTTCTTTATTCTGAGAACAGTTTGAGTGTGTGTGTCTTCTTTCCCTGTGTGGCAGGGCCAAACACAGCCTGGTCTGCATTCAAATGTCAAGAGGGCTGAAAACCAAGCTTGGCCTCATGGCGTGCAATCAAGAGGGACTGCCCAAGACAGCTTGAAGGGTGTGGACAGAAACTCAGAGGTCCTTCCAGAGGCCACTGAACATGCAAGAAGCAACCTAGAGAGGGTTCCTGACCTCCCAAGGGTCTGCCTGTCCTCCAGCAAGGACCAGTCTTCTGTGACAGACAGGCTTCTTGGCCAGGGCAGTGCTTAGGGTAGTGGCCCCAAGAAGCTTCCACTCAAGCTGGGGTCTACGTGCTCTAAATGGAAGTTTTCCTTCCCAACAAACAAACAGCAGCTCTTCCCTGCCCCTCACATGCAGGCCAGCACGAGCTGGGTCTGGAACAGTGGGCCCTCAGCCCAGCTCTATGCCCTGCCTTCTCCCCCATCCTCTTCACAAAGAAACATGGTGACAAGCCCCCTCTCCAGAGCTCCCAGTCCCTGCTTCCTTTAGCAGGAGCAGTGTTCAGCATGCCATGTTGACCACCAGCCCCCCACCCCAGTTCTCTGCTTTGGAAGAAGACATTTCCTCAGTGCTCTGTCCCAGCCATTATTTCTCTGAGAATCACCCTTCCAGGTGCTTTTCTGGAATCCTGGGACAGCTGAGCCACTTCCTGCGCCTGGAACTCTCAGTGGGCTATGCCTCTGCGTTCAGGCCTCCTGAGCGTAGGCCAAGGCCGGGCTGCGGCCATTTCTGTGCTATCCACCATGCACAGAGCTCCTGCCTGCAAGGCCCCAGGGGCTGTGTCTTTTGTAAATCCACCTTTTGTTGGGGGGGCGGTGGTCAGGCACAGGCCTGTCCTCGGGAGCACCCAGCCTAATCCATGGCCAAGCCTAAAATTTCTCTCAAAGCACGTGAGGGAGGGCTGAATCTTTAAGCTGGCTTCCTAATGTATTCATTCTTGGCAAGCAGATCTCACTGGGGATTATTCAAGTTCTTAAGCCAAGTACATTTTCCCTTCTTAAAAAGTAATACCACCAAGAACAGCATCAGGGTTGTGTCGGAGAATGTCCTTGTCTTTAGGGGACGCATGTGGAAATGTTCAGAGTAGAAGTCCCATGTTGGCAACTGACTGTTGTGTGGTGCACACACACACACACACACAGTGTGAGAAAGAGACCAGGCAGGCCTGGCCACATGTTAACAAGTAGTGAATCTTGGTGAGACAGAAATGGGTGTTCACTGTACGATTCTTTCAGCTTTTCTACAGGCTTGAAATTTTTCAAAATTAAGTTTGCAGGAAAAAAATGAAACCCTCTAAAGTAATCCCACAGTTCCAGGGTCATCTCTGTTGACCTCCTGTCAGTAGAAGTGTGGCTTAGGGTCTATCCTCCAGCGTCTTCTTGGGCTCACCCACCTTCTGGAGCCTTCTGGAGTCTTCTAGAGCTGCAACTTGTGAGAAATCAAAATACATGTTCTGAGACAGGGGACTCCAAGTCCCCTCAGCCTCCAGCTTTCCAGATGCAATAACTCTCTTGGTGGCTTCCTGGCTGCCTGAAAGTGCTCTGCTGGCATGACTGGAGTGTCCCTGCTTTCAGGAACAACAAGGGCCTAGAGCGGGGCTGAGCGTGGACGGTTTATCCATCCTTCGCCTCCACGGGTCAGACCAGTAGCTCCACCTAGTGGTGAGACCGGGCCAGCGCCTCCCCTGAGGGCCCGGCACCCACCCCAGGCCTCCCTTCCTCAAGGGTCCTGCTCAGCAGTTTGAGAGGCAGCACGCTGCAGACAAAAAACATGGGTTTTGGAAGCAGACAGCTTGCGGAGGTGCCCAATAAATATCTGTTGACTGCATGGACAACTCGGATTCAAACCTAGACCCTCGACCTACCGTCGTTACAATTTTTGAGCAAGCTATTTAATATCCCTGAGCCTCTGTTTCCTTATCTGAAAAGTGGGGATAATAAACACAATACAGGGCGCCTGGATGGCTCAGTCGTTAAGCGTCTGCCTTCGGCTCAGGTCATGATCCCAGGGTCCTGGGATCGAGTCCCACATCGGGCTCCCTGCTCCGCAGGAAGCCTGCTTCTCCCTCTCCCACTCCCCCTGCTTGTGTTCCTGCTCTCGCTATCTATCTCTCTGTCAAATAAATAAATAAAATCTTTAATAAATAAATAAATAAATAAATAAATAAACAAACACAATACAGGTGGCAGTGGTGAAGACTAAGAGGAAGATGGAAGCCCTGGAAAAGGCAGTAATTCTTCAGTCGTGATTGTCCAAATTAAGTGCAGCCAGAGAAGCCCCCAGTTAAGGAGAAAGTTTTGTGCAAGGTCCCTGGGGACAGAGGCAAGGGAGACGTGAGCCTGGTGTCTGTGCCCCATCTGCAAAGGCTCAGGGTGAAGGGCCAAAAGAGGCTCAAAGTGGGGGAAAGGAGCCTTCTCCCCATGTCCACACTGATCCTGGCCAAGCTCTGCACGAAGAGACAGCAGGAATGCAGGGTGTGGGCTCAAAGCTCAGGCAGCCAAAAGAGGTGGCATCTGAGGCAGCATCCAGAGGGCAGGGGACCTAAACTGAGGTTGGACAGAACAATAACCCCAGAGAACTGGAGACAGAAGAGAGGGGCAGACGCTCTTAGTCATAGGGTCTCCAAGTGGTGAAGTGTGGGGAGCCATGCAGTAGACCCAGTTCCCACCCAGAGGCTGAGGAGGCCTACAGCAATCAGTTTCATGTGCTTTTGCCAGTGACTTGCACGAACATAGGGACTGTGGTTGCCAAGATTGTGACCCACACGATGCCAGCCGAACCATTCAACATTTCACTTAACAAAACCAGGATATAAAAATGATCCAATCAGCTAAACAGACTAAAACCAGCAAACATCAAATCTGGCAGGGACAGAACTGGGGGGAGAACCCCCGGTAAAAGGTGGTTCCTGTGGGAGGACAGACGGAGCTACATCTTTCTCAGCCTCCCAGAGGACTGACGGGGATGGGGTACTGAGAAGACTAACCACATCCTGGCTGGATCAGTGGGTGTACAACACTCCAAACAAGGGAGGTATCGGCCAACCTGACCTCAGGGTTGGCCACATCCCAGGCTTCCCCTGGGTCCTGGGCCCAGCTCTGAGGACCACGCTTTAAGGAGGGCAGGGATATGTCAGATGGAACACATCCAAAGGAAGAAGGAAGGGGGCATGGCGGCTTAAGGGGCTAAAAGCCACAGCACGTGTCATGGCCAGGAGAAGACCTGGAGAAGAAAAGACATTGTGGAGACACAAGTGACAGCATGACACATGTTGACTGAGGGGCTGCCGTGTGGAAAGGAGAGGATCCACTGTGGGACACACACCTGGCCTGGGTGAGGAAGGGTTGGTGCACAGTGAAGTTGCTGGTTTCCCTGCACAGCCACGGGTCGTGGGAAGGAGGCAGTCAAGCCATGTGCCTACACTCAGGAGGGCCAGAACGAGGAGGGGAGCGCAGGCATCCCCCCGGGTCTTCCCCCTCTACCACGGCATCCTTCTATGAATCTTGGATGCTTAGTCTAACCTATCTTAAGACTCATATTCCTAGGCAATCTTTCCATTTGAGCATAAATTGCTCTTTACTTGTTAAACCCAAACCAGGGTGATCAAGGAAATAAGGAGAAGCCAAGGCATGCTCCATATGATTCTTGAAGAATTAATATAAACAGCAGGAGACCACATCAAAATAAAAAGTTTCTGCACAGCAAAGGAAACAATCAACAAAACTAAAAGACAAAAAAAAAAACACAAAACCTAAAAGATAGCCTACTGAATGGTAGGAGATTATTGCAAATGACATATCCAATAAAAGGTTAGTATCCAAAATCTAGACAGAACTTATCAAACTCAACACCAAAATAAACAAATTAAAAAATGGGCAGAAGACATAAACAGACATTTCTCTGAAGAAAACATACAGATGACCAATAGACACATGAGAAGATGCTCAACATCAG
The DNA here is from genome assembly GCF_011800145.1 of Mirounga leonina. NCBI lineage: Eukaryota > Metazoa > Chordata > Mammalia > Carnivora > Phocidae > Mirounga > Mirounga leonina. Next base: position 107,569,107 of record NW_023270377.1, read on the forward strand.
TAGTTATCAGGGAAATGCAAATCAAAACCACAACGCGATATCACCTAACACCTGTCAAAATGACTAAAATCAAAAGTTCAAAAAACAACGTGTTGGTGAGGACGTGGAGAAAAAGGAATCTTCTTGCACTCTTGGTGGGAATGCAAACTAGTTTGGCCACTGTGGAAAACAATATGGAGCTTCCTCAAAAAATTAAAAATAGAACTACCTATGATCCAGTAATTGCAACTACTGGGTATTTACCCCCAAAAATAGAAAAACACTAAATCAAAGGGATACATGCACCCCTGTGTTTATTGCAGCATTATCTACAATAACAAAACTATGGAAGCCGCCCAAGTGTCCATCAACTGATGAGTGGATAAAGAAGATGTGGCATACACACACACACACACACACACACAATGGAATATTACTCAGCCATAAAGAAGAATGAAATCTTGCCATTTGCAATAACATGGATAGAACTAGAGAGTATAATGCTAAACAAAACAAGTCAGTCAGAGAAAGACAAATACCATATGATTTCACTCACATGTGGAATTTAAGAAACCAAACAAATGAGCAAAGGAAAAAAAGAGAGAGACAAACCAAGAAACAGACTTTTTTTTCAAGGGGGGTAGGGGCAGAGGGAGAGGGAGAGAGAGAATCTTAAGCAGGCTTCACACCCAGCATGGAGCCCAATGCCAGGCTCAATCTCACGACCCTGAGATCATGACCTGAGCCGAAATCAAAAGTCAGATACTTAACCAACTGAGCCACCCAGGTGCCCCAAAGCAGATTCTTAACTATAGAGACACACTGATGATTACCAGAGGGAAGGTGGGGAGGGGGGTGGGTAGAGTAAGTGATTGGGATTAAGGAGTGCACCTGTCATGACGGAAAAAAAAAAAAAAAAACCAAGTTCCCAGAAATGTTGGTGCTGCTTCTCTGTTGAACCCCACCTTGAGTGAACATGGCTCCACTGTGGAGTGTTAAATAAATATTTAATGAATAAAGTAAGAAATAAAGGGGAAAAAAAGGAAAAAAATGTAGAGAAATAGGAACTCTCATACATTACTGATGAGAGTGCAAAATGGTACAGCCACTCTGGAAAACAGTTTGGTAGTTTCTTTTTTTTTTTTTTTTAAAGATTTTATTTATTCATTTGAGACACAGAAATACAGAGAGAGAGAGAGCATGAGCTGGGAGAGAGGCAGAGGGAGAGGGAGAAGCAGGCTCCCCGCTGAGCCAGGAGCCTGATGTGGGGGCTCGATCCCAGGACCCTGGGATCATGACCTGAGCCGAAGGCAGACGCTTAACGACTGAGCCACCCAGACGCCCCAGTTTGGTAGTTTCTTATAAAGTTAAAATTGTAATTACCATATGATCCTGGAATCCCACTTTTAAGCATTCACCTAAGAGGAATTAAACTTCTGTTAACACACACACACACACACTATAGTGTGTGTGTGTGTATGTGTGTGTGGCAGGAAGCCTAGAAAGGTGTTTCCCATCTATGGTCAAATACATCTGGACATATCCCACTTTTAGAGATTCATGAAGCCTACTAATATGCTAACATTAAGTTCCTGAGAAGTCCTGCAGTAAAGAAATCTGATTGTTCCCCAAATGTATTTGATCACCAATAATTCTGCTACATTAACAAGGTTATACAGACAGCCCATGAAATGAGCGTTCTAGCTGCTAACTAACACACTGGGAAGCCTTAGCCCATACAACGGACAGTGGTCTTTGTCGGCTGGATGTGACCTTAGGATTTCCTCACTAGAATTCTGGTCAAAGTGGGTCAGGAGCCAACTTACCATCTTCATCTGTGTCACTGCTTCAAGTCTCTGAGAACAGAGAATAAGCTATTTATTAATCACCTGCCCCAAGCCATGTAGAATCTCACTTACCCCTCCCAACCATGCTGTGTATGTATTATTATCCGTGCGCCACAGAGAAGAAACAGTGGCTCGGCAGGACTGGTAACTTGCCAGGAAGCAGTGAGCATATACACACACATACAATATATAAACTATAACATAAATATAGTAAATATATTAAAGCATGTAATATATAATATATATATAATAAACATGTAGTTGTATGTCCAGTATGGCCACCACTGACCACAGGAGGCTGCTGAGCACTTGAACTGGGGCTAGCCCACATTGATATAAACATTACCAATGTGGTATTTTACAATTTTTTTCAACAAAAGAATTTTTTCACGAAAAAATTGTAAAATATGGGCACCTGGGTGGCTCAGTGGGTTAAGTGTCTGCCTTCAGCTCAGGTCATGATCCCAGGGTCCTGGGATCGAACCCTGTCTGGGGTTCCCAGCTCAGCAAGGAGTCTGCTTCTCCCTCTGCCTCCCCCATGCGCATGCGTGCTCTCTCTGGGGGGCGGGGAATCAATCAATCAATCAAAATCTTTTAAAAACTGTAAAATACCAGATTAGTAATATTTATATCAATGACATGTTGAAAAGATAATATTTTGGGTATATTGGGTTAAATAAAACACATTATTAAAATTAATTTTGCATCTCTTTGTACTTTTTTAGTGTGGTTGTAGAAAATTTAAAATTGCTCTGTAAGTTGTACCAAAACATCTACTTAACTTCTTTCATTTGTACCATTCCTTCAAATAAAGTAAATGGTACCAAACAAAAAAATTTTTAAATTGCATACATGGCTCACATTTTCTTTCGATCAGACAGCACCGTTCTGGAGTTTTATACACCTCTTCTTCCTTGTGACCTGCTGCCTAGTAGGTGCTTCATAATTTTTGCCATTTTTGAGACAAATGTTGATTGATGTCTTGATTTCTGAAAATACACTTGATCCAGTCTCCTTGGCCTCAGCCTCAGAAGAATGAACTGCAAGTGGGAAGGAGACCCCACAGACCATGCTGTGTGTGGTGTGCCACAAGACTGAGAACACTGGTGAAGAAACTTTTAAAAGAAAGACACACACACACATACACACAGGATCAGCCTCCCCTGGGAGAACAGTGTGATGTCAGAGCCCTTTAAGAAGCCAAAATGAGAACCACGCCCACCTGATCCCTCATCTGACATTTCTTCCCTAACACAGCAAATACACCAATCAGGGAGCCCTAGTGATGGGGAAACGGCCACTCCATAGCTGAAGACAAGGACTAGGTGGTCATGGTTATACCCTATGACACCCTTCCCCTCTCCCCCACCTCACCCCCCTGATTGAACCAGTGACTCGTGACCAGAGGCTTGCTGTCAACTTGAGACATTGCCTGGTAGGGAATGAGTCTTTGTCTGTCCAGGGCTTGCTCTTAGAAACAGGGGTGGGGAACCACAGAAAGGAGCAATGGTGGGAGGGACAGGGGGCACTAACTTGGAGTGTATTATATATAATAGAGAAATTGGCTGGCCATTGCCCCTAGTCCCTGGGAGGCAGCCCCTAAACCTTTGGAATTTCCCAAGCATTATTCATGGCGGGTCCCTTGGACCATGCCTGATGGTTTATGCTAACAAGGTGACTCAGGAAGGAGTCTGGTCACCTCAAAAAGACCAAGCATGTGGTTACAGGGTTAGGACTTCGAGCAACGTGATATGAGGCTGACCTTGGGGGGAAAAGGGGTAGGAGATGGAGTCACACGGGCCCAGTTCAATCAATCATGATTACAAATAAAATCCCAATAAAAACTCTGACACCAGAGCTCAGGTGAACTTCCTCCGTTAGCAATGCTCTGCATATGGTCACACTTCAATGTGCTAGGAAGAAAATATGTCCCTGTGGACGACTCCCCCTAATGCATCTCTCACTTTGACAGGTTCTGACTAGCATCCCGGTGTCCTAATAAAACTGTAATTGGAAGTACAGCACTTTCTTGAACACTTTCTGTGAGTCTTCTAGCAAATTATTGAACATGAGAGGGTAGTGAATGCCCCCAAATTTGTAGCCAGCTGATCAGAAGTGAGGGTGGCCTGGGGACCCTTGAACTTGTGGCTGGTGTCTAAAGTAAGGGCAATCTTGTGAAGGACAGTGCCCTTAACCTGTGAAGTTTGGCCCATCTCTGGGTGGCTGGCTGAGAAACAGGGACAGAAGCCCCGAGGAGCATCAGGACCATGCAGGAAAGCCAAGGTGCCATGTAGTCAGGAGCTGCAGGTCAACTGAGGCTCTGGTAAAGACAGGATGTGCAGAGGGGAAGGGAGGAGAGAAGCAGACTCAGAGAGAGTCATGATAATAGGAACCTTCTTCCCATGGCCAGGCAGCTGCAGAGGAAGCTCCGAGAGGTCAACACTGCCACCAGAGGGGAGCTGACGGGGAGCTGGGGCACAGGGCGGTGGGGGGAGGTGGGGTCACTTCACAAGTCCTGCAATGTGTCAGCAGGGAGCCCGGGACTCGAGCCCAGGCAGCCCACAAACCATGCTGTGCGCTTCCAATGCCACCTGGCCTTCATCTCAGCCACTTGTGCCCTTTTCCCATCTGGGCCATAACTTTGTAATGGCTCAGTCCCTAAGAACAACCCCTAATGGGACACGCTGTTCCTGTCCTCAGAGCCAGCACACTAACCTGCAGCTCAAAACTCAGACTGTGTCCCATTCCCCGAGGCAGGCAGTGCTGAGTGGTTGCCCTGGGAGGCCTGCTTCATTAAGCCCCATGGGAGGAGCCATGCCCTTACCCTTTCCTGAGTCCCAGCTATGTGCCAGGTGCTTTGATTTCATGACCTAACGAATCCCCACCCAGCAAAATAGCCGTGCCATCCCTCGTGTCTATGTGAAGGCCTCAAGGTCCCTAAGGGCTTGCCAAGGTCAAGTGCCGGACAGACCTGAGGTCTAGTCAGACCCAAACCCCCATGTGTCTGCATCAAACCTCAGAGGTGTCTCCGGCATCCTACTGCTCATCTCAGGAGCTTCAGGGCAGGGGGAAGATGGCAAGCTTTTGGGGAACCCTCACCTGGCACCGGTGTTTGGGACAAGAGTGAGGAGATAGAACTTTGGGACCCAACAGATGCCCACCTGCTGCCAAGATGGATCACATTCACGGCACCCTGTCCCCAGGCCTCCTTTGAAGCAGGGCTAGCTGGGAGTCGTTTGCTCAGGGAGCCCCATGCTGCTCTTCCCGAATAACCTATTTATGGAAATTGTTTCCACACCCTGGAGGAGGGTGTTATTTATCTCTTTCTGTCTCTACCAAAAGTCAAAACACTTTGTTTTCTTTTAAAAAACTTAGTTTTAAGAGAAATATGTTCTGGCCATATTTTCTGTCATACAGAAGGCACTTTCAAACACACTTGGGGGTCCCTGGGGCTTGTCTTAACATCCTGTTCCAGGAGCAGCCCACTAGCTCTTGCCTCTCCAATCCCACTAGGGCTATGGGGGATCCAGGAGGGCCTCTGTAAGCAACACTGTAATCCTAAATTTTCACTGAGGCTGTAATTTAAAATCCGTATGGGTGGTAATATTAACACAACCACCTACAACATGTCTGACACTTAAAAACCCACGCTGGGTACCCAGGGAGTACTCGTGGTTTTACCACACCCGCAAATGCAGACCTACCCTGGCAGCCAGCATTTACTCATGACAGCAGGCTTGCTCTCTACGGGGCCTTCCCTGCCCACCCGACGGCCAAAGCAGGACCAGCTCCTCGGCAGACAGCTTAAGGACGAAACAAGTCAACAAAGTTCTAGAGAAGGTTTTTTATTATCCAAAAGCTAAATTAGAGCCTTTAGAGAAAACAAAGCATTTGTCAGTGACTAAAATCTTCTGCCTCTTCTATATGTCACCCTGAGAGATGCATACAATGGGAGTTTTGGCCATTGCCATTGTGTGTGACACCATTGACCTTAGAACCCGTCATGATCATTCTTATTCAAGGCCTCACTTCCTGCACTTGTGTTTGTTCCAAAATGTGCCCCTTATGGAGAACCGAGCTGTCCTTCTTGCTCTTATGCTCCAGGAGCTTATACAGGACACACTGGATTGAGAAGGAGGAATACAAGGAAGGGGGCCCTCCTGCTGTGAAGACAGAAGACATGTCCTGAGCAAAGAATTAGAACTGAGCCCCACCCCCTCCAAAGCCAAGGGCCCTGAAGGGCTACACTTTCAGGGATAAATAAAAATTCTCCCAGTGGCAAAATGACAAAGAAGATTGTCCAGAATGTCTCATAATGTTCCCATAAGAATAACATAGCCACAGGGGTGCCATCATGCCTTGTCCAGGAACCCCACTGCCGAGAAATAAGAAAATAGCTGTCCCAAGCGTTTAATACCCTGGATGTGTCTGGCAAACGCAAATGTAAAGCTCCTTTGGAGGAACACCCTCATCTGGGTTGCATGTGCTTTACAGATGAGGCACCACCAACAGGGATGCATAATCCAAAACCATGAAGCAGTGAGGAAACTAGCCATGGTGAGCAAGAGTCAAAGGAAACAGTGAGCCACTGAACTGGACTCCTAAGAACTCCAGATAATAGGACAAGCTGATCTGATTATAAAATAATTATCTTTACATTTATTTTTTTAAAAGATTTTATTTGACAGAGAGAAAGAGAGAGAGAGAGCACAGGGGAACAGCAGAGGGAGAAGTGCCTATCTTTACATTTATTAAAGAATAAAAGAAGGAATCAAAGCATGACAAAAGAGTAACATATTATTAAAATATGTTATCAGGGGGCACCTGGGTGGCTCAGTCAGTTACATCTGCCTTCCGCTCAGGTCATGATCTCAGGGTCCTGGGATCGAGCCCTCAGTCTCCTTGTCAGCAGGGAGCCTGCTTCTCCCTCTCCCTCTGCCACTCCCATTTGTGCTCTCTCTCTCTCAAATAAATAAATAAAATCTTAAAAAATAATATTACCAGGTATGCAAGAAAATGAACTAAACAGTGTTTAGAGAATGGTTATTGAACTGGAACACTCCGTGTATGTGTTCAGTAGCAGGTAAAACAGCTGAAAGAACAATGGTAAGCTGAAAAATAAGTCTGAAGAGATCCCCAAGAATCCCAATCAGGAGAGACAGAGATGGAAATTCTGAAAGAAAAGATAAGAGATGTGGAAGGCAGAATGAGAAGAGCCAACTAACATTTAATAGAAGTTCCTGAAGGAGAGTACAGAAAGAATAGGAAAAAGAAAATTTTTTTAAAAAATAATGGCTGAGAATTTTCCAGATTTGATGAAGGACAAGAATCTTCTAGTTCAGGGGTTTATAATAGCTGTATGTAAGATCAATAAAAATAATGAAATTGGAGGACTCGAAGGCCAAGACCAAGGACTGTTGGACAGAAAAGATAAATTGCCTACAAAGTAAGAATAGACTGACTTCAGACTTCTCAACAGCACTAACTGAAGCCTAATGACAACAGAATAATATCTCCAAAGTGTTGAGAGAGAATAATCACCAATGCAGTTTCATACTCAATTAAATTATTCAAGGAGGAGGGTGGCCTCTAGATCTAGCCACAAATACATAGGAAAAAGAGAGGATGGAAGAACATGCTAAATGATACCAAAAGAATGAGATCACCAACATTCATATTGGGGGTGGGGGCCTTTCACAGGACAAATGACTTGGTTTCTTCAACAAACAAATTGCAAGGGAATTTGAGGAAGAAAGAAGAAGAGGAAGAGAAGGAGAGCCCTAAAAAAGACTTAAGAGACGTATCAGCCGATCTCAACAAATGGACCTTATTTGAATTGATTCAACCATGTTAAAAATTATATTCATGAGACAACTGGAAGTTTGAACACCAACTGGATATTTCATAACAATAACGAATCACTATTAACTTTTTAGGTGTTATTATGGTACTATGGCTATCTGTTTTAAATAATCTTTATGTTTGAGAGATGTACATTGAATTATTAACACATGTAATGATATGAAGTATAGTGTTTGCTTCAAAATAATCTAGTAAGTGGAGATAAACATAAAACCAGATTGGCTGTGAGTTGATGATTGTTGAGGCTGATACAAGGGAGCTCATTATATGTGTGGCTGCTTGAAATTTTTCACAGTAAAAGTATAATAGCAGTAATAATAAAATAAATCATTAGTTGAAAAACATCTTTCAAGTATATGAATAAATATGTTACACCGTATTAATATAATGAAACATTATGGTGAATTAAAATTAAAGAAACAGCAACATGTAACAACATGAGTACATAACATAATGTTGAGAGAATAAAGCAGGCTGTGGAGTATGACACTATTTATATAAAGTTTGAAAACAAAACAAATGAGCATGAAACAAGACATTTCCAGACAAAGCTGAGTTCACTACCAATAAATTTGTTTTGTTTTGTTCTATGTGGAATTTTCTTAGATTTTTTCCAGTTTTATTGAGATACAATTGATAGACAGCACTATATAAGTTTAAGGTGTACAGCATATCAATTTGACTTATATATATTGTGAAATGATTACCATAATAAATTGACTTAACATCCTCATCTCTTATAGATACAAAAAAAAGATGTTTTCTCCTTGTGATGAGAACTCTTAGGATCTACTCTCTTAACAATTTTTGAATATACCAGATGGCAGTGTTAACTGCAGTCATCGTGTTGACTGACATCCCTAGGTTACCACTAACAGATTTTTATTGCTACAACTTCTAAATGATGTACTTCAGGAAAAAGGAATTAAAACCAGAAGGAGGATCTGAGATGCAAGAAATAAATGGATGGCAGAGAGACAGGTAAATATGTGGGTAAATCTAAATGAGTGTTTATGCCATAAAACCATAATTATAATAGTAAGTAATATGGAGGGTAGAAAAGGTGAACCTAAAAGACAAGGCAGGAGAGATATATAAGACAGAGCAGGGGGCAGGGGTGCCTGGGTGGCTCAGTCAGTTAAATGTCTGCCTTCAGCTCAGGTCATGATCCCAGGGTCCTGGGATGGAGCCCCGTGTTGGGCTCCCTGTTCAGTGGGGAGTCTGCTTCTCCCTCTCCCTTTGCCTACTCCTCCTCCTGCTTGTGCACACGTTTTCTCTCTCTCTCTCTCTCTCTCTCTGTGTCAAATAAATAAATAAAATCTTAATAATAAAATAAAAACTAAAAAGAGTAGGAAAAGAATATGTCATTGCCAAGCCAGTGGGGAGGGGAAAGGGAAAGAAAACTCAATCAAATCAGAAAGAAGTCAGGAAAGGAGAATCAAAGACAGAGAGAGAGAAGTTAAAAAGAAAGCGCAAAATAAAATGTAAGATAAATCCAAATGTATCAGTGGTAACAAAATGTTAAGAGTTAAATGACAGAGATCACCAAATGAGATTTTTTTCAATCAAGCTACGTTCCGTTTACAAGAGATACATCTGGGACATAAGAACACAGCAAGATTGAAAATAAAAGAACTGGGGCGGGGGATAAAATGGGAATAGAAATGCCAAGCAAATAAATAAAGCTGCAGTAGCCAAAGAAATGGCAGACGAAAATGGACTTTGAGGCAAAAGTACCTGGAGGGGATCAATAATAATGACAATGGTAATGACAAATGGGATAGCTCCCCAGGAAGATAAAACAACACTTTACTTGGATGCACCTAATAACATGAACTAAGAATATATTAAGCAAAAACTGATAAATCCACAATTATAGTGGGAATTTTTAACACAGCATTTTCAATTAATTGGCAGGCAAACATTAGTAAGTAGACAGATGTTCTCAACAACACAACACCAAGCCTGGCCTAATAAACATATGTTGAACTCTGCACTCAACAGCATACATGCAACATTTTTAAAAATTAACCCTGTATGAGACCACAAAGCAAGTCTCAACATCATGCAGATCAAAATACAATCAAATTAGCAATTTAAATCAAAAGGTCACAGAGGAGCACCAGGGTGGCTCAGTCAGTGGAGCATGTGACTCTTGATCTCAGGGTTGTGAGTTCAAGCCCCATGTTGGGATTACTTTAGAGATTACTTAAAAACAAAATCTTAAGGGGCACCTGGGTGGCTCAGTCAGTTGGGCATCTGCCTTCAGCTCAGGTCACAATCTCAAGGTCCTGGGATCGAGCCCCATATCGAGCTCCCTGCTCAGCAGGAGCCTGCTTCTCCCTCTCCTCCCTGCTCATGCTCTCTTCTCGCTGTCTCTGCCTGTCTCTCTCTCAAATAAATAAATAAAATCTTACAGAGAAAAAAAAAAAAAGACGGTCATAGAATTAGAAGACATGACAACAGGTGTGGCTCTAAATGGCCCCCTTTCCACCCTGGGCAGATTCATATGGCCCATTCCAGGCAACAGCCCTGACCCTTATCTAAAAAAGTAAGGAAGCCCTAGCACAGACTTCCATGCTTGTCACTTTGTCCAGTGTGGGTCTGTCCTGTCCCTGGTGTCAACTGGGGCCAGTCCCTGTGGGTTCCTGGAGGTCCCAAGGAGGAGCATCACAGGGTCTCCCCGGATAGCAGCTATGACTGGGGCAACAGGACTCTATCTCTTTCAGCTGAGGCAGCAGGTGGCGAGTACCCTGCATTCACACTCAGGCAACCCCAGCCTGGGGTTATCTCCTCACCCCAGGCTGAGTGAGCCACTCACAGGGAGCCTGCCCCTCGTTGCCCTTAGGCTGTGGGGTGCGGCACTGGTGAGAGTCCCCGCACAAGCCTGGGCACGCAGGAGGGCAACTAGATCCACCAAGAGTGGGGACAACGGAGTCGGGCAGGGGTTTTAGAGTCTGCCCAAGGGGAGAGCTTGGATGGGCCATGGGACCCAGGCAGAAGTGGACCCTGGGTGCCCCATGGCGGGGGGACAGTCGTAAGAAGCCACTTGGAGGAAAGGCACTGCCTGCTTCTTGGCGGTACACTTAGAGGTTCCTCATTTAGAAAAACTCCAAAGGAGGGAGAGTGAGCTTTGCATGTCCACTCAGGCCAAAGAGCCTGAAGCCAGATCTCCTGTGGCCATCAGAAGCCACCCTTCCCCTTCCTGCCACCTCCTCTTCCTCTGCCAGCTCCAAACCCAGAGGAGGAGGGGGGAGGGGGCATGGCAGAAAAGAGGCACCAGCCTGTCCCTCCCTCCTTGGCTTCCCTGAACCACCCAGAGCTGAGGGGGCTGGGGGCTTGTCTGTGAGTGAGGTTCAGGGATGTTTTATTTCTACAGGACTGGATATCTTCATTATTAAATGAGAGGGTTATGATGGCTAAGAGTAACTGGAAACTTTTCCAGCAGTAACTTTGGGTCAAGGTGCCTGTCACAGGCCAAGCCAGTCAAACACCTGATGGAAGATGAACCCAGGGTGGGGAGGGGGTCGCCTACAGATCCTGCAGCCCAGGGCCTTGACCTTCCTGGTGTCTGGCTGTTCAGCTGTCGCTCAGTGTGGAGGATGGCCAGTGTCCCTCCAGTCAGTCTGTGCCGTCGGCCCTGCTACCTTGGCAGAGCAGCTTTGAGCTGATTCTCACCACGCACCCGGCACCTCCATCAGCTCTCAGACACCCCCAGCGCGGACGCCTTTCACGGGACTGGCACATTTTTAGAAATGGAGTTTGGGGGCGCCTGGGTGGCTCAGTCAGTTAAGCGGCTGCCTTTAGCTCAGGTCATGATCCCAGGGTCCTGTGATGGAGCCCTGCATCGGGCTCCCTGCTCCGTGGGAAGCCTGCTTCTCCCTCTCCCTCTGCCTGCCGCTCCCCCTGCTTGTGCTCTGTCTCTCTCTGTCAAATAAATAAATGAAAGAAAGAAAGAAAGAAAGAAAGAAAGAAAGAAAGAAAGAAAGAAAGAAAGAAAGAAAGAAAGAAAGAAAGAAGGAAAGAAAAAGAAAGAAAGAAAGAGAGAGAGAGAAAGGAAGGAAGGAAGGAAGGAAGGAAAGAAAGAAAGAAGGAAAGAAAGAAAGAAAGAAAGAAAGAAAGAAAGAAAGAAAGAAAGAAAGGAAGAAAGGAAGAAAGAAAGAAAGAGGAAGAAAGAGAGAGAGGAAGAAAGAAAGAAAGAAGAAAGAAATGAAAGGGAAAGGAAAGGAAAGGACAAGAAAAGAAAAGAAAAAAGAAAAGAAAAGAAATGGAGTTTGGAGTCTGAGAACCCTGAGGCAGGGAACAGACTCTGCAGGGCCCACCACTCTGCTGTCCCACAGCCAGGGTTCCATCCCAGTCCCAGCTTGGCTGCAGTGCCCACCCTGCTCCTCCCTTCCTCACTCGTATCCCTGGATCTGTCCTCAGCTCCGAAGGCTGACCCAAGTTGGCAGGTCCCCAGAATCCTAACACAGCAGCTATCCGGTACCTAAATCGATCATTGCTAACAATTACTGAAAAAAAAAAAAAAAAAGGTGTAGCTCCCTGAAGAACCTAATTTATAGTCAGTTTGGCTGGTTAGTGAATAGTAATGAAAAAGAAATGAATAATGAGGTAATTAATCAATCCAGTCGCTGGCTTTTGAAGACACGTTTTATTATGGAAATGCACCCACACACGTACACAAAGCTGGGAGAATGTCATGAATCCTCCATGTACCCTTCACCCAGCTCCAAGAGTTCTCAGCACTGGGCTGATCTCGGTTCACCTCGTCCTCCCCACACCCCCCACCACCCCCACACGTCACTCACCCCCCCACAGCGGCACTATTTTAAAGCAAATCCAAGATGTCTTAGCAGCTCATCCACAAATATGGCCCATTGGTATCTCTAAGAGCTGTCTCCAAGAGATAAGATCTCTCTCTTTTTAATGTAATAACTACCACTAGCACACTAAAAAAAAAAACCCAGTAATTCCTTAATATCATTCAAATGCACAGTCAGCGTCCAAATTTCCCTAATTATTTCTTAAATGTCTCTTTACGAGCGGTTTATTTAAATCTGGATTCAAAGTCCAGCATCACGTGTGGTCAATACGTCTCTTAATTCTCTCGTAATCTGCAACAGTCTCCTTCCTCTTTTTCTTTTTCCTTGTCACTTATTTGCTGAAAAAAATGGAGTCATTTGTCATGTAGACTTCACCATATTCTGGATTCTACTGACTGCATCTGCATGGAGTTGTTTTGTTTTGGGGTTTTGGGGGGTTTTTTTTTTGAAAGCTGTTGTGTATTTTATGATTTTTCCATTTAGGGGCGCCTGGGTGGCTCAGATGTTTAAGTGTCTGCCCTCGGCTCAGGTCATGAACCCAGGGTCCTGGGATGGAGCCCCGCATCGGGCTTCCAGTTCAGCTGGGAGTCTGCTTCTCCTTCTCCCTCTGCCTCTCCCCCTGTTTGTGCTGTCTCTCTCTTTCTCAAATGAATAAATAAAATCTTTAAAAAACATAATTTTTCCATTTAAAGACCACTTTTTTTTTTTCATTTCAAAACCATTTTTTTATGTGAGTATAGTCGACACAGTGTTGCCTTAGTTTCAGGTGTACAGCACAGTGATTCCCCAACTTGATACATTACGTTACACACACCACACATGTAGCTCCCATCTGTCACCATACAACCCATTACAATACCACTGACTGTGTGCCCTGTGCTGGGCCTTTTACTCCAGTGACTTACTCATCCCATAACTGGAAGCCTGTGCCTCTCTCTCTCTTCACCCATTTTGCCCACACTCTGCCCCCTTCCCTCGGGCATCCATCAGTTTGTTCTCTGTATTTACAGGTCTGACACTGCTTTTTGTTGTCATTTGGTTTTTGTTTATAGATTCCACTTATGAGGGAAATGATATGGTATCTGTCCTGGAGTTTTAACATGTCCCTCTATAACTTGTGTTTCTACAAACTGGTAGTCGATCTACAGACCTCTCCGATACAATTTCCATTTCTTCAGTAAGAATACCATAGTTGTGCTGGGTGCTTCCTGTTGCGTCACATCAGGAGGCTCCTAAGGTCTGTCTGTCCCTCTCCCCAGGGAGATGGGACAGCGGGCTCGAGTGTTACCACCACCTTCACCGCAGGCCCGTCGCCGGGCGCGGCCCCGCTTCACCAGAGGGGTCGCTTTGCAGAATAAGAGTCACTTCAAGTTGCTTCATTCGTCTCAATACTTCTTAATTTCAGTCACAAACAGAATAAAATTGTAGCTAGCTTATAAAAGTCTATAAACCTCAAAGTAATCCAACATCTTGTCAGTCATTATGACACAATTTCGTATTTAACTGTACATATTTTTACTGCGCTCAGACTAGAGTTATTCTGTCTTCACATGCAGATTTAACGTTGTCATGTTGTTTTTTTTTTTTTTTTTTTGAAAGTTGACAGTGGTTTATTAGGGTGGTAGAAATATGGGTGATTTTAATTTTCATCTTGAGTATTTTGTTTTGTTTTAATCAAAAAAGATACCTATTTTATACTGTGGAGTGAAAAAAGAAAAAGAAAATAACTGGTATGATTGAGAGATGGTGCAAGTACAGAAATATAGTCTTCCAAGTACTGAAAGGAAAGACTCCCATGCCCCACAAAAGGCTTAGAAAAAAAAAAAAAGATGCAATAAGATTTGGTGAAAAACCATGAACTTTGGAGTTCTGCAGTTGGCTCTGTGGCTGTGCCACTTACCAACTATGACATATCAGGCAAAATACTTCATCTCTCTGTCTTAGATTTCTTATCCATAAAAGAGAGGAGAGAAAGACCTGCACACAAATTGGCTTACTCCAGAGGCTTAAGGAAACATGAACTCCTTTTTTTAAGACCCAACCCCTGTTTTCAAAATCCTCTGGGGGATTTCTCCAGCTTTAACAAAGATTTCTACATACTTTAACAAAGATGGTATGTGAAATGGCTATTATTTCTATTTTATTTAAGGGTTACTTTGCGGCATGACTAAAGTGCAGGGGGAGATGTATGGTATGTATTAGTAGGCAAGTGATTTGGGGGAAGGACTCTGTGAAAAGATTTGTGGGATTGAGAAGAAGCAGTTTCAAGCATGACTATGCAGGGAGAATGTTACAAAATGGTGTTCTTTCTTATTAGCGATCAGCAAGTAGCATGAAAGGCAACAGAGCTTGGCGTGAGCGAACAATCCTGAGGCCCAAGGCGTCCGGTTGGAGCCTTACATAAGCACCAACAGCTGGATCACATTTCCGGTTCAGATATTTAAAATAACACCATGAAGATCAAAATATTATTTTATCTATAGCATGTCCACTTTTATGTTTATTTTTCCTTGAAATAAAAATGTTCTAAAGTTACATGGCTTTCCACAATCCTTGTCTAATTCATTTTTCTCAACTGAGGCAATGAAATTCCACACAGTCAGATTTTCTTATACATCTTAGTGTTTACACTTGGTTAGAAAATCCAATTATTCTGGATTTCAAAGGAGTTCTATTTTTTATTGATAATTTCTTTCAAACAAAAGCTAATCTTCAACTTCTTTAGGAGTTACTAGAAAAGGAAGCAACAGTTTGGAGAGAAAAATAAGAATATGGTTCTTTTAATTTTGAACCCTTCGGCAGGATCTAAATCTCAGGTGCTCAGGATAAAATGTTGACTCTGGTGCTTTCTTCCCATACTCAGAGTATTACAGAGACATTCGTAATGTTCCCTCTTCTAATTAGAAACAGTAAGTTGCATTTGCCTCCTGATATAGAGTCCTGGTACAGTATGACAGAACATATATTCAAGCACGGAATTTACAAGTAAACCAACATTTCCTTGCACAAATGCATAGGAGACTATTGAATATCAAGTATAGCACAAGGGTAAGACCACAGAGGAGACACCAGGATTCAGTGCCCCTCGTTTTTAAACAGTCGTTTCTCCAAAGAAAAAGCAACACTGGTTTGCAAAAGTCATATAATCTTTTCAAATTACTCTGCATAAAGATGTACAAGTTCCCCAGAACATGGGGGGCCAGTTTATTACCAAGACGGCCTCTAAAAGGGATGGCTTCCCTCCTCCGCCATCATCAGTGACATTGGAACACCCGGTCTGTGTCAGGAGGCTGGCTGGGTTTAAAAATCCAGGCTCACTTTCTGTTAACAAAACGCACGTGGATGGGCCCCCCTGGCATCAGCAGCCCATGGGTTTTTGCAGGAACGGCTTTAGTCCAAGAGGATGTTTTGATCTCAAAATGCTGAAGCAACTAAGAAGAGAAAGAGAGAGGGGGGATTCAAAATGGGGACAACAGAGGCCTCGCAGTGCTCTGAATAAGTGCCCCTCATCTTCCTGCAGTGGCCATGGGCTGCAGGGAACCCAGGAAGCGGGCACGGCCATGGTGCAGGACACCAATCGCCGGTCAGGGGGATGCTGTGGGTCTGAAAGTAGCACTAGGTCCTGCACAGGAGCCCAGCCTGTCCACTGAGCAACTGGGAAGTTCACGTGACAAAGATATGCAAACACAATATTCAAATTACTTCCATTTTCTCAGCCATTTCAAAACTCCAACTCCTCTGCTTCCTCTTTAGGTTGAGGTAAAGAAGGAATCAAAGGAGCAAAGAGGACAGAGGGACAAGGTTTCCCTCCGGCTGGGAACCTGAGGTGATATAGGCCCAGGGGAGCATACTGCTGTTGGCAGGTGAATCATCCAAACAGGCTTCAGTGATTAATGTCCTCAATTTAAATATTCTCCATCTGTACCTTTGATTCCATTTCTCATTTCTGCGGTTCAAAAGGAGAACCAGCTCTACCATTCAGGGTAAACTGGAAAGTACCTCAACAGTGAGTTTTAGGGGCGCTGGGTGGCTCAGTCGGTTAAGCGTCTGCCTTCAGCTCAGGTCCTGATCTCAGGGTCCTGGGATCAAGCCCTGTGTCTAGCTCCCTGCTCAGCAGGGGAGTCTGCTTCTCTTTTTGCCCTTGCCCCCACTCATGCTCTCTCTCTCTCTCTCTCTCTCTCTCTCTCTCTCAAATAAATAAAATCTTTAAAAACACACACACAGTGAGTTTTAAAGAGCACCAAAATATCCATCAGCCTAAAGCAATAACCTCTGCCACCAACTGGCCCTGGCCTGATGTTCAAGGTCAGGTTGGCTTAGGGAACTGAAGGCAACCTGCTCTAAAGACCCATGTCAGGGGCGCCCGGGTGGCTCAGTCGTTAAGCGTCTGCCTTCGGCTCAGGTCATGATCCCAGGGTCGTGGGATCGAGCCCCACGTCGGGCTCCCTGCTCCATGGGAAGCCTGCTTCTCCCTCTCCCACTCCCCCTGCTTGTGTTCCCTCTCTCGCTGTATCTCTCTCTGTCAAATAAATAAATAAAATCTTAAAAAAAAAGACCGTGTCAGAGCACACATGGGTTCCTGGTGGGGGTGGAAGGGCCGTGCTCACAAGCACACTAGCTGCTGGCCCCTACCCTGCTGCCCACTGGGTCCAGAATAAAGTCCAGCCTAACGAAGTGTCAGTTTTGGAGAACATATAATGTCACATGGGATCCAAGCTGCCCACCCCCGCCCTGCCCCGACTCCCTCTCTAGCCTTGTCCCCCAAGCGAAGCAGCAGGACCCACTGACGGGTCCTCAGGTGGGCTGGGGTTCCAGGGGAGGTCAGGCAGGGGAAGGGGCAGGGCTGACTGGGGACATATGTTGGACCCCCTTCGTTGTCACATTTCAAAAGCCAAGCTGAATGACCCGTATTTCGGCAGCTCCAACACGTTATAGCATCGAGATAGCTTCAGCACAACATCGAACCTCTGACCTTCGGTTCTGACTTTGCAGAACTGCTTGCACATCCCACAGGGCAGGAGAACTCACGTGTAGGTCTCCTCACTTCAGGGCCAATATGCCACATGGCCTTCTTCCCTTTCTGAGTGGGCAACACTATGCTCACTAAAAAAAATCCAAACTACACAGGAAACGTACGAGCAAAACACAAAGCCCTCTTGCGCCTCAAATCCCAACTCCCAAGGAGCTAAAGCGTACTTCCTAAAAATTCTCTGTGTGATACAAATACCCTGTTCCCGTTTGACGGAGCTCCATTAATGTCCTTTCCCTTTCCGAAGCCAAAGGCATGTGCCCTGTCCTACTGGGGGAGACTCCATTTATTTGGTTAAGGAAAGCCCGTCCGTTAAGTGTGCTAAGAGATTTTCTTCATGAATGTGTGTGGAATGCTATCAATTCTTTCTGGGGGTGGTCATATAATTTTCCTCCTTCAATTAGCTACTGTGGCAAATGATATCAACAGATGTCCCTGAGGTGGGCCATCCTTGCATTCCTGAATACACGTGATGTGCTTGGGGATGCACTTCTGTTTCCTACGCTGCTGGATTCGGTTTACCAATTTCTCATTTAGGATATTTTCCGTCTTTGTTTTGTTTTTTTGGGGGGGGTTTTTTATTTTTTTTTTAAAGATTTCATTTATTTATTTGAGACAGAATGAGAGAGAGAGAGCACATGAGACGGGGGAGGGTCAGAGGGAGAAGCAGGCTCCCTGCCGAGCAGGGAGCCTGATGCGGGACTCGATCCCGGGACTCCAGGATCATGA
Organism: Mirounga leonina; assembly: GCF_011800145.1. Classification (NCBI taxonomy): domain Eukaryota; kingdom Metazoa; phylum Chordata; class Mammalia; order Carnivora; family Phocidae; genus Mirounga; species Mirounga leonina. The sequence continues at coordinate 107,587,376 of NW_023270377.1, forward strand.
CCTGAGCCGAAGGCAGTCGCTTAACCAACTGAGCCACCCAGGCGCCCTTTTCCGTCTTTGTTAATAAATCAGATTGGCCGGTAGTTTTCCTTTCTTGTATTATCCTCTCCAGGTTTTGAATATTGGGGCTATGCCAGTCTCATAAAAATGAGACTTCCTTTTTCTAGTCTCTGTTTGTATAAGATGATGATTACCCATTCATCAAGGTTTGATAAAACTTGCAATGAAACTGTCTAGGTCTGGAACACTTGGGAGGTAAATCTTAACACCAACTCCATGTATTCGGTATCTGAGGTCTATTCTCTTTTGAGTCAATTTGGGCAACCTACGTTTTCTAGTACATTGTACATTTTATCTAAGTCTTCAAATGTATTAGCAAAAAAAAAAAAAGCCATTTGTGGTATTTTCTTGATTTAAAAAAATCAACGACTGCATTTTTAGCCATGTCTCCTTTCTCATTCCTAGCATGGCTCATTTGTGCCCACTCTCTCTTTTTTTTTCCTTGACAATTACGAATAATGATGCTCCGTTTCTCTATTTGCACAAGTAGAAATGAGGACTCAAGGAAAAACTGCAGCAGGTACATTTGTATGTTAATAGCACCAAACAAACAAAACCCCACCGCTGCCACCAAACACCCCATTTCTGACCCCTTCCAACGGGAGCACCGGGCAGGGCTGGCCTCTGTGCCCTCAGCTGCCATCTTGCTCTCGTGGTGTCCCCTCTGGTTCTTCAGGCAGCCAGAGCGGGGGGAGCAGTAAGCTCCACGGCCGACTCTCCGTAGGAAGCGGCCTCTGCCTGTCCTGGAGGCGGCTGCAGAATCTATGGAGCCAATTTTACGGAACATGAGACCTTCCTGAACACCCAAGGGCAGACACTCAGAGCAGGTGCAGGGACAACCGCCGCTTCCACTTCTCTGGCACAGACTGTGTCCTCACACACCCAAGAAGTAGGTATTTGGCCCATTTCGTGCATAAGGGAGTAGGCTTCGCATGGCTGAGAAACCTGCCCGGAGTGTCGGAACCGCAAACAGCAGAGCTGGGATTTGAGTCCGCTTGCCCCGGAACTGCCATCCACGCCGCACCGAGCTGCCTCTCACGTCAGACGCCGCCGGGATGGGCCAGTGTCCGCAGGGCCCACACCGTCCCCAGGAACGGCTGCGCTGGTAGCAACACCATTGAGCCTGGCCAGCAGCCACCGCATCTCCACTGAGGGGGAGATGACCATGTGACACACTGGTCACCGGGCTTCCTCCCACCTGAGCCACCCACCTGGAGAGGTGTTCTGCTCCCACGCCTCCTGCCGCATGCTCTCTGGCTGGGCAGAAGCCCCTCAACTTCCCAGCTCTCAGAGCCGTCCCCAAGTGCTGACCGTCCAGAATCCCTCTCCACCCCTGCCAGGCTGGCCAGGCTTCCATAGTGCCTTACGCTCTCTCAGGCCATCTGTCATCGAGGTCCTAACCGCTCAGTGTCCTGCCCTAAGCTCTGTGAGGCTGCAGGAGAGCACCCCCGTGACATGGGGGGGAATGGAGGAAGGAGTCGAGACACCTGGATCGTGCCACGCACCTGCCACTCTGTGACCGTGGCAAGTGGCTCCAACTCTCTGAGCTTCAGTTGCCCCCTCAATAAAATGGGGATCCTGGGTCACCAGGTAATCTCTACATTCTTCCAATGCAATGTCAATGGCAGTAGCTCCCAAACCTTGGGCCAAGGTCTTCCACGGCTATGTTAACAGTAGTCTTCCTAAACTTGCAGGGAAACCTAATGAGTAGAATTTTCTCTACTAAAGTGTTTTCTTTTATAAAATTTCCTTCAGAGATGATTTAGCTCATGCTACAGCACAAACTGAAATACAGTATAGGCAGAAGAGCAACATTTTAATAGTAAGAGATTAAATATAACAAAGCCAAGCCTTCCTGCTGTTTCACAACCTAAACAAGCGTGAGAACCGCCGCGCGGCCTAAGTGGCTGGTTCACACGTCTCTCAGAGTGCGGCCCAGCCATCACCGGCGTCAGAACCCCCTGGCAGCCCCACCCCAGACCCACCCAATCCCTCTCTCTGTGCTGGCCCAGGAACCTGCATTCTAAGGGTCCTCCTAATGCCCTCGCTGCTCCAAAACATTCAAAGACCACTGGTTTGACACCTTCCCATTCATTTCTGTCGAGAGCTCCTCATGCGATGAAGAGCTGAGCTCTTGGACCCCTGTAGACCCACCACAGCATGCATACCTCCCAGCCCTCAGGCCTCCAAGAGCCCCAACTGCTGCTCCACGGTTCCAAGGAAAAAAGAGGCTCGGTGGGTGGTCAGGGGACCCAAGGAGGTGGCATTTTAAAATATAAAAGGGATTTAACATGAAGCTGGTGCACTTGAGTTCTCCAAATCACATCTCCTTTCCCACCTAAGCCTTGGTCTGGTGGAGCCCAGGAAATGAGGCCGAGGCAGAAGGCCGACGTCTGGCCCCCACACGCCTACCTGGATCAAGAGGAGGTGGATCTCCAGCTCTGCGATTCTCTGCCCGATGCAGCTCCGAACCCCGTACCCAAAGGGGATGGACCCAAAGTTGTCAACTCGGTCCAGGCTTCCCTTCCGCAGCCAGCGCTCCGGCCGGAACTCCCTGGGCCGAGGGAAGTTCTCATCCGCATAGGACGTGGCATAGTGGCAGAGGGCCAGCTGGGTCTGAGGACACCATATGCAATATTAAAGGAATAAAGAATAGGATCAGGCAAAAGCAGAGCAGAGGCAAGAACCCGGTTGGCCAGTCCCTCCCGAGGTGCTTCTGGCCAGGAGGAGCCACATAAGGGCCCCCACGGAGAGCAGTCCTCCTTCAGTGGACGCCCACCTCTCATGCCACTGCAGCCACTGAGGAGATTCAAGTCCTTCAAACTTCTCCCCCCACCCCCACAGCTGCTGTGTCCACCAGCCCCTGAGAGAGGGAGGAGGAGAAAGGCCTGCGAGCTACAGAAACATCTGGCTTTGCTTTTGCCAGGGCAATGAGCACCTCCTTGCTTCCAAAGCCCCATCTTCATTATAAAATACATGCAGTAGGAAAGGAACTTATTGATATTTGCTTGGGCTCAAGGACTTCCTAATATACCAGCAGATTTCCCTCTCAGCCACCATGGCAGAGCCCAAGTCCCATACCCTGGCAACCAAACTCACGCCTTTGGGAATCAGGTACCCGCCAATGACCAGGTCTTCCTGGGTGATTCGGCCATTCCCCGGCAGCACTGGAAACAGCCTGGAAAAGAAGCAGGAATGGGAGGGCGCCTGGGTGGCTCAGTTGGTTAAGCGACTGCCTTCGGCTCAGGTCATGATCCTGGAGTCCCTGGATCGAGTCCCGCATCGGGCTCCCTGCTCAGCAGGGAGTCTGCTTCTCCCTCTCCCACTCCCCCTGCTTGTGTTCCCTCTCTCACTGTGTCTTTCTCTGTCAAATAAATAAATAAAATCTTTAAAAAAAAAAAAAAAGAAGTAGGAATGGGGTGGTCACTTTTAAATTACTTTGCTAAACTTTCAAAAATCTGGACATTTTGCCATTTTCATTTTTCTAAAACGTAACTTGCGGTCCAGTTTCAACTAGGAAATCTCATAAGGATCTTCGTGGCTCCTTAGCTTTGGCCAGGGAGTAGTCTAAGGAATGGGAAAACAGGTCCCCTAGTCAAAAATGTTTATGAAACACAAAGCAGAGTTTTGAACGTGCTACTGTGTTCCCAGAAGGGATAATCCCAAGTCTGGGAAATTTATGTGTGCATGGGACCCCCTTTATCAAGGAACAGTCCACAGGACTCAGGGGCCCTGGAAACACATGTTGAGAAATGCTCTACTTCAGCTTTTGGGCTGTCTCCGAGAGGCAATCCAGAGAAAACTCTGAATAAAGCTGCAATCGACGAATACCAGTAAACACACAGCTAGCTTTTTCCCCCCCGAGGTTAAACAACATGCTGTGGATTAAGGATGCACCACAACTTGAAACACCATTATCAAGTCAAGTTTAAAAGAATTATTGTAGGGTATACCATGTATCCACTTCTGCTCTTCTACGTGGCAGTTCCTCAACAAAATCCTTGAACCTCAGAATCCTCGAACCTCAAAGGAGGAAGAAATCTCACTGGCCACCTGATCCTACCTCCCACCCAAACCCACCCAAGGCCACCCATATCCCTCACGTCCAGGCTTTTCCAAGTGTTGGTAAAGCCCTGTCCAGGAGCGCACGAGTCCACTTGGTGTCACCAATCTAACTAGCATAGCCACACAAGAACCACAGTAAGCAGGTTTGGTAATTAGCCAAACAGCCCAAACTATTTTCCTGATCAATCCGTCTTGTTCTGCTTTGCTTTCAGAGGAACAGGAACCATGGAGTACTGATCCCGGAGCATGCTGGGGAGCTTGGTGAACCAAATGACTAAAGCAGGTACCATGTCATGGGGTGATGGCTCCAAAGAGCTTTATGAAGAACAACGAGTATTTCATGCCGTAAAGCAGAACAGCCTGTCTGCTATTCTGACAAGGGCAGAGAGGAAACAGATAGTTGTAACCATCTCCTTCCCTAACATTTTGGCCCCTGAAGGTTGTTGGCCCACTTGTTTTGGACCTGGTTTTTAAGTCCAAAGCACAAAATCATAGTGATAAAGAATCAGAGACTTAAAAGACAGTTTTTGTTGTTTTTTTTTTCTTTGTTTTTTTTTTATTCTTATGTTAATCCCCATACATTACATCATTAGTTTTAGATGAAGTGTTCCATGATTCATTGTTTGTGCACAACACCCAGTGCTCCATGCAGAATGTGCCCTCCTCAATACCCACCACCAGGCTAACCCATCCTCCCACCCCCCTCCCCTCCAGAACCCTGTTTGTTTTTCAGAGTCCATCGTAAAAGACAGTTTTTGACATGAATTTTGGTGAGCCTTTTACCTCAGCGTTTCCTTCAGCAGAGCTCTGACCAGTGGGACTTTGGGGACGTCGGCTGCCGTTGGGACGTGCCTTTCCCCCAAATTCTTAACGATCTCCCGGTACACGGTCTGCTGCACTTCTGGGTGCCTCGCGAGGAGATACACTGCCCAGGATAAGGTGAAGGATGTCTGATAAAGAAACAGGCAGGCACGGGCACGTAGGTGAATAACACCAGGGCTTAAGCAGCAGGCAACCTCGGCCAGGAAGTCACGTAAGCATAAGCCCACGTGCAAAGTCATGTCCATTCAACTCTATCTGAGCACGTTAGGGCTTAGCAAAGCAAAAGCTGACTTTCCCTAAATCACGCCAGAAAAAAAACAAATATTTTTGGAAAGTAGCATCAGCTATGTGATTCAATCGCTCTTTCAATGAAGGGCTGCAGGAGAAATTATTTTTGAACTTTTTTGGATCACATAAGAGCAATCCTCTTCGATGGCGTCCGAGAGGACCTAAGGATGCTGGTCAAGCCTGGAAGTGGTGCCTGGAACTTTCCGTGACCTTCTTTGCAAGGGTCATCTGGTTTTTTGCTAGGAAGGGCCGGAGCCTGCCGGTCAGCCCAGAACTGTTCAGTCTGGCACTGCGCAGGCCCACGATGGCTGGGCGGGCCTGCTCTGGCTGCCTCCTGGTGGGGGGAGGGGCGGTATTTGTCCTCCACTGTTTCCATGCTCTTCTCAAGTAAAGCAACTTATAAGAATTTAATAGATCATTTATGCAAAACAGTACCATTTTTTTTATACCACGTCTCAGACTGAAGAATTAAATTTCTGGTTATTGAAAATAATTATATCTTATTCTCCTAGGTTCCAAGACTCTCACTACAATTTTCCCAATTATCTATGTGACTGTATTTCACTCTCATAAACAAGGAAAGTCCACAGTATAAATGCCTTTTCTTTTACCTAAAAAAGTCAGTAGACCATACTGATATCATTTCCCTGTAATAGATATTTTAAATTTTTAGAGGGCAAGCTCTCCTATAATATATAATGTTCAAGTTCTTCCTTATAAATGATAAGGAAAAAATTTAGAAATTTCTATTAAAATCACATTTCTGTGGAAAAACCAAATGCGGTATATCCATACAATGGAATACTACAGGCGTACCTTGGAGATATTGTGGATTGGGTTCCATACCACCACAATAAAACAAGTATCACAATAAAGCAAGTCAAATGAATTGTTTGCTTTCCTAGTGCAAATAAAAGCTATGTTTACATTATACTGTAACCTATTTAGTATGCAATAACATTATGTCTAAAACAACAATGTGCCCACTTTAATTTAAAAATACTTTATTCCTAAAAAATGTTAACCATCACCTGAGCTTTCAGCAAGTCCTAATCACCCACTGAGCACAGACCAATGATTCTATTTTTATATGTTATTATAACAAATATAATATATACTTATATATTATACAATATAACGTGTATTATATATTGTTATAACAGATATAATAATAATGAAAATGTTTGAAATATCATGAGAATTAGCAAAACGTGACATGGAGACACAAAGTGAGCAGATGCTGTTGTAAAAATAGAGCCGATAGACTTGCTCAATGCAGGGTGGCCACAAACCTTCAATTTGTAAAATAAAAACAACACATTAATCTGTGAAGCACAGTAAAGCGAGGGATGCCTGTACTCCATAATAAAAAAGAATAAACTACTTTGATATGCAACTACATCGGTGAATCCTGAAATCATCTGCTGACTGAATGAAGCTGGATGCAAAATACACACTGAATAATTCCATTCCTATAAATTTCTAGAAAAGTGCGAACTGATGCTCAGCATCAGAAAGCAGATCAGCGGTTGCCTGGGGCAGGGAGAGACGGACGGAAATGGGGGTAAGGAAATTCCAAGGGTGGTAGAAATGTTCAGGATCTTGATGGTGGTGGTAGTTTCATAAATGATTGCATTTGTGCTTATCCAGTATCTGCCAACAACTTATATCAAATTGTACGGTTTAAAAGGATGCAGTTTCTTTTGCATAAATTATACTGAAATAAAGTTTTTTAAGTAATATTTTAGAAAATGAATATGAATTGTAAGAACGCTTCTGCTGATGTGGCCTCCAGGGGCCTCTGGTAGGAACGGTCCTTTCTGCGCTCCACCTCATGTGATGCTCTTAGTTACCACAAGGGGGCAGGAGGGACAACGCACCCAAATCCGTTCAGAGGCAAGGTCAACCACTCACTCATCCCTTCCCCATTCAAGCAAACCCACACCACCCATCACATTCACATGACTGATTAGAATTTTCATTGATCACATTGATTTCATTGGTTAAATTGTTTTATTGTTGTAGAAGATCCATAAGAATAAGGAGTTTTTACTGTTTTTTGCTTTTACATGTTTATGTGACATCATAATAAAAACAATGTCAACCCTGGGGGAGGGGGTTCTCCCTTTAAACAGAAGGTCTGTGCCTTATTCAAGTTCAGGAAGCACTCCTGTAAAGGAAAAGGTTTGAGTTCATGAGCTTATTTGTTTAGTTTTGAAGGGCTTTGGAAAGAGTAAAGCACCAGGCAAATCTTAATTATTTCACGCAACTAACTTTTCCTCCACCAAATACTAAAAGCCTAGCCCTGCTTTTTCCTGTTTCACTACTTCTTTTAGCAAATTTAAAAATTTCTCTGTACATATATCCATATGTATATCATTTTTCATACATGAATAAATGTATCCTATTACACATATGTTTTAGAAGGAAACTTGGCTCCTATCCCCCCACCACTCCCCACCCCCCAGGCAGGTAACCCATGTTAACAACCCAGTGTGCACCCTCCATACTTCCTCCACACTCATAAAATCACATACAGGTACGGACGTGCACACAGACGGGCAGGGGCCGGGCCACTGTTTGTTTTACCAACGGGAGCACGGCATACACAGTTTCTGTGGCTTCATTTCTCACTTAACAACAGGGGATGCAATTCCCACCCAGTCCATTGACAGTGCTTTGTTTCATTTGGATATTCATCCTTCCTTGGTCACAGTAGGTTATTCATCTGTTACAATAAATCTATTCATCGGGATCTTACTTAAGACTGATAGACATGGGGTGCCTGGATGGCTCAGTTGGTTAAGTGTCTGCCTTCAGCTCAGGTCATGATCCCAGGGTCTGGGATCCAGTCCCACTTTGGGCTCTTTGCTCAGTGGAGAGTCTGCCTCTCCCTCTCCATCTGCTTCTCCCCCCAGCTCATGCGCTCTCTCGCTCTCTCTGACAAATAAATAAATAAAACCTTAAAAAAAAAAAGACTGATAGACACATATTCATAAGTCGAACTGTTTATTAAACTTTTCTTTCTTTGTGCTCTCATTAGCAGGTTTTGGTTTAAAAGTGACGGTGGCTTTATAAAATGAATTGGGGAGTCCTCCATGACCTGCAACACTTTAAATGATAAATAATAAGGTTTCTAACGTCTGTGCCTTCTTCATTTTTGATATTATGAAGCAATGGACCAATGCTTGCAAATCGGGAATGATTTTTAAACTTTAAAACATATTGTTACTTTGTGTGCATGATAACTGAATGGGGGTTGCATTTTTTTGCAGAATTATGGTTTTACATTTTAAAATACATGTATATTATTTAAATGTTAGAGTTTCCTCCTGGAGACATTCAGCAGTGAAGCAGATGTTCAGTTAGCACCAACACAAATGCACATATGAGATTACTCGGAAAGGCCCCCGGCTTCAGCTGTGCTTTGCTTATCAAGAAGAGAGCAAGGCTGAGATGCTCACCGTGTCAACACCAGCCAGCAGCATCTCTGTGGTGTTGGCGTAGATCTCCTCCAGCGTCAGCTCCTGACTGAGGAAGAGGCATGTGAGCAGCCCCCCACTCACGCTCTCCCCACGGTCCATGTGGCACTGTATGTCCCTCAGCTTGTTGTCAACGTGGATTTGGCCTGTTTGAAAAGAGTTATTTCTTTTGAAAAAAGTTTTGGTTGAGAGTAATCTCTTCATCCTCCCAATAACTTAATCTGTGGCAGGTTCCAAAGCTAAACGAAACCCAGGTCGATTTACTGTCAACCTGGGAAGCTCATCCACGTGCTTGTTTGTATAAATGAATGAAAAGTTAAAGACATGGGCACCTGGGTGGCTCAGTCGGTTAGGCATCTTCCTTTGGCTCAGGTCATGATCCCAAGGTCCTGGGATCGAGTCCCAGGTCAGGCTCCCTGCTCTGCGGGAAGCCTGTTTCTCCCTCTCCGACCCCCATTCATGCTCTCTCTCACTATCTCTTTCTTTCTCTCAAGTAAATAAATAAAATCTTGAAAAAAAAGTTAAAGACAAGCTAAGCATCTCTTCCTCTCTAAAAATAATGCAAAAGATACTTGCAAATGTTTGCTTTACTCATCAAAGAGCCAAGAAAGCTTTGGAGTAACAAAACTACAGATCCCTTCTTTTTTTTTTTTCCTACTATGTTTCCAGAAGACAGAATGGAGTGAGCGTAAAGGCCATGTTACATAAAAAGATAGTGGCACTTTCAATCCATTAGAACTTACATATTCAAATAAATGTTGGCCTTCAAAAGACACTATGGGACACATCTTTCAATGTCAGTGTTGTTCTAAAAACATTGTTCTAACAAACATTTTGCAAAGCTTTTCTTTTTGGAAATTCTTGGTTAGCTATGTAGGGAAACTAATCTCGCTTTGCTGGGTTTGAACACAGTATTGTTTCCTAGTTTGTTTTGCCAGAGGAAGTTGTCTCTTTCCAAAAAGCTGCAAATGAGAATGTTCGAGTGAAAGTGCACAGGCCCAAAACGCTGTCCATCTCAAGCACTGACAGAATTACTGGACCAAAGTCATCATCTCCCTTAGACAACATTTACTTGCATAAATCACCGCTAGCATGTTTGTCACAATAAAAAGAATTTAAAAAGGAGAACTCCGTCGTGTTGCTGATAGTGGCAACCCACATGCATCTCGTCATCTGAGAAGCCGAGCCAAATACCGACCGGGTCCAAGTAAAAACGCGCAACTGCATCAGGCCACCCTCCGGAACGTCACCCCGCCGGCGGCATGAGCATCAGATGCACCACGATCCACGCAGTTGTGTCAACTGGTGAGACAACAGGTGCCCCTCGATTCTTCTCTTACTGAATTTGAAGAGTCCGTCCCAGGACCTGCAGAACTCCCGCCAGGGTTTCGGGATGAAGGGGCGCAGCCACCTGGGGATGGCGCCCGCGTACATGGAGGTCTTGAACATGCTGAACATGAGCCCCAGAGCCTCGATGTAGTCCACGGTGGGCTGTGGGACGCTATTCTCCAGGCAGCCCAGGCGGCTCTCATAAAGGATGGTGGCCACCCCTGCACAGGAGAGAGAGTTTAAAAACCCTCTTCTTCTCCATTACTCACAGTATCAACATGCAATATCCAGCCATAAAAGTAAGTTGCAAAAGTAATCGAGGTGCCTTCCTCCAGCGAGGTTCTACTGTATCACCAGAGGTTTCCTCTACCAGGTCCTGAGCTACAGGGCTCTGAGTATTCAGTGCTGATGGAAAACAGGTCGGCAGGTCATTCCTTCTGCCTGGCAGGGCTCAGCCGCATCACACCCCCTCCCTCCCTCCCCTCCCGAGGGTTTGTTCAAGACCCAGGATGCAAAGTCCCCAACCTTTTGGCCACTTGCCCAACGTTGGGGAATTGAAAGGTGGCTCCTCTGGGCCAGGAAGGGGGGAGCCCCAGAGAGCCTCAGGAGCAGAGGAAACAGCCTCAATGAATCAGGAAAAGCAGGATTTTCCACTGTTTTTACAACTCATCTCTCTGTTGATTTCGTTACTTTGTTCAGGGAGCATTAATATAACTTTAAAAAGTTAACTTAAAAATTAAATTTGAAATAAGGTAAACTCACTTTTAAAAAAGGAGAACCCTGATAGAAGGAAGGTCCTTGGGAAAAAGCAAAGTACAAAACAAGATGTTTGGTTCACTACTGTTTTGTTTTGGTTTTTTTTTAAGTAAAAGGTAGGGACACCTGTCGGCTCAGTAGGTTAAGCGTCTGCCTTCGGCTCAGGTCATGATCCCAGAGTCCTGGGATGGAGCCCCACATCAGGCTCCTTGCTCAGCGGGGAGGCTGCTTCTCCCTCTGCCTTGCCTGTCCCTCCCCCTGCTTGTGCTCTGTCTCTCTCTCCTCCTCTAACCAAAAAAAAAAAAAAAAAAAAGAATATTCACATGTATCCCTTAAAGAAACTGGTGACCTCCCCAGGTCAAGAGAGAGGGAGAGGGCGGGGACTTTTCAATGACTACCTTTGGGGTTTGATTTTTGACTTTAGGACATGGATGGGAATGTCCTACCCATCCCACATGAATTTTAAAAGCCAGAATGACTGTGGTAGAGGCCCTCCAAACTTCTGTTTGCTACAAACTGTGCTAAAGCAAAATGTGCAGGAATAAGGAGCATGATTCTTGAGTTAAATAGACCTGGATTTGAAACTAAGTTTCTGTCACTAAAAATGGAGGCAGGTTTTCAGTTTCCCCACTTGTAAACCAGTGGCGGTGGAACACCTGGCTAAGTTTGCACCGTGAGGGCTATGGGTGTGTATGTGCGGGGCTCAGCACAGTGCCTGCCGGGGACACAGGGCATGCCCAGTGGATGAGAACTATCATTTTGGGCAAATGTCCTTTCTTCCATCTACCTCCTGACTTCACCTCACCTTCCATTGAATATTTGAAGAAAAGTTCATTGACATTGGTCACAGTTTCTCCATCTCCTGCCTGGCTCTTGAGGATGTAGATTCTTTTAATTAAATCAGCAATAACTTGGTTGATTTCTCCTGAAAAAACGGCCACATCTCTTGGTTTCAGAATTCTTTGTCTCAATACACGTCTCATCTTGAGCCACTGTTCACCCTCCCTAGAAGAGTAAAGTGAGCTTCAAATAATCTTACTTCCACTGACATTCTGGAAAAGAACTCAGGGAACCTCTAAGAGTTTCCCCAGCAATAAAAAAGCCAACAAGGTCTTCCGATCCAAATGGAATTAAGATACTGTGCAGGGAGAGGAGAGTAACTTCAGCCTTGCCGTCTGTTCCCCTTGAAGCAAACTTTAAGGGGAAAAACTGCCCCTGGGAATCATCTTTATGAAAGTAATATGATTTCCTTTGAAAAACCTTGCAAAACTGTTATAATAATGAGACACGAGGCTGTTGTGATTAGCAAAAGAGAAAAAGGTTTATGTGTATAAACTCCTGAACCCTGAGTCCTGAACTGAGCTCCTGGGCAGAGAGTGGATAGTGGATGCCAAGCCGCAGGTGATGGTGCAGAGAGCAAAGAGCTTTTGCAGCATTTGGCCACTCCCCTCCAGGGCTGGACCAATGGGGAGGAGGTATTTGATTATTTCCCTCAGAGCAGAAGTTGAGGGACTCTGGTGATGTCCAGTCCCAGCTTTTATTTACCTCATTTGAGAATCCTATGGTTGTGTTTCTCCCCAATTCATGCATAGGGCATATATATATATATATATATAAAGAATCACAAATAAAATTCCTAACCAAAGGGATTTGGACCAGGGGATCCACAGATGCTCTGTGTTCTCCTTCCTGCCTGGGACTGGGCTGATTAGCTCTTAGGGGCACAGAGGTGTCGGTGAGCCTTGTTTACAAGTAATAATCATAGCCTGTTATGAGACGAGAACTGCATCACATAGTGATCCATGCAGGAAGGATCTTAGCCCCTCTTCAGGGCCTCCTAAAGCAGCTGCCTGCCTCCTTCCCTGCCCACAGATCAGCTCTGTGATCCACCCCCCACTTGGTTGTCACTGAGAGGACACCTACAGCCTCCGAGCACTGCTTGAGAAACAATTCCTCCCCTCTCCCAAGCTCGTGTGACCCGACCTTGTCCCTGCCATCAAATCTCTTCCCAGAGGAGAAGGGACAGGGCCCTCAGCACCAGTATTTAGGAGATCATGCAAAGACGCTATTTTGACACTACTCCACTGGGAGTTGTGCAGTTTATTAAAGACTGGTTTTCAGAGCCCAGCCTCGAGGCAGGGGTCTCCCAACCATGGTCCACCCAGGCCACATACTCACGCCGAGATGAGCCCGGTGGATCTCCCTCGTAAGTGTCGGTACTCCTGCCAGGACCCCATGTCGGCTCTCTGGGGCATGGCCCCCTCTGCCCGGAGCACCTGAGCCACCATGTCTCGGTCTGCAATAGATACTACAGACTGAAGACCAAAGTGAGACTTGAAGATTTTTCCATATTCCTGTGTGTGCTTCTGCTGCAATACCATGGAGAAACCAAAAAAGGAAAAAATACAGATATGATATACCTTTGACATAAACATTTCTATGTGTTAGGGGAGAGAAAATTGGGGCAGAGGAAAGCTCTACATTATACAGAGCTGAATCAGAGTTGTAACTTTACATATTCCTGAGATAAATGTACTTGAACGTCATTAACCATATTCACATAAGTTTTCTTATTCTTTAGAGCTATGTTTTTAACAATACTTAGCTGTGTGGAGCAACAGGAGAGAAATGTCATTATGGATGGAAATGAACTGCAGAGCCTTCAATGGCCTGAGCCGAAAAGACTGTGCCAGCCCCTGACCCAGACCCTCAGCAGCTCTGCCACCCTGTTCTGCAGAGAGAGAGCCCTCTGCAGGCAATCTGTAATGAACCTGTAAAAATGGCCCCCAGCAAGAAAATGAAAGAAAGCATCCAGATTAGAAAGAGAGAAGTAAAGCTACCTTTAATCAGAGAAGACATGGATCTCCCATATAGAAAATTCTAAGGAATCCACTAGAAAACTATCTGAGCTAATAAACAAGTTCAGCAAGCTTGCAGGATATAAGATCAATATACAAAAGTCAGTTGTATTTCCATATACTAGCAATGAACAATCCCAAAAGAAAAGTAAGAAAACAATTCCATTTATAATAGCATCAAAAACAATAAAATGCTTAGAAATAAATTTAACAAAGAAAGTGCAAAACTTATACTTTGAAAGCCATAAGAGATCATTGAAAGAAATTAAAGGAGACATATCCCATGTTCATGGGTTGGAAGACTTAATATTATTAAGATGGGAATACTCCCCAAATTGACCCATAGATTCAACATAATCTCTATCAGAATTTCTGTTGACCTCTTTGTAGAAAATTAACAAGCTTAAAATGGAAATGCAAGGGACCAAGAATAGAAAACAACCCTAAAAAAAAAAAAAGAGCAAAGTTGAAGACTTCCCTTTTCTCTATTTCAAAACTTGCTACAAAAGCAACAGTAAGAGAGAAGGAAAGATGGCGGAGAAGTAGGGGACCCTATTCCAACTGGTCCCCGGAATTGAGCTGGATATCCACCAGACCACTCTGAGCACCCACGAAACCAGCCTGAGGTGTAAGAAGATCTGGATCTCTACAAACAATATCACAGGTGGTTGGTTTTGAGGTATGAAGCAGGGAGCTGTGATTCCATGGGCAGATATCAGAGGAAAAACGGCAGCGGGAGGGTGCCTGGCCATGGGGATCCTACACCACCGGTGAGTGACAGCCTCGCACGCTGCGGACGGGGCACAGACTCACAGACCGGTAGCATCAGGAAAGGACTTTAGGGCAGCCCCCGGGGTGGAAACCAGGAGCAGCGGGGTCGAGGGGGCGAACTGGGAGCAGCTGGTGGTTTTAGAAGCACGAAGGGCAGAGACGTGCCCTGACCTGGAGGCAGGACTGGGAGCGCTGCGGAGGGGCGCACAACCCAGGACATTGCTGTTTATAGCAACACGGACAGAGACGGAGAGGGTTCGGACAGAGACGGAGATGATGTGGCCTGGAGAGCTCACTGAAGGACAGACTGTGATCTCTCCGCTCTGAGGCAGAGGGCTGGAAATGGTCTCTTCTGCTCTGACTCATGGGAGAGTTGCGGAAAGTCACCAGGGAAAGGCACCAGAGAACAAAAGCCCCAAAGACTGATTCCCACTGAGCCCATCCCCTGCCACAGGGGCGCAGGGCAACTCCACCCGAACAGGGTTGCCTGAGTAACAGCGCGGCAGGCCCCTCCCGCAGAAGACAGGCTGAGAAAACAAGAGGCCAGCAACCCTAAGGTCCCAAGAAAACAGGTGCATCTTGCTTGGGTTCTGGTCAATAATTTCGACTCTATACATTCCCTCAAACACCCGTCAACAGAATGACTAGGAGGAGGAACCCCCAAAATAGAAAAGACTCAGAGATTATGACTTATGCTGCAGATTTACAAATGGATGCAGACATAACCAAGATGTCAGAGATGGAATTCAGGCTAGCAATTGTGAAGACAATGGCTAGAATGGAGAAATCAATTAATGGCAACATAGAGCCTCTAAGGGCAGAAATGAAAGGTGAATTAGCAGAACTTAAAAATGCTATCAATGAGGGCGCCTGAGTGGCTCAGTTGGTTAAGCGACTGCCTTCGGTTCAGGTCATGATCCTGGAGTCCCTGGATCGAGTCCCACATCGGGCTCCCTGCTCGGCAGGGAGTCTGCTTCTCCCTCCGACCCTCCCCCCTTTCATGCTCTCTCTCTCTCAGTCTCTCTCTCTCAAATAAATAAATAAAATCTTTAAAAAAAAATGCTATCAATGAGATCCAATCCAATCTAGATAATCTAACAGCTAGGGTAACTGAGACAGAAGAGAGAATAAGCGATCTGGAAGACAGTATAATAGATAAAAAGGGAAAAGAGGAGACCAGGGAAAAAAAACTCAGAATCCATGAAAATAGAATCAGAGAAATAAGTGACACCATGAGGCATTCCAATGTCAGAATAATTGGAATCCCGGAGGGAGTGGAAAGAGAGAGAGGACTAGAAGATGTATTTGAGCAAATCGTAGCTGAGAACTTCCCTAATCTGGGGAATGAAACATTCACATCCTAGAGGCAGAGAGGACCCCTCCCAAGATCAAGGAAAACAGGCCAACACCCCAGCATGTAATAGAAAAACTTGCAAATCTTAGAACCAAGGAAACCATCTTAAAGGCAGTTAGGGGGAAGAGATTCCTTACGTACAGAGGGAGGAACATCAGAATAACATCAGACCTATCCACAGAGACCTGGCAAGCCAGAAAGGCCTGGCAAGACATATTCAGGGTACTAAATGCGAAGAACATGCAGCCAAGAATACTTTATCCGACAAGGCTGTCATTTAGAATGGATGGAGAGATGCAGAGTTTCCACAACTGGCAGAAACTGAAAGAATATGTGACCACTAAGCCGGCCCTGCAAGAAATATTAAGGGGGGTTCTATAAAAGGAGAAAGACCCTAACAGTGATATACAACAGGAATTTACAGGGACAATCTATAAAAACAATGTCTTCACAGGCAACATGATGACAATTAATTCATATCTTTCGATAATCACTCTCAACGTGAATGGCCTAAACGCTCCCATAAAACGGCCCAGGGTTGCAGACTGGATAAAAAGACAGGACTCATTCATACGCTGTCTACAAGAGACTCATTTTGAACCTAAAGATACATCCAGACTGAAAGTGAAGGGATGGAGATCCATGTTCCATGCCAGCGGACCTCAAAAGAAAGCTGGGGTAGCAATTCTTATATCAGACAAATTCGATTTTAAACTAAAGTCTGTAATAAGAGACACAGAAGGACACTCTATCATTCTTAAAGGGTCAATCCAACAAGAAGATCTAACAATTGTAAATATCTATGCCCCCAACATGGGAGCAGCCATCTACATAAGCCAATTGTTAACCAAAATAAAGAGTCATATTGATAACAATACGTTAATTGTAGGAGACCTCCATACTCCACTCTCAGCAATGGATAGATCATCTAAGTAGAAAATCAACAAGGAAATAAGAGCTTTGAATGATACATTGGACCAGATGGACCTCATAGATATTTACAGAACATTCCACCCTAAACAACAGAATACTCATTCTTCTCGAGCGCACATGGAACTTTCTCCAGAATAGACCACATACTGGGTCACAAATCAGGTCTCAACCAATACCAAAAGATTGAGATTATTCCCTGCATATTCTCAGACCACAATGCTC
Source organism: Mirounga leonina (assembly GCF_011800145.1). Taxonomy (NCBI): domain Eukaryota; kingdom Metazoa; phylum Chordata; class Mammalia; order Carnivora; family Phocidae; genus Mirounga; species Mirounga leonina. The sequence continues at coordinate 107,604,316 of NW_023270377.1, forward strand.
TAAAACTGGAACTCAATCACAAGAAAAAATTTGGCAGAAATTCAAACACTTGGAAGCTGAAGACACTCTGCTCAAGAATGTTTGGGTCAACCAAGAAATCAAAGAAGAACTTAAACAATTCATGGAAATCAATGAGAATGAAAACACATCGGTCCAAAACCTATGGGATACTGAAAAGGCAGTCCTAAGGGGGAAATACATAGCCATCCAAGCTTCACTCAAAAAAATAGAAAAATCCCGAATTCACCAACTAACTCTACACCTTAAATTACTAGAGAAAAAGCAACAAACAACGCCTAAGCCATGCATTAGAAGAGAAATAATTAAAATTAGAGCAGAAATCAATGAATTAGAAACCAGAAACACAGTAGATCAGATCAACAAAACTAGAAGTTGGTTCTATGAAAGAATTAATAAGATTGATAAACCACTGGCCAGACTTATCCAAAAGAAGAGAGAGAATTAATAAAATTATGAATGAAAGGGGAGAGATCACGACTAACACCAAGGAAATAGAAACAATTATTAGAAATTATTATCAACAACTATATGCCAATAAACCGAGCAATCTGGATGAAATGGAGGCCTTCCTGGAAACCTACAAGCTGCCAAGACTGAAACAGGAAGAAATTGACAACCTGAGTAGGCCAATAACCAGTAACCAGATTGAAGCAGTGATCAAAAACCTCCCAAAAAACAAGAGTCCAGGGCCTGATGGATTCCCTGGGGAATTCTACCAAACATTCAAAGAAGAAATAATACCTATTCTACTGAAGCTGTTTCAAAAAATAGAAACAGAAGGAAAACTTCCAGACTCATTCTATGAGGCCAGCATTACCTTAATCCCCAAACCAGGCAAAGACCCCATCAAAAAGGAGAATTTCAGACCGATATCCCTGATGAATATGGATTCCAAAATCCTCAACAAAATCCTAGCTAATAGGATCCAACAATACATTAAAAGGATCATCCACGATGACCAAGTGGGATTTAGCCCCGGGATGCAAGGGTGGTTCAACATTCGCAAATCAATCAATGTGATAGAACACATTAATAAGAGGAGGGAGAAGACCCATATGGTCCTCTCAATTGATGCAGAAAAAGCATTTGACAAAATACAACATCCTTTCCTGATTAAAACTCTTCAGAGTACAGGGATAGAGGGAACATTCTTCAAGCTCTTAAAATCCATCTATGAAAAACCCACAGCGAATATCATCCTCAATGGGGAAGAGCTGAGAGCCTTTCCCTTAAGATCAGGAACACGTCAAGGGTGCCCACTCTCACCATTGTTGTTCAACATAGTACTAGAAGTCCTAGCAACAGCAATCAGACAACAAAAAGAAATAAAAGGTATTCAAATTGGCAAAGAAGAAGTCAAACTCTCTCTTTTCACAGACGACATGATACTTTATGTGGAAAACCCAAAAGACTCCACCCCCAAATTACTAGAACTCATCCAGCAACTCAGTAATATGGCAGGATACAAAATCAATGCACAGAAATCAGTTGCTTTCTTATACACTAACAACGCAACTGTAGAAAGAGAAATTAGAGAAATGATTCGATTTACAATAGCACCAAAAACCATAAGAAAACTCAGAATAAAGCTGACCAAAGAGGTGAAGGATCTATACTCTAGGAACTACAGAACACTCATGAAAGAAATTAAAGAAGACACAAAAAGATGGAAAAATATTCCATGCTCATGGATCGGAAGAATAAACATTGTTAAAATGTCTATGCTACCCAGAGCAATCTATACCTTCAATGCCATCCCGATCAAAATTCCAATGACATGTTTCAAAGTGCTGGAACAAACAACCCTAAAATTTGTATAGAATCAGAAAAGACCCCGAATCGCCAAGGAGATGTTGAAAAAGAAAAACAAAGCTGGGGGAATCACGTTGCCCGATTTCAAGCTATATTACAAATCAGTGATCACCAAGACAGCATGGTACTGGCACAAAAACAGACATACAGACCAATGGAACAGAATAGAGAACCCAGATATGGACCCTCAACTCTATGGTCAAATAATCTTTGACAAAGCAGGAAAAAACATGCAATGGAAAAAAGACAGTCTCTTCAATAAATGGTGCTGGGAAAATTGGACAGCCACATGCAGAAGAATGAAACTCGACCATTTTCTAACACCACTCACAAAGATAAACTCAAAGTGGATGAAAGACCTCAATGTGAGACAGGAATCCATCAAAATCCTAGAGGAGAACATAGGCAGTAACCTCTTTGACATCGGCCACAGCAACTTCTTTCAAGATACATCTCCAAAAGCTAGTGAAACAAAAGCAAAAATGAACTTTTGGGACTGCATCAAGATAAAAAGCTTCTGCACAGCAAAGGAAACAGTCAACAAAACAAAGAGGCAACCCACAGAATGGGAGAAGATACTTGCAAATGACGCTACAGATAAAGGGCTGGTATCCAAAATCTATAAAGAACTTCTCAAACTCAACACCCAAAAAACAAATAATCAAGTCAAAAAGTGGGCAGAAGATACTAAAAGACACTTCTCTGAAGAAGACATACAAATGGCTAACAGACACATGAAAAAATGTTCATCATCATTAGCCATCAGGGAAATCCAAATCAAAACCACACTGAGATACCACCTTACACCAGTTAGAATGGCAAAAATGGACAGGGAAAGAAACAACAAATGTTGGAGAGGTTGTGGAGAAAGGGGAACCCTCTTACACTGTTGGTGGGAATGCAAGTTGGTACAGCCACATTGGAAAACAGTGTGGAGGTGCCTCAAAAATTTAAAAATAGAGCTACCCTATGACCCAGGAATAGCACTCCTGGGCATTTACCCCAAAGACACAGATGTAGTGAAAGGAAGGGCCATATGCACCCCAATGTTCATAGCAGCAATGTCCGCAATAGCCAAACTGTGGAAAGAGCCAAGATGCCCTTCAACAGGTGATTGGATAAAGAAGATGTGGTCCATATATACAATGGAATATTACTCATCCATCAGGAAAGATGAATACCCAACTTTTTCATCAACATGGATGGGACTGGAGGTGATTATGCTAAGTGAAATAAGTCAAGCAGAGAAAGTCAATTATCATATGGTTTCACTTATTTGTGGAACATAACGAATAGCATGGAGGACATTAGTAGAAGGAAGGGAAAAATGTGGGGGGAGGAGAATTAGAGGGAGAGATGAACCATGAGAGACTATGGACCCTGAGAGACAAACAGGGTTTTAGAGAGGAGGGGGGAGGGGTTAGGCCGGTGATGGGTATTAAGGAGGGTGCATACTGCATGGAGCACTGGGTGTTATACGAAAACAATGGATGGTGGATCACCACATCAAAAACTAATGATGTATTGTATGGTGACTAACGTACCATAATAAAATTAAAAAAAAAAAAAGCAACAGTAACCAAGACAATGTAATACTGACATGAGGATGAACATCTAAACCACGGGAGTAGAACTGAGAATTCAGAAATAAACCCGTACATCTCTGTCAATTGATTTTCAACAAGGGTGCCAGTGCCAAGACAATTAAATAGGGGAAGAATAGTCTCTTCAACAAATGCAGGGACAAATGGGTATCTACAGGCAAAGAATGAACTTATACCCTTCTCTCATACCAGATATAAATATTACCTCAAAAGGGTTCAAGTCCTAAAGGTAAGAGCCAAAACTATAAAATTCTTAGAAGAAAAGATAGGGGTAAATCTTCATAACCTTGAATTTGGCAATGGTGTCTTAAGATATAATACCAAAACCACAAACAACAAAAGAAAAAGTAGATAATTGGACTTCATTAAAATTTAAAACTTTGGTGTTTCAAAGGACACTATAAAGAAAGTAAAGGATAATCCCCAGAACTGAGAAAATATTTGCAAAGCACATATCTGATAAGGGACTTGTATGTAAAACATATAAAGAACTATGACAACTCAATAAAACAATGAACCAATTAAAGACTGGGCAATTATTTGAATGGACATTTCTCCAAAGAAGATATACAAATGGATAATAAGCAGATGAAAAGAAACTCAACATCATTAGTCATCAGGGAAATGCAAATCATAATCACAATGAGATGCCACTTCACACCCACTAGAATGGTTGTAATCAAAAGGATAGGTAATAACAAGCCCTGGCAAGAATGTGGAGAAATCACAACCTCTTACACTTGCTGGCTGGAATGTACATACTGCAGCCACTTTGAGAAACGGTCTGGCAGATTCTCAAAAGGTTAAAATTGAGTTACTATTTGACCCTGAAATTCCACTCCTAGATATATATCCAAAGAAATGAAAACATATGTCTATACAAAAATAAACTTATATTGAACGTTCATAGCTGCATTTTTCACAATTAGGAAAAAGGTGGAAACAATCCACGTGTCTGTCAACTGATGAATGGACAAGCAAAATGTAGTATGTCCTCACACTGGAATATTATTTGCCCATAAAAAGAAATGAGGCACTGGTACACACCACAACATAGATGAACCTTGAAAATGTGATGCTCAGTGAAAGAAGCCAGACACAAAAGACCACATGTTATGACCCAGTTATATGAAATGTCCAGAATAGGCCAGTCTACAAAGACAAAAAGTAAATTAGTGGTTGCTTATGGCTGGGGGGGATGGAGAGTTGGGGAGTGACAGCTAAATGAAACAATATGGGGTTTCTTTTCAAAGTTATGAACATGTTCTGGGGCACCTGGGTGACTCAGTCATTAAGCGTCTGCCTTTGGCTCAGGTCATGATCCCAGGGTCCTAGGATCAAGGCCCGCATCGGGCTCCCTGCTCGGAGGGAAGCCTGCTTCTCCCTCCTCCACTCCCCCTGCTTGTGTTCCCTCTCTCGCTGTCTCTCTCTCTCTGTCAAATAAATAAAATCTTTGAAAAAAATAAATGAATAAATAATAAAAAATAAATAAAGTTATGAACATGTTCTAAGGTTAAGTGGGGTGACTGTTGTATGGTATGTGAATTATATCTCAATAGCTCTAGTACCAAAAAACAAAGAGAAATCACAATAAATGTAAATGGGTTAAATAAATAAATAAACGAGAGAGAGAGAGAAAGTCCCTTCCAGCCTGGCTCAGCATGGCACAGCCAGGTCTGAGCATATGGGGAAAATGACTAAGTCTCTCTTTGGTGTCTGCCAACATTTCTCATCACCCCAATTCTCAACCTCAAAAATAGCAGGCCAAAGAGTCCATTGTCTCTCCATTCTTCCTTCTACTCCTCAGGTAGAAGATACTCACTTTCTTATCAACCTGGGTGAAGTCCTCCCACCCAGAGATGAAAACACTCAGACTCAACTGGAAGGTGTTCCTCTGGGTCTCTGAATGGGTGCCATGGTTGAGATGACTGTTAATAGCCAACTACTGGGAAATGGGTCACTCCCCAGGCAAATCCAGCTACTGAACAGGCACCATCAGCACTAAGGAGCAACTGACCAGGCACGAGAAAGAACAAGATGGATGACCCAGATAGTGTACAGCACTTTTTTGCTAGTGGACCACAGAAGAGTACAGTCAGTCCTGGTACTTAGAATTTGCATAGACATTAAGAGCACAGACACTGGAGTTTGAATCTTAGCTCAGTGTGTACTAGCTAGGCAAACTTACCCACTGTACTTCAGTTTCCTCACCTGTGAAATGAACAAATAATAGAACTTCCCTCATGTGTAGGACTAGAACTGTGCCTGGCACATGAAAAGAGTTCTAGAAATGTTCATTATTCATATTTACATGTTATGATTATAGCTTACGAAGCCCCTCCACAGCCCTAATCTCATTTGATCACATAATAACTTGTGAGATGGATGAGGATTGTCAGATTCCTGCACAGACAAGGAAAATGAGGTCTAGAGAGAATAAGTGATTAGCCAAGACTCCACAGGTGCATGTAGAGGGCCAGCATTTGAACACAGGGCCCTCCTGCTCTGTCACATCTGAAACAGCCTCTAGCGACACAGGCTAGGATGTTGCTCTGTCACTAATTAGCTGCAAGACCTCGGGCAAGTCACTCAGCCAACACTTGGGTCTTTCCCACCTGTACGGGAAAGACTTGAACCATATAGATGACTGGCAAGCTAACACTGTGATCACGAGTCTAGTAAAGTATACTGGAGGTAATGGTCACAGAGTAACTGTCTTCCTCCTACAAGGGTCTCAGGAGCAAGCTGGAGAGCAGGGCAGAGGGTTTTACTAGAATCTTATTCAGTCTAGAGCAACCTGAGCACACCTGCAGTGGGGTAACCCCAGGCCATAAAGCACTCCCTGAGGTCCTCAGAGGGGTTGCAGGAGGATTCCCGCTCTTGTAAATGAGTGCTATTTGGAGAATAAAGGAAAAGGGGAGCCCAGAAGGACAACGGAGCTGGGAACAGTTGGGGCCTGTCTACTGTGTTTTGAGAAAGCACGGGTGAGTCAGTTCCGTGACTGTCCTCTGGCAGGTGTGTGCCACCACTCAGGACCATCACGGTGATAGGTGTAGTCTGAGCCTTGGGCAGGAGGGTTGCGTGTCGGGTGATGGCGGGAAGCAGGGCAGATGCAGGGAAAATGCCCCTCTGAACTGAGACACTTTCTGGCGGTGGAGAGGTGGCTCTCTAGGCCGCTTCTGCTAGACATGCAGGTTTAACAGTGGTCAGCTTCTCAAAGAAACCTGTGCTGCGGAACAAACTGTGGGCTTATGCTGTGAGGATAAAAGCAGATGGCAACAGAAGTGGATAAAAGTAAAAAAAAATTAATTAATTAAAATTAAAAAAAAAAAAGCAGAAACAAAAATACCAAGCTGTACTGACTTGTTCACAGTCAATAACAAAACATGTTTTTCCCCATTTGAAAACTATCACATCCTGATATCTTATGTCCAGATCCCACAGGGAAAAGAAAGAAAATCCTTTTTGACCCCTAGAAGCATGTCAGGTGGAAAACTGTGTAAGGTTGGTGTGGGGGATGGAGAGGAGGGTCTGGAATTTCAGTCAAATTAAACTTGCTCCTGAGTTGGGTTTTTTCTCCCAATGAGGTTTCTGCTTCTCTAGCCCAATCAGGGCCTCTGCACCATCAGGTATGTTTCTTGGTTGAGGGAATGAATGAATGACCATGACCACAGGCCAAGTGGGTGGTCACGGAAGGCTTCCTTGGAGAAGTGCTTTGAAGGATGACCCATGAGTTTTGAACAAAAGTAAGTGGGACGGGGGTGGAGGGAGGGTGTTCTTGGAAGCGGTTAGAAGGCCCAGATCCCAGAAAGAAGTGTGCGCAGGGGTGGGAGCCTGAGGAAATGAAGAAGTCAAGTAAGGAAGCAGCTGCCAGAGCGAGAGGAAAGGAGATCCCATGACCCTTGCAGGTGGAGGGTCCCACCTTGCAATGAAAGGCGCAATTTGGGATGGGTAAAAGAAGGGAAAACTCAGGGTCAAGATGAGAAACTGTAGGCTGACGTGTCCCAAAACTCCCACAGGTTGTTGGAACGACTGGGTTCTTCCTAGATCCCTGCCCGAGTCCGGGCTTGCAGCCGAGGTTCATTTACATTCGTGTGGCGACCCCATCACCTGGAGGCTAAGGAACCTGTGGCCTCCGAACCTCAGATGTTTGGGGGAGGGGGGCGTGTTTGTTTTCCATTTATAAAATACAAGCAAAAAGGACCAGAAACGGACGCAACATGACCTCGGCCGGCCGCGTAGACACGGTGCTCTGTAGAGCTCAGAGCTGCTCGCAGCGCTCCCGGGCCGGGCCCCCGACGTCCCCGCGAGAGAAGTTCTTCTGGGCCCCCCTCGGGGCCATCCCGGGGCTGGACCGCGACTCCCTCCGCTGGGCTCCGCAAGCCTCAACCCGCGCCTCCGCCCGCGGGGGTCCACCCCGAGCGGGTCTCCTACCTGGGGACACCTCCCAGGCACCCCTCCTCGGGCTCACTCCCCAGAACCCTCTCCCCGGCTCGCCCAGCGCGGAGACCCTGCCCTGGCGCCCTTCCTTGAAGCCCCTTTCTTGGCGCCCCCTGCCCGGCGTCCCCTCCCCGGCATCCGCTGCCCGGTGCCTCCTTCTTGGGGTCCCTCCCGGGGGACCCTCCTTGACGTCCCCTTCCCGGCCGGGCTTGGCGCCCCCTCCCCGGCGTCCCCCTCCCGGTACCCCCTCCCTGGAGTTCCTTCGGGCACCCTCCACGGCGCCTCCTTCCGGACGCCCTCCGGCGCGCGCGAGGCCTCCGCGCTCAGAGGAACAGTCCCCTGGCCCGCTCCCCTTCCCACCCCGCGCGCGCTGCTACCTGGATCTCGTGGATGCGGCTGAAGCCGTCCTTCCAGAAGAACTCCACCAGGTTGGAGAGGCTGCGGGGCCCCGGCATGGCGGCGAGGCTGCGGGGCCCTTCGGCCCGGCCCCCGGCCCGCGGCGCTCCCGGCCTCCCCGCTCCTTTGTCCTCGGCCCGCGTCCCCGCCGGCAGCCGGGCGCCCTCGGGCCGGGAGGGCCGTGAAGCCCCGGCGCTCAGGAACCCGCCTCGCCCGGCAGCCGGGCTCACTCGGGCGTTCAGGATTCGCGCCAGGAGAGCCATTGCAGCCGTTTGGGTTGGTTGGTTGGTCGAAGCAATTGTTTTGTTTGGGGAGATGCTGCCCTTTGGGGTTCCTCTTTGCTTCAGTGTGTTCGAGCAGCACTTCGAACTCATACCGCCTGGGCATCAGTTTACACAGACCATTATTAAAGGCTCCCTCCCCTAAGGCTGGGGGGAAAAAAGGGGGGTGGTCTGTGATTAGACTGCAAGAGAATGAGGCGGTTACCTTTTCTTCACATCACATTAATTCACCACTTAAGCGTTCTTCAAAACCACAAAATTTTAAGTTCAACCCCACTTCCGACCATGGCCAAAAAAAAAAGAAAAGTCTACTGGAATTTTCAAAAGTATTTTCTTCCTTAAAAATTACTATGGAGAGTACACCCAAAAAATCTAATTCACCATATATATATATATATGTTTTAGAAACCGCTCTTCATGATTTCAAGCTATACAGTTATAATTCAACATGCAAAAATGTTAGATGATTTGTGCATGTAGTTCGTGATATTGTAAAATGGCCACATTATTATTTTACCATAAGTTTCCATAAGAATTGTGCAGTCTCAGGGGCGCCTGGGTGGCTCAGTTGGTTAAGCAACTGCCTTCGGCTCAGGTCATGATCCCGGAGTCCTGGGATCGAGTCCCACGTTGGGCTCCTGGCTCAGCGGGGAGCCTGCTTCTCCCTCTGACCCTCTCCCTTCTCATGCTGTTTCTCTCTCCCTCCCTCTCTGATAAATAAATAAAATCTTAAAAAAAAAAAAAAAAAAGAATTGTGCAGTCTCCGTCTGGCTTTTATGAGTCTCCTGGATTTTATCCCAGCACACCACTGCAAGTAGTGAGGAAGTGTGGTGCTTGAACATTGGCTTGCGCATTTGTCAAGTTTCTGGTCTCTGGCAAGGATCGCCAAGGCTCAGTCCTGTTAAACGCAATGCTTAGAGAAAGGAACACACCTACAGGGGAAAGTGAGAAGAGAGAGGATCTTGCCAGAATAGGTTCAGAGCCCAGTGCCTTGACTCAGAGAGGAAGTGGGCCACTGAGGGAGGGACTTGGCATGGGAAGGGCAAGAAGTGTGTCATCTGGTTTCAGGAAGGGAGCCCAGATTCTGAATGAGCAGTTCAACAACTTACCCTGAAAACTGAGAACGTTACTTAAAGATTTTATACAGTTTGTACTCATGCAGCTGAAGGAGAAAAAAACACACACACCAACTACAAACACCAAGTATTGTTACTAAGCAAAACTAGATCTATTTTTTGATTAATAATTTATGCCTTTACAGTTCTGTTAAATCTATACTGGGCTTATAATAATTGTAAGTATGTAGGTGAAGCAAAGATGGCCACAGTTATTCAATTTCTAGAACTTACTAATAAGTAATCAGCAACTCTTATTTATAAAGCATTGTAGCTGCAAGGGATTCAAAGAGTAAGCCATTGAACCTGCCCGTGAGGGCTCATAACCTATAAGAGGAATACAACAGGCACACAAATCCAAGCGGGATTACCATCAGTGTCATAAAGCTGGTACAGAATATGATTGGATTTTGTGGGAAGGAGCGATCACACCTACTTGAAGGGCTGGTGCAGAAGAAAGACCTCCCAAGAGAAGCAGCATTTCCGGCAAGGTTTGAAGACCGGGCTCAATTTCACTAATCAGAAGTGGGGCAGCCGTTGTTGGAGGAGAGTATGAAGAATGGCACAATGACTTTGTTTTGAGAGACTTTTTTTAAGTATTTCTGAGGGTTACTGGTCCTCCGGAATGAAGATTTCATTAAAGGGACCTTACGTATAAAAGGCAATTCAGTCCATTCTAGACAAGAAACTGTTAAATATAGAATTATATATAAAGTGATTTGGGGCGCCTGGGTGGCTCAGTTGGTTAAGCATCTGCCTTGGGCTCAGGTCATGATCCCAGGGTCCTGGGATGAGCCCTGAGTTGGGCTCCCTGCTCCTCCCCCCACTCATGCTCACTCTCTCACTCTCAAATAAATAAAATGTGTTTAAAAAAATATAGTGATTTAAAACATGGCTACATCTTTATTAGGGCTAACTAAGAAAAAGCCTGTGGTTGAAGACAGGAAGGTAGAGGGGAGTAAAAGAATACAGAGAAAGACAAGGAGGAAGAAAGATTTAATCATGCACAGAAACAGGTTTTCAGGGAGCACTCTTGCTCTCCTATGTCTTAGGATGTCATCTCTGATGATGTCTAAAGCTCATTCCATAATTGTGGATACAGATAAAGTTATCAGTTCTTCATATTTGCTTCAAGCCCTAATGAAACTGAGCCAAAGGCTATTTTAGAATCTCAGTACAGTGGTATAAATTATCAATCTGAAATTCTTCAATAGAATAGTATGTTGTTGTTGTTTTTTCCTGTTTTCTTATTACTGTTTTGTAGCTAATTATTATTATTAGTGGAAAATGTATATAAAACCAGAAATAGAATAAATCATTCTGATTGGGAGACTTTCTTTCACTCTAACCTAAATAAATAAATAAATAAAAATTATAAAGTAACTATTACTTTGGTCTTTGTGCAGTTTTTTTCAATGAATATTGCTTTTATAATAAAAAATAGTTTATTTGAAATGAATGATTCTCATAGTTATGGGGAAGTTTAATGGGAGAAAATAAAGGGTGGACTGTTATAAGAATCTGAAATGCAAGTAAAAAATGACTGAAAAAAATTTTTTTCCAAATAGGAAAATACTGTTCGTTTGTTTGTTCCTTTCTCCCCCAGTGAACAAGAGAAACAAAAATGAGACTCTGATTTCTAGTAGACAGGACAGCACTCTCTGTCCTCATCTGACCTGAAACCAGGAGATTTTGCACAGCTGGTTTCCTTCAACAAAACCAGCTTATTGGCAGTACATAGGGAAACAATGAGGTGCCCTTACCCAAGAGAAAAAAAGGGAAATAAAGTTGCCCTCTAGAAGTTGGACGAATAAACTCTACACACATTAACTATCTATCTGTGGAAGTAAAACCAAGATATATAGTCTTTAAAATCTCCCAGAACTCAAATCAAAGGTGACCTCAGATGAATCTCTAGGATGCAAAACTGGAATGTGGGGGCTGGTAGGTAAAAAAAGCTTAATGAGGGGCGCCTGGGTGGCTCAGTCGTTAAGCGTCTGCCTTCGGCTCAGGTCATGATCCCAGGGTCCTGGGATCGAGCCCCACATTGGGCTCCCTGCTCCGCGGGAGGCCTGCTTCTCCCTCTCCCACTCCCCCTGCTTGTGTTCCTGCACTTGCTGTCTCTCTCTGTGTCAAATAAATAAATAAAAATCTTAAAAAAAAAAAAAAGCTTAATGACGTGTATTCGTGGAATAGAGTAGGGATGATCAAACAATCTCAGAAAAGAGAACTAGTGTACAAGATGTTCTAGGAAGCAAGGCTTTCCATTCCCAAACCCAAACTTGCTGGTCACGGTGAGGCAGGAATAATTTGCCAAGCTTCATATGGTCTGGGGGAATATCTCTCCCTCATGCTGGCTTCCCGTGCTGATTCCTTGCCCCTGATTGGTTTCATTTTCCATCTTTAGAATTAATGATGCCTCTAAAAAAAATTAATGGTATGATCTTGCTACTTCCCCACACCCGTCAATTAAAAGACAAAACAGAAAGAAAATGAAATGAAGATGTTCTGGAAGACAGAACTGGGAGATCTCAAATCCTCTTTCTGTGAGTAAGCTGGGGCTCTTTAAGCCACTGCTGACATGTAGCCCCAACCATCCACGTCAGCTGAGGCAAAGAGAAAAACTTCCCTCTTCCTCAAAGGTATGTGGGAATTCTCCAGTGAGGTTCATTAGCCAGCAAAGCTTTAGAAGTGGTTGTCTAGCTGCCAAAATACCTTTAACTTATGGGGCAGAGAGCGAACAAAGGCTAACTGATGTGCTGGGCATGAGCAGGGGTGCCCAGTGGTAGACCACTAGGCGTGGGAGGCAGCCTCCTGCCACCCTTGGCCTTCCCTTCCCCATGTGCCCATGTTCAAGAGGAACAAAGGGATAACCTGGAAACCTCAGCGTGTTCAGCAGTGGGGTATGGGCTTCTGGGACCGGCATGCCCACAGGAAACAGGAAGAGAAGCAGACCTCTGGTTGACTCTCAACTCAGGGATGCCTTGGGTCTGTCACTGCATTATTGTTATTTTATGTCTAATCCTTTTTAAGGATCCACAGTTCTCCCTAGCCTGAGAATCAGTATTTCCCCACAAAATCACCCTAAGTTCATGGAGGCCTGAGGCCCTTGCCAGGCCAATGAGAAGAGTGCACAGGCTTCCACTATCCACAAAAGTCTTCTCAGCATATAAAGCAGGCCCTGAAATATGAGGAGCCCAGGTGCTGAAATACACCCTGACGAAAGCAGACCATAGCAAGATGTTCTGTGCAAGACAGACCTACTCAGAATCAAACTGTCCTCCCTTCACCAGTGGAAGGAACAGTGTTAATAATAACTGTAATTTATTGAGCATTTACTATATGCCAGGCATTACACAGAGATCCTCACGCAGCTTTTCAATGCTCATAAAAATCTCCATTTTATACATGAAAAAACAGACACAGAAGTTCAATAAGCCCATGGTCACCCAGCAGTAAGCAGTGCAATCAGGATTCAACCAGGCCTTGGGCTCCAAGCCCATAAATTTAGCCAAGCACTGTACACTCTCAGCTAAGCTTTCACACAACAGCATCAGAGGGCAAAGCAGGAGCAGTAAATGGTCTCTGAAAAATGCCCTAACATGTAGGAAGCAATACTGTATGGAAAAAACAGTTCTGTAGACATCTAATGTCCCATATATTAGACCCAGATCTGAGTTTTGACCAAGCCTGTACCTTACTACTTGACCTTGGGGAATTCACCCAAACCTCTTAGCCCTGTCAGATATGTTTATCTCATTTATTAGGTAAGAACAAAGGATGGTCTGAAGAAATATCTGAATTCTAAACTGAGATCTTAATATATCTCAGAAAACCTTCTTTAAGATGAGAAATTTGTCAGGATGCAGTAGAGTTTATTATTAGTGAAGATCCACTATGGAAATCTTTTAAAGGAAAACAAAAATTCCAGATAAGAAACTGGAAGAAGAAAAGCAAAAAGTAAAAGATCATTTGTTTGCACCCAGCAAGCACATTACTTCCCCAGCAAGCACTTTTACCCGGGGACTCTACAGCCTCAGGAGAAGAGACAGAGACAGTGGACAGGACCCATCTCAAATGGCACTGATGTTGCCAATGCTCAGCAACCGCCGCCAACAAAAAAGTAGAGAGGCCACACCCAAAACTTGCCTTGGTCTCAGGCTAGGAGGGCCTGGTGGGACATAGGCTAATTATGTGAATGGGTGATTCCCAAAGTCACCTGTAGGGTGGAGAAAATCCACTCTTAGCCACTGAACCCTCACTGTCTCCCTTCTCTTCCTGGGCCCTCTTCTTGCTGGCCACTCCCAAGCAGAAGAGGAAAGTACCAAGAGCCTTTGGAGACCACTGACCAGGTTCAAATCCTGGGTTTTCCAGCAACCTAATCAACCTCTCTGAGCCCCAGTGTTTTCATCTGAAAAATGGAGACAATAATAATTGGGTGCCTGGTAAAGATCATCCATAAGAAAATCCATAATCTCATATTTAATGAAGAAAGACTAAAGTTTTCTCCCTAATATCAAAAACAAGGATATCTGTTCTTGCCATTTTTATTCAGCATTGTACTAGAGGTTCTAGCCAAGGCAATTAGATAAGGAAAAGAAAAAGGAAAAAAAAAAAAGGAACCCATATTAGAAAGGAAGAAGTAAAACCATGTGTTCACAAATTGTAAGGAATCCATACACACACATATTTAAGCTAATACCAATCCATACACACCAAATATATAAGCTAATAAATGAGTTCAGCAAATTTGCAGGACTCAAGATCAATGTACAAAATTGGTTGTATCTCTACACGCTAGCAATGAACAATCCAAAGATAAAATTAAGAAAACAATTCCCCTTAAAATAGCATCAAAAAGATTAAAATATTTAAGAATAAATTTAACAAAAGAAGTACAAGACTTGGACACTAAAAACTATAAAATATCATTGAAAGAAATTTTAAAAATAGTCAATGGAAAGTCATCCATATACATGAGTTGAGAGACCTGACTTAATATCATTAAGATGGCAATATACCTCCAAATGATCTATTGATTCAGTGTAATCCCTAACAAAATTGTAGCTGCCTTTTTTACAGAAACTGACAACCAGATCCTAAAATTGATATAGAAATGCAAGGGGCCCAGAATAGCCAAAACAATCTTGAAAAAGAAGAACAAAGTTGGAGGAGTCATATTTCCTCATTTCAAAACTTACTATATAATCAAGGTGATGCAGTGCCGGCATAATGATAAACACTTCAGCAATGAGATAGAATTGAGAGCCCAGAAATAAACCCATAAAACTATGGGCAATTTATTTTCAACAAGTGTGCCAATACAATTAAGTGGGGAAAGAATTCTTTTCAACAGATGGTGCTGGGACAACTGGATATTCACATGCAAAAGAATGAAGTTTGACTCCTACCTCATGCCATTTGCAAAAAGCAACTCAAATATAGGCCAATGATTTAAATGTGATGAGCCAAAACTATAAAACCCTTGAAAGGAAACAGGTGTAAATGTTTATGACCTTTGATTAGGCAATGATTTCTTTTTTATTTATTTATTTTATTTTTTTTAAAGATTTCTATTTTTTGGACAGAGAGAGAGAACACAAGCAGGGGGAGTGGGACAGGGAGAAGCAGGCTTCCTGCTGAGCAGGGAACATGATGTGGGGCTCGATCCCAGGATCCTGGGATCATGACCTGAGCCCAAGGCAGACGCTTAACAACTGAGCCACCTAGGCACCCCTAGGCGATGCTTTCTTAGATATGACAGCTAAAGCACAGACAAGAAAAGAAAAATAAGGGACAACTGGCTGGCTCAGTTGGTAGAGCATGTGACACTTGATCTCGGGGTGGTGAGTTCAAGATCCACACTGGGTGTAGAGCCTACTTAAAAAAAAAGTAAGTTGCAGTTCATCAAAATTTAAAATCCTTGTGCTTCAAAGAAAGTGAAGGAAAGTGAAATGGCAACCCAGATTTCCAGTTTCTGGTCTGACATATAAGGAGCTTGGAAGTCATCACTCTTGTACCAACAACAAGAAACTGAAAACTAAGTTTCTTAGATTCAAGAGAGAACTGAGGTCATAGGGCAAGCTGCTACCCCATACATTGATGAGACCAACACATGAGTACAGAGAATCACAACATACAAAAGATGAAGCCCAAGAGCAGAAGCTCGGCAGGAAGCAGAACCAGAGTAGGGAAACTGAAACTGTAAATGATGAACTGCTGGAGGCTCAGTGTGGGCAAGTTTGAGACTAAAACACCAGATGTCCTCTCTTATGGAAGCCTCAAACTTTTGTGAGTCTTACCTCCAGGAGCCCTACCAGGTTCTGACAATGAAGATCAGAGAAAAATACCGCCATACTTCCAGAATTGGGAGGGGTGTTGAGGGAAGTCATTGAGATGTGACCACCAGTCAACCTACAAGTGGAACTGGGCACTTGGAGGTTCCCCACCCCTCCCCTGTCCTTTGGAATGTCTGTTCCACTTGTTTTTCCTGTTTCCAGAAGCTGCCCCAAGGATACAACCTTGAGATAGAAATGTGGTGTTGGGACTATCTGGATGGTATGCATGACTGCACCCAGTTAAGGCATCTATAAAAACTTTAAGATTCTGGTGAAGTAAGTGCAGAAGTCTACTTATTTTGAGCTGCCTAAGACAAGCCCCATTAGTAGATTTCCTTGCATATGAAACCTGCCACCTACCAATCGGGAGGGCTCTGCCTCTCACTTTGGTCTCTCCTTGCCCTCCATGTACCAGGGGCTGATTTCAGATTTCACTCAGGACTCTCCCAAAGAAGTTGCAAATTAGCAAGGGGAAATACATTAGAACACTCTGTTTTTAATAAGGCCAGCTTTCAAGAAAAGCTATTTTACAAGAGCCTAACTGACTGAGGGTTTACCGGAGCGTAGCCAACCTACAGGAAGGGGAGTGCTCAACAGCAGCCCATGCTAGCCTTCCTGTCCCGCCGAAGTGGGCAGTGGATCTAAGAAGCACTTGAGCAGGTCACTGCACAGGCTCACTAAAAGACTGAGCCCTAATCATGAGCTGAGAGAATGTTTCCCTTCCCACACATCTTACTGGGACATCAGTGGGCTCCTGTGCAATAAAGGGAGGCAAAACCAAAAAAAAACAGAGGAAGTTTAGCCTCTGACACAACTAGAACAAACAGTAAACACAGTCTAAGTCCTAGACAGGTAAAGCCTCACACTAATGGCATCTTTACCTAAGTTCCTTTTAACCACTACATCATGTCAGGCTTTCAACAGAAAATTATAAGGAAATGCTAAAAGACATAAAACACTCTGAAGAGACAGAGCAAACATCAGAACCAGACTCAGGTATGGCAGAGATGTGGGAATTATCTGACTATGAATTTAAAATAACTATGATTAATATGCTAAGGGCTGTTATGAAAAAAAGTAGACAACATGAAAGAATAGATGGGCAATGTAAGCAGAGAGATGGAGACTGTAAGAAAGAATTGGAAGTTAATGCTAGAAATCAAAAACACTATAAAGAAATGAAAAATGCCAGGCTTATCAACAGACTGATCACAGCCCAAGAAAGAATCAGTGAGCTTGAAGAAATGTCAATAGACACTTCTAAAACTGAAATACAAAGAGAAATATGAATGACAAAAAGAACAGAATATCTAAGAACTGTGAGGCAATTTTAAAAGGTGTAACATGGCGGGGAGGGGAAAGATGGCGGAGGAGTAGGGGACACTATTTCAACTGGTCCCCGGAATTGAGCTGGATATCTACCAGACCACTCTGAGCACCCACGAAACCAGCCTGAGATGTAAGATCTGGATCTCTACAAACAGAATATCACAGGCAGTTGGTTTTGAGGTACAAAGCAGAGAGCCGTGATCCTGTGGGCAGATATCGGAGGATAAACGGCGGGAGGATGCCTGGACATGGGGATCCTACACCGCCGGTGAGCAACAGCCTCGCGCGCTGTGGACGGGGCACAGACTTGCAGATCGGTAGCGTCAGGAAAGAACTTTAGGGCAGCCCCCGGGGTGGAAAACCAGACTGGTGGGGTCATGCGCACACGAACCGCAACCCCCCCCCCCGACAGAAACTGGAGCGACGGTCGCGCACACGCGAACTGCAGACTCCGAGACGGAAACCCAGGCTGCCGGGGTAGTGCAGGTGAACTGCAACCCCTGGGGGTAGAAACCCCAAGCGGCACAGTCGCGCGGGCGCAAAGGAGCGGCTGGCGCTTTTAGAAGCGCAAAGGGCAGAGATGTGCTCCGACCTGGAGGCAGGACTGGGAGTGCTGCGGAGGGGCTCACAACCCAGGACGCTGCAGTTTATAGCAGCACGGACAGAAACAGAGACAGTGTGGCCTGGAGAGCTCACTGAAGAACAGACTGAGGTCTCTCTGCTCTGAGGCAGAGGGTTGGAAACGGTCTCTTCTGCTCTGACTCGCGGAAGAGACGCGGAAAGCCGCCAGGGAAAGGTGCCAGAAAACAAAAGCCCCAAAGACTGATTCCCACTGAGCCCATCCCCCACCACAGGAGCGCAGGGTAACTCCGCCCAAACAGGGTTGCCTGAGTAACAGCGCGGCAGGCCCCTCCCGCAGAAGACAGGCTGAGGTCCCAAGAAAACAGGTGCATCTTGCTTGGGTTCTGGTCAATAATTTCGACTCTATACATTCCCTCAAACACCCATCAACAGAATGACTAGGAGGAGGAACCCCCAAAATAGAAAAGACTCAGAGATTATGACTTATGCTGCAGATTTACAAATGGATGCAGACATAACCAAGATGTCAGAGATGGAATTCAGGCTAGCAATTGTGAAGACAGTGGCTAGAATGGAGAAATCAATTAATGGCAACATAGAGTCTCTAAGGGCAGAAATGAAAGGTGAATTGGCAGAACTTAAAAATGATATCAGTGAGATCCAATCCACTCTAGATAATCTAACAGCTAGGGTAACTGAGACAAAAGAGAGAATAAACGATCTGGAAGACAGTATAGTAGATAAAAAGGGAAAAGAGGAGGCCAGGGGAAAAAAAACTCAGAATCCATGAAAATAGAATCAGAGAAATAAGTGACACCATGAGGCGTTCCAATGTCAGAATAATTGGAATTCCAGAGGGAGTGGAGAGAGAGAGAGGGCTAGAAGATGTATTTGAGCAAATCGTAGCTGAAAACTTCCCTAATCTGGGGAATGAAACAAACATTCAAGTCCTAGAGGCAGAGAGGACCCCTCCTAAGATCAAGGAAAACAGGCCAACACCACAGCATGTAATAGTAAAATTTGCAAATCTTAGAACCAAGGAAACCATCTTAAGGGCAGTTAGGGGGAAGAGATTCCTTGCGTACAGAGGGAGGAACATCAGAATAACGTCAGACCTATCCACAGAGACCTGGCAAGCCAGAAAGGCCTGGCAAGACATATTCAGGGTACTAAATGAGAAGAACATGCAGCCAAGAATACTTTATCCAGCAAGGCTTTCATTTAGAATGGATGGAGAGATGCAGAGCTTCCACGACCGGCAGAAGTTGAAAGAATATGTGACCACTAAGCCGGCCCTGCAAGAAATATTAAGGGGGGTTCTATAAAAGGAGAAAGACCCCAACAGTGATATACAACAGGAATTTACAGGGACAATCTATAAAAACAAGGTCTTCACAGGCAACATGATGACAATTAATTCATATCTTTCGATAATCACTCTAAACGTGAATGGCCTAAACGCTCCCATAAAACGGCCCAGGGTTGCAGATTGGATAAAAAGACAGGACCCATCCATACGCTGTCTACAAGAGACTCATTTTGAACCTAAAGATACATCCAGACTGAAAGTGAAGGGATGGAGATCATTGTTCAATGCCAGCGGACCTCAAAAGAAAGCTGGGGTAGCAATTCTTATATCAGACAAATTCGATTTTAAACTAAAGTCTGTAATAAGAGACACAGAAGGACACTCTATCATTCTTAAAGGGTCAATCCAACAAGAAGATCTAACAATTGTAAATATCTATGCCCCCAACATGGGAGCAGCCATCTACATAAGCCAATTGTTAACCAAAATAAAGAGTCATATTGATAACAATACGTTAATTGTAGGAGACCTCCATACTCCACTCTCAGCAATGGATAGATCATCTAAGTAGAAAATCAACAAGGAAATAAGAGCTTTGAATGATACATTGGACCAGATGGACCTCATAGATATTTACAGAACATTCCACCCTAAACAACAGAATACTCATTCTTCTCGAGCGCACATGGAACTTTCTCCAGAATAGACCACATACTGGGTCACAAATCAGGTCTCAACTGATACCAAAAGATTGAGATTATTCCCTGCATATTCTCAGACCACAATGCTCTAAAACTGGAACTCAATCACAAGAAAAAATTTGGCAGAAATTCAAACACTTGGAAGCTGAAGACACTCTGCTCAAGAATGTTTGGGTCAACCAAGAAATCAAAGAAGAACTTAAACAATTCATGGAAATCAATGAGAATGAAAACACATCGGTCCAAAACCTATGGGATACTGAAAAGGCGGTCCTAAGGGGGAAATACATAGCCATCCAAGCCTCACTCAAAAAATTAGAAAAATCCCGAATTCACCAACAAACTCTACATCTTAAATTACTAGAGAAAAAGCAACAAACGATGCCTAAGCCACGCATTAGAAGAGAAATAATTAAAATTAGAGCAGAAATCAATGAATTAGAAACCAGAAACACAGTAGATCAGATCAACAAAACTAGAAGTTGGTTCTATGAAAGAATTAATAAGATTGATAAACCACTGGCCAGACTTATCCAAAAGAAGAGAGAGAATTAATAAAATTATGAATGAAAGGGGAGAGATCACGACTAACACCAAGGAAATAGAAACAATTATTAGAAATTATTATCAACAACTATATGCCAATAAACCGAGCAATCTGGATGAAATGGAGGCCTTCCTGGAAACCTACAAGCTGCCAAGACTGAAACAGGAAGAAATTGACAACCTGAGTAGGCCAATAACCAGTAACCAGATTGAAGCAGTGATCAAAAACCTCCCAAAAAACAAGAGTCCAGGGCCTGATGGATTCCCTGGGAATTCTATCAAACATTCAAAGAAGAAATAATACCTATTCTACTGAAGCTGTTTCAAAAAATAGAAACAGAAGGAAAACTTCCAAACTCATTCTATGAGGCCAGCATTACCTTAATCCCCAAACCAGGCAAAGACCCCATCAAAAAGGAGAATTTCAGACCGATATCCCTGATGAATATGGATTCCAAAATCCTCAACAAAATCCTAGCTAATAGGATCCAACAATACATTAAAAGGATCATCCACCACGACCAAGTGGGATTTAGCCCCGGGATGCAAGGGTGGTTCAACATTCGCAAATCAATCAATGTGATAGAACACATTAATAAGAGGAGGGAGAAGACCCATATGGTCCTCTCAATTGATGCAGAAAAAGCATTTGACAAAATACAACATCCTTTCCTGATTAAAACTCTCCAGAGTATAGGGATAGAGGGAACATTCCTCAAGCTCATAAAATCCATCTATGAAAAACCCACAGCGAATATCATCCTCAATGGGGAAAAGCTGAGAGCCTTTCCCTTAAGATCAGGAACACGTCAAGGGTGCCCACTCTCACCACTGTTGTTCAACATAGTACTAGAAGTCCTAGCAACAGCAATCAGACAACAAAAAGAAATAAAAGGTATTCAAATTGGCAAAGAAGAAGTCAAACTCTCTCTTTTCACAGATGACATGATACTTTATGTGGAAAACCCAAAAGACTCCACCCCCAAATTACTAGAACTCATCCAGCAACTCAGTAATATGGCAGGATACAAAATCAATGCACAGAAATCAGTTGCTTTCTTATACACTAACAATGTAACTGTAGAAAGAGAAATTAAAGAAACGATTCCATTTGCAATAGCACCAAAAACCATAAGATACCTCGGAATAAAGCTAACCAAAGAGGTAAAGGATCTGTACTCTAGGAACTACAAAACACTCACAAAAGAAATTGAAGAAGACACAAAAAGATGGAAAAATATTCCATGCTCATGGATCGGAAGAATAAACGTTGTTAAAATGTCTATGCTACCCAGAGCAATCTATACCTTCAATGCCATCCCGATCAAAATTCCAATGACATGTTTCAAAGTGCTGGAACAAACAATCCTAAAATTTGTATGGAATCAGAAAAGACCCCGAATCGCCAAGGAGATGTTGAAAAAGAAAAACAAAGCTGGGGGCATCACGTTGCCCGATTTCAAGCTATATTACAAATCAGTGATCACCAAGACAGCATGGTACTGGCACAAAAACAGACATACAGACCAATGGAACAGAATAGAGAACCCAGATATGGACCCTCAACTCTATGGTCAAATAATCTTTGACAAAGCAGGAAAAAACATGCAATGGAAAAAAGACAGTCTCTTCAATAAATGGTGCTGGGAAAATTGGACAGCCACATGCAGAAGAATGAAACTCGACCATTTTCTAACACCACTCACAAAGATAAACTCAAAGTGGATGAAAGACCTCAATGTGAGACAGGAATCCATCAAAATCCTAGAGGAGAACATAGGCAGTAACCTCTTTGACATCGGCCACAGCAACTTCTTTCAAGATACATCTCCAAAAGCTAGTGAAACAAAAGCAAAAATGAACTTTTGGGACTGCATCAAGATAAAAAGCTTCTGCACAGCAAAGGAAACAGTCAACAAAACAAAGAGGCAACCCACAGAATGGGAGAAGATATTTGCAAATGACACTACAGATAAAGGGCTAGTATCCAAAATCTATAAAGAACTTCTCAAACTCAACACCCAAAAAACAATCAAGTCAAAAAGTGGGCAGAAGAGATGAACAGACACTTCTCTGAAGAAGACATACAAATGGCTAACAGACACATGAAAAAATGTTCATCATCATTAGCCATCAGGGAAATCCAAATCAAAACCACACTGAGATACCACCTTACACCAGTTAGAATGGCAAAAATGGACAGGGAAAGAAACAACAAATGTTGGAGAGGTTGTGGAGAAAGGGGAACCCTCTTACACTGTTGGTGGAAATGCAAGTTGGTACAGCCACTTTGGAAAACAGTGTGGAGGTTCCTCAAAAATTTAAAAATAGAGCTACCCTATGACCCAGCAATTGCACTCCTGGGCATTTACCCCAAAGACACAGATGTAGTGAAAAGAAGGGCCATATGCACCCCAGTGTTCATAGCAGCAATGTCTGCAATAGCCAAACTGTGGAAAGAGCCGAGATGCCCTTCAGCAGATGAATGGATAAAGAAGATGTGGTCCATATATACAATGGAATATTACTCAGCCATCAGAAAAGATGAATACCCGGGCGCCTGGGTGGCTCAGATGGTTAAGCGTCTGCCTTCAGTTCAGGTCATGATCCCAGGGTCCTGGGATCGAGTCCCACATCGGGCTCCCGGCTCAGCAGGGAGCCTGCTTCTCCCTCTGACCCTCTCCCCTCTCATGCTGTTTCTCTCTCGCTCGCTCTCTAAAAAATAAATAAAATCTTTAAAAAAAAAAAGAAAAGAAAAGAAAAGATGAATACCCAACTTTTACATCAATATGGATGGGACTGGAGGAGATTATGCTAAGTGAAATAAGTCAAGCAGAGAAAGTCAATTATCATATGGTTTCACTTATTTGTGGAACAAAAGGAATAACATGGAGGACATTAGGAGAAGGAAGGGAAAAATGCAGGGAGGAATTGGAGGGAGAGATGAACCATGAGAGACTATGGACCTGAGAAACAAACAGGGTTCTAGAGGGGAGGGGGAGGGGGGATTGGTTAGCCCCGTAATGGGTATTGAGGAGGGCACGTACTGCATGGAGCACTGGGTGTTATACGAAAACAATGGATCGTGGATCACTACATCAAAAACTAATGATGTATTGTATGGTGACTAACATAATATAATAAAATTAAAAACTACAAAAAAAAAGAGAAAAAATTAATTTTATCATTGGTTCAGTAATATGGAAGTATTTGATACTAAGTAAATAAAGATAAAATACACAAGTTTGTAATTACAAATGTACCTAGTAAAGCAAAAATACAGCATTCTTAATTAGTAAAAGAAAAATCAATGGAACAATAAAAACAGAACTATTACTAAAAAAAAAGGTGTAACATACACATAATGTAAATACAAGAAAAATAATAAAGGAAAGAAGAAATATTTGAAGTAATAATGACTGAGAATTTTCCAAAATTAATAACAACTAATTAATTTTCCAAATTACTGACCAAACTACTGATCTGGAGGCTCAGAAAACATCAAACAAGATAAATACCAAAAAAAAAATCTTTACCTAGACATGTCTTATTCAAATTGCTAAAAATTAAAGACAAAGAGAAAATCTTGAAAGAGACAGGGAAAAAATACCATACCTGTAGAGGAGAAAGGATACAAATTATACCAGACCTCTCTTCAGAAACCATGGAAGCAAAAGGAGAGTGGTGTGAAAAATTTAAGGCAATAAAAAAAGAAAAGAAAACCCACCAACTCAGAATTCTGTACTAGAAAAATTATTTTTAAAAAGTGAAAGAAACGGGGCACCTGGGTGGCTCAGTTGGTTAAGCGACTGCCTTCGGCTCAGGTCATGATCCTGGAGTCCTGGGATCGAGTCCCACATCGGGCTCCCTGCTCAGCAGGGGGTCTGCTTCTCCCTCTGCCCTCTTCCCTCTCGTGCTCTCTGTCTCTCATTCTCTCTCTTTCAAATAAATAAATAAAATCTTTAAAAAAAAAAAAAAGTGAAAGAAGGGTGCCTGGCTGGCTCAGTCAAAGAAGCATGGGTCCTGAGTTATCAGGGGTCATGAGTTTGAGCCCCACATTGGGTGGGGCTCAAATAAATAAAACTTTTAAAAAGAGTGAGAGGGATGCCTGGGTGGTTCAGTTGGTGAAGCGTCTGCCTTCAGCTCAGGTCATGATCCCAGGGTCCTGGGATCGAGTCCCACGTCGGGTTCCTTGCTCAGCGAGGAGCCTGCTTCTCCCTCTGCCTGCCACTCTGTTTGTGTTCTGTCTCTCTCTCTCTGTCTCAAATAAAGATAAACTCTTAACAAAAAAGGAATAAGTGAAGATAAAGTAAAATATTTTATTTGTAGTATTCCTAATTGATATAATAGATAAGTTTGTTCAAAAAAATAGCAACAAAATATCCAGTGATGACAGTTTATAGAGAAGTGAAATAAATGACAGCAATGTTGTAAGGGGCAAGAGGAAGGATTTAGGAATCCTCAATTATAAAGTACTTGCACTACCTGTGAATTGGTATAGTGTTAATTGAAAAAAGACTTGAATCTGTTGTAAATGTATATTGCAAATTCAAATGCAACCATTACAAAAAGTAAACAAAGAAATATAATTGATATGCTAAGAAAGGGGAGAAAGTGGAATTCTATAAAATGCTCAATTAAAACCAGGGAAGGTAGAAAGAGTGGAACAACAACAAAAAAGAAATGAAGAACAGGGCAAGGAATAGAAAATGGTAACAAATATGGTAAGACAGTAATCCAACCATATCTATAATCACTTAAACATCAATGGTCTAACACATCAGTTAAAAGACAGAAACATCAGAGTGGATAAAAAGCCAGGCCCAACTGTATGCTGTCCACAAAAAGAAAACTCACTTTAAATATAGATAGATTTGAAAGAAAGGGGATGGAAAAATTTGAGTGTTGAGAGAGAGAGAGAGAAGGAGGGAAAGCTGGAGTAATTATACTCATTTCACACAAAACAGTTCAGGAGTGCCGGGGTGGTTCAGTTGGTTAAGCATCCGACTCCTGGTTTTGGCTCAGGTCGTGATCTAATGTGGTGGGAACGAACCCCATGTCAGGCTCCACACTCAGCACAGAGTCTGCTGGAGATTCTCTCTCCCTCTCCCTTTGCCCCTCACACTCATGTGCTCGTTCTCTCTCTCTCAAATAAATAAATAAATCTTTTTAAAAAAACAGTTCAGAGCAAGGAAATAGTATCAGGAATAAAGAAGGGCATTACATAACAATAAAGGAACCAATTTTCCAAGAAGACAATGATCCTTACTGTGTATGTACCTAACAATAGAGCATCAAAATACATGAAGCAAAAACTGATAGAACTGCAAAGAGCAACAGATGAGTTGACTATTATAGTTGGAAAGTTCAATACCCCTCTATTAGTAATTGACAGATCCAGCAGGCAGAAAATCAGTAGGGATGTAGTTGAACTGAACAGCACCACCAATCAAACTGCATCTAATTGACATCTATAGAGGACTACAACCAACAAGAGCAGAATATATATTTTTCTCAAGCTTATACAGAATATCTACCAATATAGACATATTCTGGGCTGTAAAACACACCTTAACAAATTCAAAAGAATGGAAATGATACAAAGTATGCCATCAGACCACAACAGAATTAAATTAGAAATCAGTACCAGAAAAATAGCTATAAAACCCCAAAATACTTGGAAATTAAACAACATGCCTCTAAATAATTCATGAACCAAAGTAGTCTCAAGATAAATTTCAAACTAAATGAAAATAAACATGCAGCTCATCAAAAGTTGTGGGAGGAATGCAATGAAAGTAGTGCTTAGAAGGAAATGTATAGCAATGAATTCACATATTAGAAAAGAAAGAAGATTTAAAATCAATACTCTAAGTTTCCACCTCAGGAAGCTAGAAAGGAAGAACACATTAAATCCAAAACAAGCAAAAGAAAATAAATAATAAAAATTAGAGCAGAGGGGTGCCTGGCTGGCTCAGTTTGTAGAGCATCTGACTCTTCATCTCAGGGTTGTGAGTTTGAGTCCCACGTTGGATGTAGAGATTACTTAAAAAAAAATTAGAGCAAATATTAATGCAATTGAAATCAGGAAATCAATAGAGAAAATAAAACCAAGAGCTTTGGAAAGATCAATAAAAATGATAAACCTCTAGTCATGTTGACCAATAAGCAGAAAAAAGAGATAAATTACTAATATCAGAAATAAAAGAGGAGCCATGAACATCAAAAGGATAATAAAGGAGTATCATGAACAATTCTATGCCTATAAACTTGATAGCCTGGATGAAATGGACCAATTCCTTGAAACACACAGTCTACCAAACTCAAACAAGGAGAAATAGATAATCTAAAGAGGACTATATCTATGAAATAAATTGAATCAATAATAACCTTCAAAAACAGAAAGCACCAGGCCCAGATGGATTCACTGCTGAATTCTACCAAACATTAAGGAAGAAATTATACCAATTTCTTATAATCTCTTCTAAAATATAGAAACAGAGGGAATGCTTTCTAACTCATTCTATGAGACCAGTATTACCCTAATATAAAAAAACAGAAAAAGTCATTATGAGAAAGGAAAATTATAAAACCAATATCTTTCATGCACATAGATGCAAAAATTCTTAACAAAATATTAATAAATTGATTCCAACCATGTATAAAAAGAATTATATTCCACAATCAAGTGGGAATGATTGCAGGTACATAAGGCTGGTTCAAGATTTGAAAATTAATTAATGTAATCCATCACATCAACATGCTAAATAAGAAAAATCATGATTATATCAATAGGAATATAAAAAGCATTTGACAAAATCCAGCACCCATTCATGATAAAAACTCTCAACACTGGAATAGAGGGAAAACTCCTCAGTTTGATAAAGGACATCCACAGCTAACATCATACTTATGGTAAGAAACTGAATGTCTTCCTGCTAAGATCAGGAATAAGGGAAAGATGTCTGTTCTCACCACTTCTGTCCAACATCATACTTGAAGTCCATGCTAATGCAATATGGTAAGAAAAGGAAATAAAAGGCATACAGGTTAGGAAGGAAGGAATAAAACCATCTTTGTTTGCAAATGACATGATTATCCATGTAGAAAATCCCAAAGGACCAACCAAAAAACTCCTGGAATGAATAAGCAATTACAGTAAGGTTGCAAGATACAAGATTAATATGTAAGTCAGTTGTTTTCTTATATACTAGCAACGAACAATTGGAAACTGAAATTAAATACTCAATACCATTTACATTACCAAATGAAATATTAAGTATACATCTAATAAAATATGTACAAGATCTATATGAAGAATACTACAGAGGGGGGCGGAGCAAGATGGCAGAGGAGTAGGAGACCTGGATTTCGTCTCCTCTCAGGAATTCAGCTGGATAGGGATTAAACCATTCTGAACAACTACAAACTCAACAGGAGATCGAAGAAAAGAAGAGCAACAACTCTCTCATCAGAAAAGCGACCACTTTCTGGAAGGTAGGACGTGCAGAGAAGTGAATCCGAGGCGATATTCGGGAGGATAGATGGCGGGGGAGGGGCCTCCATTGGCCGCCTCTGGCAAGTGACTGAACCACGGAGCACAAAATCGGAACTTTTAAAAGTCTGCTTCGCTGAGGGACGTCACTCTGGTGGCTAAGCGGGGGGTGGAACCCTCCGGGACAGTGTGGTCTCAGGACCCTTGGGGTCACAGAAAGACCGGGGGTGCCTGAGTGTGGCAGAGCTCCCAGGTAACGGAGCAGGGAAGCCGGCTGCAGAGGTGGAGCCCAGGCGCCGGCTCTCAGCTCGGGGTTGCCATAAACCGTGATCCGCGGCACAGTCGGGCCACTGCTCCTCCAACAGGGACCCAACAAGCGGCAGATCCGGGGACACTCACCTTCCTTCCCCGGGAGGAGCCACACGGGAGTGCACCACAGGGATCTGCTGGGTTTGGAGACTCCACCCGGGGTCGGGTGCCAGAGATAGAAACGCGCGGTCACAGGCCGGGCGAGCACGGAGTGCGGCCGGAGACCGGGGAGACGGGAGTGACTGACGGCTTTTCTCTGGGGGCTCACTGAGGAGCGGGGCCCCGAGTTCTCGGCTCCTCCGGGG
>NW_023270377.1:107647898-107661709 GCF_011800145.1 Mirounga leonina
GAAAGGGGAACCCTCCTACACTGTTGGTGGGAATGCAAGCTGGTGCAGTCACTCTGGAAAACTGTATGGAGGTTCCTCAAAAAGTTGAAAATAGAGCTACCATATCATCCAGCAATTGCACTACTGGGTATTTACCCCAAAGATACAAGAGTAGGGATCCGAAGGGGTACGTGCACCCCGATGTTTATAGCAGCAATGTCCACAATAGCCAAACTGTGGAAAGAGCCAAGATGTCCATCGACAGATGAATAGATAAAGAAGAAGTGGTATATATATACAATGGAATATTATGCAGCCATCAAAAAGGAATGAGATCTTGCCATTTGCAAAGACGTGGATGGAACTGGAGGGTATTATGTTGAGTGAAATAAGTCAGAGAAAGACATGTATCATATGATCTCACTGATATGAGGAATTCTTAATCACAGGAAACAAACTGAGTGTTGTTGGAGTGGGGGGTGGGGTGGGAGGGATGGGGTGACTGGGTGATGGACACTGGGGAGGGTGTGTGCTCTGGTAAGCGCTGTGAATTGTGCAAGACTGTTGAATCTCAGATCTGTACCTCTGAAACAAATAATGCAATATATGTTAAGAAAAAAAAAAGAAGAAGAAGAAGAAGAAGGTAGCGGGAGGGGAAGAATGAAGTGGGGGAAATCGGAGGGGTAGACGAACCATGAGAGACGATAGACTCTGAAAAACAAACTGAGGGTTCTAGAGGGGAGGGGGGTGGGAGGATGGGTTAGCCTGGTGGTGGGTATTGAGGAGGGCACATTCTGCATGGAGCACTGGGTGTTGTGCACAAACAATGAATCATGGAACACTTCATCTAAAACTAATGATGTAATGTATGGGGATTAACATAAGAATAAAAAAAATACTACAAAACTTTGATGAAAGAAATCAAAATTCTAAATAAATGGAGAGAGAGACCATTACACGGATAGGAAGACCCAATATTTTCAATATGCCGGTTCTTCCCAATTTGATCTATAGATTCAGTTCCAATCAAAATCCTAGCAAGTTATTTTGTGGCTATCGAAAAAGTGATCCTAAAGTTTATTTGGAGATGCAAAAGACCTAGAATACCCAACAAAATACTAAAGAACAAAGTTAGAGGACTGACACTACCCAACTTCAAGACCTACATAAAGCTACCATAATCAAGACTGTGTGGTATTGGTGAAAAAATAAACAAGTATTTTGATGAAAGAGAATAGAGAGCCCAGAAATAGATCCTCACAATATCCACTGACCTTTGACAAAGGAGCAAAAGGCAATATTATGGAGAAAGTCTTTCAACAAATGGTGCTAGAACATAAGAACAAAAAATTATTAATAAAATTTTTAAAAAGACCCCTCCACCTGGAAATTAAATAATCTTCTATTAAACTCCTTGAGCGGGGCACCTATGTGGCTCAGTCTTTTAAGCATCTGCCTTCAGCTCAGGTCATGATCCCAGGGTCCTGGGATCGAGCCCCACATCAGGCTCAATTTAAAAAATGTTCAAGGGAGGCGCCTGGGTGGCTCAGTTGTTAAGCGTCTGCCTTCAGCTCAGGTCATGATCCCAGGGTCCTGGGATCAAGTCCCACATCGGGCTCCCTGCTCGTCAGGAGGCCTGCTTCTCCCTCTCCCACTCTCCCTGCTTGTGTTCCTGCTCTCGCTATCTCTCTCTCTGTCAAATAAATAAAATCTTTAAAAAAAAAAAATGTTCAAGGGTACAAATTTTCTTCTGATCACTACTTTAAATGAATTTAATGGATCATATATTTTCATGATCAATTTTTTTAGAAATTTCATAATTTTGGTTTGTATTTTCCCCTTTGCTCAAGGAGGTTTTTTTTTATTTTTTATTGTTATGTTAATCACCATACATTACATCATTAGTTTTTGATGTAGTGTTCCATGATTCATTGTTTGTGCATAACACCCAGTGCTCCATGCAGAATGTGCCCTCCTTAATACCCATCACCAGACTAACCCATCCTCCCACCCCCCTCCCCTCTAGAACTCTCAGTTTGTTTTTCAGAGTCCATCTCTCTCATGGTTCGTCTCTCTCTCCGATTTCCCGCCTCTTCATTCTTCCCCTCCTATCTTCTTCTTCTTTTTTTTTTTAACATATATTATATTATTTGTTTCAGAGGTACAGATCTGAGATTCAACAGTCTTGCACAATTCACAGCGCTCACTATAGCACATACCCTCCCCAATGCCTATCACTATCACCAGGCACCCCAACCCTCCCACCCCCCACCACTCCAGCAACCCTCAGTTTGTTTCCTGAGATCAAGAATTCCTCATATCAGTGAGGTCATATGATACATGTCTTTCTCTGATTTACTTATTTCACTCAGCATAACACCTTCCAGTTCCATCCACGTCATTGCAAATGGCAAGATTTCATTCTTTTTGATGGCTGCATAATATTCCATTGTATATATATACCACCTCTTCTTTATCTATTCATCTGTCGATGGACATCTTGGCTTTTTCCACAGTTTGGCTATTGTGGATATTGCTCCTATAACCATAGGGGTGCACATAACCCTTCAGATTCCTAAATTTGTATCTTTGGGGTAAATACCCAGTAGTGCAATTGCTGGATCATATGGTAGCTCTATTTTCAACTTTTTGAGGAACCTCCATACTGTTTTCCAGAGTGACTGCACCAGCTTGCATTCCCACCAACGGTGTAGGAGGGTTCCCCTTTCTCCGCATCCCCGCCAACATCTGTCATTTCCTGACTTGTTGATTTTAGCCATTCTGACTGGTGTGAGGTGGTATCTCATTGAGGTTTTGATTTGGATTTCCCTGATGCCGAGCGATATTGAGCACTTTTTCATGTGTCTGTTGGCCATTTGGATATCTTCTTTGGAAAAATGTCTGCTCATGTCTTCTGCCCATTTCTTGATTGGATTCTTTGTTCTTTGGGTGTTGAGTTTGATAAGTTCTTTATAGATTTTGTATACTAGTCCTTTATCTGATATGTCATTTGCAAATATCTTCTCCTATTCTCTCAGTTGTCTTTTGGTTTTGTTGATTGTTTCTTTTGCTGTGCAAAAGCATTTTATCCTGATGAAGTCCCAGTAGTTCATTTTTGCCCTTGCTTCCCTTGCCTTTGGCAATGTTTCTAGGAAGAAGTTGCTGTGGCTGAGGTCGAAGAGGTTGCTGCCTGTGTTCTCCTTTAGGATTTTGATGGACTCCTGTCTCACATTGAGGTCTTTCAACCGTTTGGAGTCTATTTTTGTGTGTGGTGTAAGGAAATGGTCCAGTTTCATTCTTCTGCATGGGGCTATCCAATTTTCCCAACACCATTTGTTGAAGAGACTGTCTTTGTTCCATTGGACATTCTTTCCTGCTTTGTCAAAGATTAGTTGACCACACAGTTGAGGGTCCATTTCTGGGCTCTCTATTCTGTTCCATTGATCTATGTGTCTGTTTTTGTGCCAGTACCATGCTGTCTTGATGATGACAGCTTTGTAATAGAGCTGGAAGTCCAGAATTGTGATGCTGCCAGCTTTGCTTTTCTTTTTCAACATTCCTCTGGCTATCGGGGTCTTCTCTATTTCCATACAAATTTTAGGATGATTTGTTCCATTTCTTTGAAAAAAGTGGATGGTATTTTGATAGGGATTGTATTGAATGTGTAGATTGCTCTAGGTAGCATTGACATCTTCACAATATTTGTTCTTCCAATCCATGAGCATAGAACATTTTTCCATTTCTTTCTGTCTTTCTCAATTTCTTCCATGAGTATTTTATTGTTTTTTTTTTTTTTAAAGATTTTATTTATTTATTTGACAGAGAGACACACAGCGAGAGAGGGAACATAGGCAGGGGGAGTGGGAGAGGGAGAAGCAGGCTTCCCGCCGAGCAGGGAGCCCGATGCGGGGCTCGATCCCAGGACCCTGGGATCATGACCTGAGTCAAAGGCAGACGCTTAACGACTGAGCCACCCAGGCGCCCCAGTATTTTATTGTTTTCTGAGTATAGACTCTTTGCCTCTTTGGTTAGATTTATTCCTAGGTATCTTATGGTTTTGGGTGCAATTGTAAATGGGATCGACTCCTTAATTTCTTTCTTCTGTCTTGTTGTTGGTGTATAGGAATGCCACTGATTTCTGAGCATTGATTTTATATCCTGCCATATCATCTGCAAAGAGTAAGAGGTTGACTTCTTCTTTGCTGATTTGGATGCCTTTTATTTCTTTTTGTTGTCTGATTGCTGTGGCTAGTGGCGTGAGCCAAGCTACTCATGCTGTTTGACAAAGTCCAAGTATGGGGGACGATCCTGAAAACAGGAGACTCCACAGCTGGCTCCTGCTATTCTCCTTCATTTTGTTTATGGCAATCTTTATAATTGTGGGAATATTTCTGGGGTTTCATGATAATGTGACTACTCATCTTAGTTACACCTGTCTAAGCAATCATAATGAAACTAATTCCACGAAGAATTAGTTTCTATAGAACAAAATAACAAGACGGTCACGCTCTGTCTAGCACCTTTCTCTTTGCGTACTGTTTTTTAGTTTTAGTGAAAGTCAATAAGCGGAAATCAATAAAGGTCATGTTAATCATTACAAAGGAAAAATGAAAGAAGGCTATGTCTGTAATCCAGAGAATGACCTAAGATTATCTTGATAAACTGTAAAAAAAAAACCATAATCACATGTTACGAAAGTATGGAAAAACAAAAATATCCTAACATATAAAGTTCCTCCAAGGCCATCAGGAGGAGATGCTTGCAACCTGATCCTGTGTCTGTGTCTCCTCATTCACTGACACCGTCCTTTCTTATGAGAAACCCACCCCGGCTGGAGCTGGACTCCGGCAGGCTAGGACTTCTAATACTATGTTGAATACAGTGGTGACAGTGGACATCCCTGCCACGTTCCTGACCTTAGGGGGAAAGTTCTCAGTTTTTCCCCATTGAGAATAATATTCACTGTGTGTTTTTCTTAGATGGCTTTTATGATATTGAGGTGTGTACCCTCTATCCCTACACTCTGAAGAGTTTCGATCAAGAAAGGATGCTGTACTTTGTCAAATGCTTTTTCTGCATCTATTGAGAAGATCATATGGTTCTTGTTCTTTCTTTTATTAATGTATTGTATCACATTGATTGATTTGCGGATGTTGAACCAACCTTGCAGCCCAGGTATAAATCCCACTTGGTCGTGGTGAATAATCCTTTTAATGTACTGTTGGATCCTATTGCCTAGTATTTTGCTGAGAATTTTTGCATCCATATTCATCAAGGATATTGGTTTGAAATTCTCCTTTTTGATGGGTCCGGTTTTGGGATCAAGGTAATGGTGGCCTCATAAAACGAGTTTGGAAGTTTTCCTTCCATTTCTATTTTTTGGAACAGTTTCAGAACAATAGGTATTAATTCTTCTTGAAATGTTTGGTAGAATTCCCCTGGGAAGCCATCTGGCCCTGGGCTTTTGTTTGTTGGGAGATTTTTGATGACTGCTTCAATTTCCTTCGTGGTTATGGGTCTGTTCAGGTTTTCTATTTCTTCCTGGTTCAGTTTTGGTAGTTGATACATCTCTAGGAATGCATCCATTTCTTCCAGATTATCTAATTTGCTGGCATAGAGTTGCTCATAATATGTTCTTATAATTGTTTGTATTTCTTTGGTGTTGGTTGTGATCTCTCCTCTTTCATTCATGATTTTATTTATTTGGGTCTTTCTGTTTTCTTTTTGATAAGTCTGGCCAGGGGTTTATCAATCTTCTTAATTCTTTCAAAGAACCAGCTCCTAGTTTCATTGATCTGTTCTACTGTTCTTTTGGTTTCTGTTTCATTGATTTCTCCTCTGATCTTTATGATTTTTCTTCTCCTGCTGGGTTTAGGCTTTATTTGCTGTTCTTTCTCCAGCTTCTTTAGGTGTAGGGTTAGGTTGTGTATTTGAGACCTTTCTTGTTTCTTGAGAAAGGCTTGTATTGCTATGTACTTTCCTCTTAGGACTGCCTTTGCTGTATCCCAAAGATTTTGAACAGTTGTGCTTTCATTTTCGTTTGTTTCCATGAATTTTTTAAATTCTTCTTTAATTTCCTGGTTGACCCATTCATTCTTCAGTAGGATGCTCTTTAGCCTCCATGTATTTGAGTTCTTTCCGACTTTCCTCTTGTGATTGAGTTCTAGTTTCAAAGCATTGTGGTCTGAAAATAGGCAGGGAATGATCCCAATCTTTTGGTACCGGTTGAGACCTGATTTGTGACCTAGGATGTGATCTATTCTGGAGAATGTTCCATGGGCACTAGAGAAGAATATTTATTCTGTTGCTTTGGGATGGAATGTTCTGAATATATCTGTGAAATCTATTTGGTCCAGTGTGTCATTTAAAGTCTTTATTTCCTTGTTGATCTTTGCTTAGATGATCTGTCCATTCCAGTGAGGGGGGTGTTAAAGTCCCCCACTATTATTGTATTGTTGTCGATGTGTTTCTTTGCTTTTGTTATTAATTGGCTTATATAATTGGCTGCTACCATGTTAGGGGCATAGATATTTACAATTGTTAGATCTTCTTGTTGGATAGACCCTTTAAGTAGGATATAATGTCCTTCCTCATCTCTTATTACAGTCTTTGGTTTTAAATCTAATTTGTCTGATATAAAGATTGCCACCCCAGCTTTCTTTTGGTGTCCATTAGCATGGTAAATCATTTTCCACCCCTTCACTTTCAATCTGGGGGTGTCTTTGGGTCTAAAATGAGTTTCTTGCAGACAGCATATTGATGGGTCTTGTTTTTTTTATCCAGTCTGATAGCCTCTCTCTTTTGATTGGGGCATTTATCCCATTTACATTCAGGGCAACTATTGAAAGAGATGAATTTAGTGCCATTGTATTGCCTCTAAGGTGACTATTACTGTATATTGTCTGTGTTCCTTTCTGGTCTATGTTACTTTTAGGCTCTCTCTTTGCTTAGAGGACCCCTTTCAATATTTCTTGTAGGGCTGGTTTTGTGTTTTCAAATTCCTTTAGTTTTTGTTTGTCCTGGAAGATTTTTATCTCTCCTTCTATTTTCAGTAACAGCCTAGCTGGATATAGGATTTTTGGCTGCATATTTTTCTCATTTAGTGCTCTGAATATATCCTGCCAGTCCTTTCTGGCCTGCCAGGTCTCTGTGGATAGGTCTGTTGCCAATCTAATCTTTCTACCATTGTAGGTTACATATCTCTTCTCCCAAGCTGCTTTCAGGATTTTCTCTTTGTCTCTGAGACTCGTAAGTTTTACTATTAGATGTCGGGGTGTTGACGTATTTTTATTGATTTTGAGAGGGGTTCTCTGTGCCTCCTGCTTTTGATGCCTGTTTCCTTCCCCAAATTAGGGAAGTTCTCTGCTATAATTTGCTCCAATATACCTTCTGCCCCTCTCTCTTTCTTCTTCTTCTGGGATCCCAATTATTCTAATGTTGTTTCATCTTATGGTATCGCTTATCTCTCGAATTCTGCCCTCGTGATCCAGTAGTTGTTTATCTCTCTTTTTCTCAGCTTCTTTATTTTCCATCATTTGGTCTTCTATATCACTGATTCTCTCTTCTGCCTTACTTATCCTAGCAGTTAGAGCCTCCATTTTTTATTGCACATCATTAATAGCCTTTTGATTTTGACTTGGTTAGATTTTAGTTCTTTTATTTCTCCAGAAGGGGTTTCTCTAATAACTTCCATGCTTTTTTCAAGCCCAGCTAGTATCTTTAAAATCATCATTCTAAACTCTAGTTCTGACATTGTACTTATGTCCGTATTGAGTAGGTCCCTGGCAATTGGTACTGCCGTTCTTTTTGTTGAGGTGGTTTTTTCCATCTTGTCATTTTGTCCAGAGTAGAATAGATGAATGAGGGCACAAAATGCTAACAGGGTAACAACGTTCCCAGAAAATATACTCTAAACAAATCAGAAAAGATCTGAAACCGGAGGAAAAGAAAGGGAAAGAAAGAAAAAAGAAAAAGATAAAGATAAAAACTAACAAAAACAGAACAACAACAACAAAAAAGAATATGATCAAATATGATCAGGCTGGTGCATAGATCAGTGCCACACACTGTATTTTGGGTGTATTTTGGTCTGTTAGAAGAAAGTGCCTCCCAAAATTTTAAAGAAAGAAAAACTTATATATGTACAAAAATAAGGGTTAATACGATGAAGGGATAGAATATGACTGTAAGGATGAAAATTATAAAAGATTTTATAAAAGGAATTGATAAAATAAAAAGTTGATTGAAAAAGAAAGAAGAGGATTTAAAAAAAGGAAAAAAAAAGGAAGAGAATGTGATCAGGCAGGAGACTAGAACAGAACCATACACTAGAGATTTAGGGTATATATTAATCTGTTAGAAGAAACTGTATTTCAAAATTTTAAAGAGAGAACAACTTATATATATATGCCAAAAATAAGGGTAACTACTATGAAGGGATAGAATGTCTCTAAAAATGAAAAATAAAAAATGTTTTTTAAAAAAAGGGATTGATAAGATGTTGGTTGAAAAAGAGAAAAAGAAAAGTTCAAAAAAAAAGTTAAAAAAATTAACTTTGAAAGGCTAAAGAATCATGGTAAAAAAGCCATGGATTCTATGTGCAGTATTCCCCTAGCGCTGGAGTTCCTACTTTCTCATTGATTGGGAAACTTGGTCTTGGCTGGCTGCTCTTGCTGATCTTCTGGGGGAGGAGCCTGTTGCTGTGGTTCCCAAATGTCTTTGCCGGAGCCGGAATTGACCTGCTCTTGCCGGTCGGGGCTAAGTAATCTGCTCAGGTTTGCTCTCGGGAGCTTTTGTTCCCTGCAAATTTTCCGTACAGCTTTGGAGGACGAGAGCGAAAACGGTGGCCTCCCAACCTCTGCCCCGGAGGAGCCGAGAACTCGGGGCCCCATTCCTCAGTGCACCCCCAGAGAAAAGCAGTCAGTCACTCCCATCTCCCCGGTCTCCGGCCGCACTCTGTGCTCACCCGGCCTGTGACCGAGCATTTCTATCTCTGGCACACAACCCCATGTGGAGTCTCCAAACCCAGCAGATCCCTGCAGTGCACTCCTCCCGGGGGAGGAAGGGGAGTCTCCCCGGATCTGCCGCTTGTTGGGTCCCCGCTGGAGGAGCAGTGGTCTAACCAAGCCGCGGATCATGGTTTATGGCAACCCCGAGCTGAGAGCCTGCGCCTCGGCTCCGTCTCTGCAGCCGGCTTCCCCGATCCAATACCTGGGAGCTCTGCCGCACTCAGGCACCCCTGGTCTTTCTGTGACCCTGAGGGTCCTGAGACCACACTGTCCCACGAGGGTTCCACCCCCCACTTAGCCACTGGAGCAACGTCCCTTAGCAGAGCCGATTTCTAAAAGTTCCGATTTTGTGCTCCACGGCTCTATCACTTGCCAGAAGCAGTCAACAGAGGCCCCCTCCCCCGCCGTCTATTCTCCCGAATACCACCTCGGATTCACTTCTCCACACGTCCTACCTTCCAGAAAGCGGTCACTTTTCTGTTCAGAGAGTTGTTGCTATTCTTTTCTTCAATCTCCTGTTGAGTTCGCAGGTGTTCAGAATGTTTTGATCCCTATCCAGCTGAATTCCTGAGACCAGAAGAAATCCAGGTCTCCTACTCCTCCGCCATCTTCAGTCTTGAACATTTTTATCAATAAAATGAAAGAACTTAAGTTCTCAGCTCAAAGAGAAATTAATGAGGCAAAGAATCAAGAAACAATAGATCCAATTAGTAAATCAAAATCCTGGTTTCTTGGGGAAAAAATTAACAAAACAAACTGCTACTTACATTTACTCAAGGAAAAAAAAGGAGAAAGTATAAATATACAAAATAAGAAATACTAAATGGGGAAATAACCATTGAAACAGAAGATATTTTTAAAATCCTAAAGGATCATTTCTCAGGCCTCTATGAAAATATTGAAAACCTATATGAAGTGGATAACTTCCTATGAAAATACAGTTCATCAAAGCTGACCCCATTAGATGTAGACAGTTTAAACAGACTAATTTCCCTAGAAGTAGTAAAAATTATCAAGGAACTTTCACATTAAAAAAGAACCAAGTCCTCAAGGTTTCACAGGGTTATCCTACCAAATCTTCAAGACTAGAAAGTCACAGCGCTTTACAAATTTTTCCAGAGGACTCAAAATGAAGGAACATTTCTTAACTCTTTTTATAAAAGAGGAACACTACCAAAACCTGATTAAGACAGTAAAAAAGGATTATAAATATCATTCACGAATATCCATGAAAACATTCTAAATAAAATACTAGTGAATAGAAATCCAACATGACATTAAGAAAGTGATACAATGTAACCAAGTGGGATTTATTCCAGGAATACAAGGTTGATTACATATTAATAAATGAACACACCATATTTATAGATATAAGGAGAAAAATCACATTTATTTCCAAAGATACTGAAAAAGTCTTCGACAAAATTCATCACCCAAAATTCATTAAAAACACTCAAGAAAAGAGAAACTGGTGGATACTTTCTTAATATGTAAATAGACACGTGTGCGTGTCTAAACACACACACACACACACAAAACTTCTGTGCTACAACCAGCATTTCATTTAATGGGGAAGCACTAGGAACTTTCCACTAAAATCAGGAACAAAGCAAGTTTTCCCACCATCTCCACTGCTATTCAACATTACATTGGCGATACTAGCCAATAAGACAAGAGACTCAATTACAGACAAGAGATTTGTTAAAGAAAAGTAGAACTATCTCTATTTTGTAGAAGATATGAATGTACATAGAAACCCCTAGGGAATCAGTGATAAAACTACTTCAATAAATTAGCAGGCTATCAAATTAGCACATAGAAATCAATAGTCTTCCAGGTGCCTGGGTGGCTCAGACGTTAAGCGTCTGCCTTCAGCTCAGGTCATGATCTCAGGGTCCTGGGATTGAGCCCCACTTTGGGCTCTTTGCTCAGCGGGGAGTCCACATCCCCCTCTCCATCTGCCTCTCCCCCCAGCTCATGTGCTCTCTCACTCTCTCTCTCTGGCAAATAAATAAATAAAATCTTTAAAAAATCAGTAGCCTTCAACTTAAACAAACAATAAGCAGTACGAATATATAATACAGAAAATCCCACTTATATGGTAAGAAAATAAATTACTTAGGAGTAAATATAGTAAGAAATATTTTAAAACTACATGAGGAAAATTTTAAAAATATAAAAATAGACTTGAACAAATGGGAAAACATTTCTTGTTCTTGAATATAATGACTCAGTATTGTAAAAATGTCAGGTTTCCCTAAATTACTTTATAAATTTAATGCAATCCCAAGAAAGACACTAACAAGTTTTTTTAAATGGAACTATACAAGTTGATGCTAAATTTCATATGGAAAAATAAACATTCAAGAACATTCAAGAATAGCAAGGAAAACACTAAGAGGAAATGATATAGGGTGACTAGCCCTATAAATTATTAAAGCATGCTATAAAATTTCTATAATTAGAAAAGTGTGGGGCTAACACATGAATAGACAGGCAAGTCTATCATAGTTCATCATGTCTAGCATGGAAAAACCAGAAATAATTTCAAATACGTATGAAGCTTTAGTGTATGATAAAGGTAGCAACTCAAATCACTAGGGAAAAATTGACTTTTTAATAAGTGATGTTGGAACAAATGGTTAGCCATTTGGGAAAAAGATAAGACTGAGCTTTACCCCAAACCATATTCAAGAATAAACTCCGAATGATCAGGATCTAAATGTAAACTGAATCCTAAATAAGTATTAGGAGAATACTAGATGAATTTCTCTTTAGCCTGCATATGGGGAAAGGCTTTCTAACTATGATTTGAAATCCAGATTCACTAAATGCACTAAAAGATGGATAAATTTGATTAAAACAAAAAACTGTGGTTTTGCATGGCAAATATCACCATAAACAAAGTCATAAGACCATCAACACCCTGGGAGAAAATATTTGCAACATATATTACAGAGCTAGGACCAGTATGCCAATATATAAGTAACTTAAAAATTGAAGGGAAAGAAGAAGGGGGGGAAGAAAGAAGAAAAACTGGCAGAAGATGGGAAAAGGCAATTTAAAATTTATGTGAAAATGAAAAGATTTTTAACCTCACTCATAAGAGAAAAGCAAATTAAAGCTACACTAAAATACCATTTCTCACCTATCACATTGGCAAAATTTTAAAATTATAATACATTCTGATGGCAAGGCAGTGGATAAACAAGCATCTCATACATTGCTGGAGGGAATGTGAATCCATACAACCATCATAAAGAGTGATTTGGGAGTAACCAACAAAACTACACTTGCCTTTACCTTTTGAATTAGCGATCCCAATTCTAGGAATTTTTCCTGAAGATATACTTCCAACAATAAGAAAATATATTGCCCAGTGTTTATTACTGAAGCATTGTTTGCAGTTGCAGAATATTTTCAGTAATCTACATGCCAAATATAAGACTGTTATTCTGAAAGATGGGAGGGCCAGCAGATTTGATGTCTGGTGTGGACCCACTTGCTGGCTTGCAGGTGTCCCCTTCTCTGTATGCTCACATCGCCTTTCCCCTGTGCAAGCTTCTGGAGAGAGGGAGAGAGCACTTGTGTTTCTTGCTCTTCTTACAAGGGCACTGACCCCATTATGGGGACTCTACCCACATCTAAATCTAATCACCTTCGAAAAGCCCCACCTTCTAACACCATCACAGTGGGGGTTAGGACTTCAACATGGGCATTTTGAGAGGACACAAACATTCAGTCCATAGTAACAGTGGTTAAATGAACATGGTCCCTTCCCAAAATAGACTACCGTCAGTTGTTAAAAAAAAAAAAAAAAAAACACACACACACACAGAAGACCATCTCCATGAATTGATAGGATTTTCCAAAATTTATTAAGTTAAAAAAAAAAAAAAAAAAGCAAGGGTGCCTGCCTGGCTAGGTCAATAGAGCATGTGACTCTTGATCTCAGGGTTGTGACTTCAAGCCTCACATTGGGTGTAGAGATTACTTAAATAAAAATTTTAAAAAGCAAAATGCAAAGGATGATCTACAATATACTACCTATTGTGTAAGAAAGAAGAAATAATAATAAAGAAGGAAAAATAAGAAAATATACATGTATTTACTCATTTGAGGAGAAGGAAACACATGCTAGATAAACTATAAGCTTAGATGGATGGCTATTGGGCATGTCAGGAAATGGATGGAAAAGACAAAGGAAATTAGGGGGCCTGGGGAGTGAAAAAGACACTTCTCTGATGTTATTTTTGGTAAAGTCCAGACTTTTGGAGTCATGTTAGTGTTTCACATATCAAAAAAGGAAAATAAGTAAAATCTACAAGGAGGGAGAAAATTTAATACAAATTGAAATTTAACACCACTAATAAAAAAACTCCAAATGAGCCAAACTGCGTATCCAATGAATAACATAACCACTCTGAAGGGGGATTAGGGAAGAATCCAAATTATGTTTGAATACAGTATTAGGATGTACACCCTCAGGCTAAAACCCCCAAATATCCCTGAACAAACACTGAACTCTAATTAATAGGCTTCTCTTCTACAGAGGCAAAAATTAACATCTCTGAAACTATGTACTTTCTAGGACTGAGAAAATAGGAAAATAAATTGTATAAGATGGGAATCAGTTTTCTCACTGTCTGAGAAGGGAGTTGTATATATGAAAGATAAACCCTGTGTGTTGAGCTGGAATTATAGGTATCAATGTGAATTCATGGGGATGCATAGGTAGGAGGAAGGAAAGAAAAGGAAGGAAGGATGGAAGGAAGGAAGGAAGGAAGGAAGGAAGGAAGGAAGGAAGGAAGGAAGGAAGGAAGG
>NW_023270377.1:107661719-107828184 GCF_011800145.1 Mirounga leonina
AGGAAGGAAGGAAGGAAGGAAGGAAGGAAGGAAGGAAGGAAGGAAGGGAGGGAGGGAGGGAGGGAGGGAGGGAGGAAGGAAGGAAAGGGGAGAGATAGATAATTAGATAATACTGAAATGGATATAGGTGTATAAGGGTGTGTATATGTATGTGTATATACACTCATATAATGCTATTTTTTTGTCAACATGTTGACATAGAAGATATAAAAACCCATGTCATACTTCTAGAGATTAAAACTACAATGTCTAAAATGAAAAATCTACTTTAGAAGCACCTGGGTGGCTCAGTCGTTAAGTGTCTGCCTTCGGCTCAGGTCATGATCCCAGGGTCCTGGGATCGAGCCCTGCGTTGGGCTCCCTGCTCCGCGGGAAGCCTGCTTCTCCCCCTCCCACTCCCCCTGCTTGTGTTCCCTCTCTCGCTGTGTCTCTCTCTGTCAAATAAATAAATAAAATCTTAAAAAAAAAAATCTTTCTTTTGTTGGCTTTGTGTTTTATTTGCTCTTTCTTTTCTAGTTTCTTAAAGTGGAAGCTGAGTTCATTGACTTAAGATCTTTCTTCATTTCTATTATAGTTTAATGCTATACATTTCCCCCTAAGAACTGGATTGGCTACATGTCCCAATTATTGATATGCTGGGTTCTGTTCTATGTACTTTTATGTCATGGTCAGCCAGGTGTAGCTACAAGAGAAGACACAGGAGAGGTTCAGGAAAACGAGTTTATTTTACTCACAGGTCCTAGAAACATGAGGCATGGCACACCATGCCACACAGGGCCACCTGGGGAAGCCTCAGCATGGTCAGCGGGCAGATAGCAGGAGTTGAGTGGGGGGAGGCTGGGGCTAGAACCTTTACTGGAGTGTCTGTGGGACAGGCGAGGCAAGGCAGGATAAACACTTTAGGGTTGGCTAATTTGAATAATTCCAGCAGGCTCTGAACTAGAGGGATGGTCCCTAGTTGCCCTTACCTGGCTTTGGAATGATTAATATTACCTCTTAGGGTATCTGGGCCAGATAGAGGAGGGATGGCTCTGGATTGGTTAGTTTGCTGATCAAAGACATGCTCCTGGCTGGACCCTTTGCCGTCTCAAGAACTGGCTAGCCCTAGGAGAGACAGTCTCTTCCCAGCCAGAAAGGTTAAGATACCAAACATTGTAATATGCAGAAATAAAAAAATATAAACAACATGGTTTTCATTTTCACTCAATTCAAAAATACTAAATTCCCTTTTGAGGTTTTTAATTTAGAATTGCACTACTTGGTTTTCAAATATTTGGGGGTTTTCAGAGATCTTTCTTTTATTGATTTTTAATTTAATTCCATTGTGATCACAAAACATAGCATGACTTTAATCCTTTTGAATTTATTGGGACCTGCTATATGGCCCAGAATGGAATCTGTCTTAGCAAATGATCTGTCTGAACTTGGAAAGAATGTGTATTCTGCTGTTAGTGGATGGTATTCTAGAACGTCAATTAGGTCAAGTTGGTGGATAGTGTTGTCTTCTGTATCTTAACTGATTTTTGGTCTTTTTACTCTATCAATTATTGAGAGAAAGATATTAAAATCTCTGAATATAATTGTAAATTTGTCTTATTCCTTCTTGCAGGTCTACCAACTTTTGCTTCATGTATTTTTAAACTGTTATTTGGTACACAAATATTTAAAGTTATTCCCTCTTTGTGAATTGACCTCTTTATAAAATAACATCATTATAAAATGATGCTCTTTATCTGGGGTAATAGTCTATGATCTGAAATCTACTTCACCCAATATTAGTATAGCTACTCCAGCTTTCTTTTAACCTATTCGCATCCTAATATTTCATCTTGTAGGCAGCATAATTTGGTTCTTGTTCTCAGAATTTGAAAATCTCTGCCTTTTAATTGAAGATGTTCAGACCATTTCCTATTTATTATCTATTTTTTCCATCTACCTCTTATTTCCTTTTTCATCTTTTTTAGGGTTCAGTATTTTTCATGATTCCATCTCCTATGTTGGCTTATTAGCCATAATTCTTTGCTGTGCTATTTTAGTGGTTGCTTCAGAAGTTGCTTTAACTTACCACAGACTACTTCCAAGTAATATTGTTCCA
Organism: Mirounga leonina; assembly: GCF_011800145.1. Classification (NCBI taxonomy): domain Eukaryota; kingdom Metazoa; phylum Chordata; class Mammalia; order Carnivora; family Phocidae; genus Mirounga; species Mirounga leonina. Next base: position 107,663,815 of record NW_023270377.1, read on the forward strand.
CTTTATATATAATACAAGAACTTTACAAAAGCATACTTCCACCCTCTTGGCTTTTGTGCTATTGTTATACAATTTATTTTTATAAACTCCACAATACAACATTGTTGCTTTAAAGTTATTTTTTATTGTGCTGAAATATATATAACATAAAAGTTACCATTCTACCCACTTTTTTTTTTTTTTAAGATTTTACTTATTTATTTGAGAGAGAGAATGAGTGGTGAGGAGGGGCAGAGGAGAGGGAGAAGTAGACTCCCTGCTGAGCAGGGAGCCCGATGCGGGGCTTGATCCCAGGACCCTGAGATCATGACATGAGCCGAAGGCAAATGCTTAACCGACTGAGCCATTCAGTCCTGAAGCACTTTTAAGTGCACAGTTCAGTGGCATTAATTATAGTCACCTTGTTGCACAATAATGACCACTATCTCTCCAGAACTATGCAATAAATTCTTTACAAAAAGAGATGTAAAGAATAAGAAAATCGGGGCCACCTGGGTGGCTCAGTTGTTTAGCGTCTGCCTTCGGCTCAGGTCATGATCCCAGGGTCCTGGGATCGAGCCCCACGTTGGGCTCCTTGCTCTGCAGGAAGCCTGCTTCTCCCTCTCCCACTCCCCCTGCTTGTGTTCCCTCTCTCGCTGTGTCTCTCTGTGTCAAATAAATAAATAAAATCTTTAAAAAATAAAAGAATAAGAAAATCTTTTCTATTCACCAATGCCGTTTGCAGTGCTCTTCCTTCTTTTGCATAGATACAGATTTCAAACTAGGATTATTTTCCTTTCTTTGGAAGAACTTCCTTAAACACGACCTGTAGTGCAGGTTTGCTAGTGATGAATTCTTTCTGCTGCCATCTTTATCTGTGTTCCCTGTACATAACGTTGTCCTCTCTCTGGCTCCTTTTTAAGATTTTCTTTTTATCACTGGTTTTAAGCAATTTGATTTTGATGTATCCTGGGTGTTGTTTCCTTTGTATTTCCTGTGCTTGGAGTTTATTTTCTTTCTTGTTACTGAGGGCTTACAGTTTGCATCAAGTTTAGAAAAATCTCAGCCATTATATCTTCAACCCTTTTTTCTGTCTTCCCTTCTTCTCTTTTCTGCTTCCAGGATTCCAAATTGATGCACCTGAAGTCGCCCCCACAGCTCACGGATGCCCTGCTCATTTTATTTCAGTCTTTTTTCTGTGTTTCATTTTGGACATTTAAGTTGATGTGTTTTCAAGTTCACTAATCTTTCCTCCCACAGTATCTGATTTCCAATAACCAGACTGTTTTAGCTGTCAGTTGCTGTTGGGAGAGGCTGGGAATTTTTTAAACCATCTAGAAATGGCTCCTTTTTAAAACAGTTCTGTCCTCCGTTTGCATTTTACTACTTAAGCAGCAAGAAGAAATCAGGTGGCACCTTGAACACTGCTTGCAAATCTTGCAAACCTAGATCACAAAGCTCATTAGAACGTTCTGCTCTCCACAGAACCACAGACAATAGCGCCACTAAGTTTTCTGCCACTGTGTGAGAGATCCCCCTTCCGCTAGCTTCCGATACTGTGTCCCTCACTTCCTTTTGAGCACTCACTGGCATAGTCCAGATTGCTACTAATAGTCTGTTGAAGGCAGTTCAGGTGCGCTCTCCTCCAAATCTCAGCAGGCGCCGCCCACTTCTAGGTTCAAAGCCACACCCACTACTCCCAGGTATTGGTTAGAGCAGCATTCCGCCCTCAGTACCACCCTTGGTATTTGTTCTGTTGCTGTGTTAACTATATGCAGCCAGGACCACTGTTTGTCTCCAGAACCTAGCAATCAATTCTACTTTTTAAAAAAAGGACATGTAAATAATAGGAAAGTTTTTTAATTTAAAATTCAGTGACCTAAAATGACATTTACTCTCATTGTTTCTGTGCCTCTGGAATCCAGGAGTCCAGGGCCTCAGCTGGGTCCTCTGGCTCAAGGTTTCTCACAGGTTGTAATCAGGGCTAGGTCAGGGCGGCAGCCAGCGCAAGGCTCAACAGGGGGATGACCCGTTTCCAAGCTCACTCATGGGGCCGTTGGCAGGATTGTCCCTCCCAGGCTGTTGGGCGAGCCACCTGCCAAGTGGGATTCTCCACAGGGCAGCTTGCTTCGTCAAAGCAAGCAAATGAGGAGTGTGAGAGAAGAGTACGGAAACAAGATAGAAGTCAAAGTCTTTTGTAACCTGATCTTAGAAGGGATAGCCATCTCTTTTGATAGATTTTATCCATTAGAAGCAAGTCTGTATTTCTAGCTCACCTTTAAGGGAGGAGATTATACCAGGGCCTGAATGCCAAAGATGGGATAATGGGGAGTCATTTCAGACGCTGCCCAAGAAACCCATAAAATAGATTTTTCATTTTAGACATTGTAGTTTTAATCTCTAGAAGTCTGACGTGGGTTTTTATTATCTTCTATGTCAAACATGTTGAATTTTTCTGGCTTTGTGAGCATCTGAAACACAGCTACAACTTTCAATGGCCTGTGTACTAATTGTATCATCTGGGCTATTTCTGGGTCCATTTTATTTCCCTTTTCATTATGGGTTGTATTTTACTGGCTCTTTGCTTGCCTGGTAATTTTTTTTCTTTTCTTTTTTAAGAGAGAGAGCATTCATGAGCGGGCGGGGGGGGGAAGAGGGGCAGAGGGAGAGGGAAAGATTCTTAAGTAGACTCCACACCCAGCATGGAGCCTGATACAGGTCTCGATCTCACGACCCTGGGATCATGACCTGAGCCGAAATCAAGAGTTGGATGCTTCATCGACTGAGCCACCAGGCTCCCCAGCTGCCTGGTAATCTCTGGTTGGAAGTCAGACATCAGGAATTTTACCTTATTGGTTGCTGGATATTTCTGTATTGCAGCAATTAGCTTTGTTCTGGGACACAGTAAGTTACGGGCAGTTTGATCCTTTTGGGTGGTGCTTTTAAACTTTGACAGGACTGAGGTAGCATTACTTTAGTTCTCACTTCACACACTGCTGAGGCAGAACCTTGCTGCATGTTCTACTAGATGCCCTGTGAATTAGGGGGTTTCTCGCTCTGGCTGACAGGAACAGAAACAACCAGGCCCTGGGTGGGCTCCCCTAATCCTCTCATGTGGCTCCTTCTATGCCCGTGCTGACCAGTGCTCGGTGTGAGACTCAGGCAACCCTAAGCAAATCTCTGCAGTTCTTTGTGCAGCTCTCCTCTTTGGTACTTTATCCTGCCATCCCATTTGCCATGGCTGTGAGGGCTCGCTCAGAGCAAAGGCAGGAGGAAGGGATAGTGGGGTGGATGGTTACCACTAGGTGATTCACTCAATAAGCAGGCAGGGGTCATAGGTCTCCTTTGAAGTCCACAAATTTTAAAGAAGTGTTTAAAGATTTTTTTTAACTTCTCTTAAGTCTATAAATTCTTTTCAGAACCCAATTTGGGGGAGCCTGGGTGGCTCAGTCGGTTAAGCGTCTGCCTTCGGCTCAGGTCATGATCCCAGGGAGTCTGCTTCTCCCTCTCTCTCTCCCCCCGCTGTGTGCACGCTCTTGTGCTCTCTAATAAAACCTTTAAAAGAAAAATAAGAACCCAATTCATAGTCACTGGGCACCTACTATACACCAGCTCCTAAGGTACAAACCAGAACTCAGACTAATAGGGTACAAATACAAAAAATGAAGAAAACCAGCAACATACAGGATATAGCACAGCAGAGGCAAAAAATGGGAATATGGAAGATCTGTGTCTGGCCTTGTCACGGGTAAACAAAGGGGGCATCTGCGAGTCTTGTCCAAGTCATATATGGAAGGGTGGTTCTCTGCAGTTAGCAGTTTTCCAGAACACAAAAGATGGAGGATTTAACAGTCCCCGTTTTCCAGAATCACAGGGCTTGGGTGAAAGTCCACATTATCAGTAGACAGGTTATAGAACAAGAAAACGGTGAGCACCAAGGCAGGAATTTGAAAATACAAGTTATCTGATACTGTTTGAGTATCTCAAGCATAAAGGTGTGACAGGAGATAAGAATCTGCAAATAACACAGGTTGTGATTAAGTCTGAGACATTTCTGTGCCAGCCCATCAGGGTGAGTAATGAGCAGGTCCACGGGCCTCAGCGCATACATGCCTGAGCACAGGCCTCAGCTCTGGCTGCCCGGGGCCATTTCTGGGGTTTGCATGGACAGAGCGGCTAGCCGCTGGTGAAACTATGAGTGTTTATCTCCAAAAGTCAGCTCAGGGAAGTGGAATTCGGGCAAGGTGGCTCTTGCTTCAAAGCACTCCTGACCAAATAGGCACTGTCTTCCCAGGCCTGGTCTGCAGGTGCTTCAAAGAACAGACGTACAGGCGTGTCTGCTGACACAGGAAACAGAATGCTGAGCCACGGGGGGCAGGGACTCCAAATTTAAAGGCCTTATTTATTTAGCACAGACTTTCAACACTCCCCAGGTGTGAGCGCTGTGGCCTATTAGGATAAGCCTCCTCCTCAAAATAACAAGTTTTTCTTCGTGACCCATGTATGCCTTGTGTGTCTCTTTTTTATGAAACAATCCTGCCTTTTCTGTCTTTCCCTCTTTTCTTTCATACCAGGAACAAGAGAGAAAAAGACATTTCTCAGAATAAAGGAACTAGCCATTAAAGACCCAAGGGCAACACACTGCTATCTGAAGAGGAACCCAGCCTCCCAACAATATCAAAAATGAATCTGGGGGAGAAATAAGGTCACTCTCTCAGAGAAGCCCAACTGTAGGAGCTGTGTGTGTGGGGACTTCCTAGGCGTGTGATGGCCTTCAGGTGACCTAGAGGACCTGCACACAGAGGCGCCTAGCGTGGAAGGCACAGAGGCTAAACAGTGAACAGGCAGCTCTAGCCCGTCCCTCTCTCTGGCCCTTGGCCGTGTCCGTGCCTCAACAACCAAGTAGCAAGTCTTCTTTATCTTGGGGTGTGTCTCCCCAGTAGAGCTCCTCGGGGATGGGCCCCATCTTACTCCTCGGTGCCCGCTACAAAAGGGGCTTCGATGGAGGTTTGTCACCTAGACGTAGCCCATGCCTGTGACAAGGCAGAAGAACACCTGTAATCAAGAGTGGTCAAATGCTCCATTTCTGTTTATTCAGAACATTAAGATAAATACATCTTAAATATTACAAATATTTATATACAGGAATGACCACTGCCCATGACTGAAAAGGGGTCTGAAAAAAAAAAACCCAAAAATAGTCTCCCAACTTTTTTTAAGCCCTGGACGACCCATGAAGACAGAACTGAGCTCTCGATGCATTTTCTTCAACACAGTTAACAAACATTGCATCTAGAACAGTTTGGCCAATGCTAGAGGAAAGAATGAGGATGTGGAAAGTCTCTATCCAATGTTGGTGCTGAGCACCCAGCTTTCACCCACATGACCCTACAGACGTCATTTCCTGAAGCGCTTGAAAAGCGGGTGCACGTGCTTCGTGGAAGCCTTGCTCCGAGCCGAGTGGTACTCCATGTACACAGTGTCGTCAGCCCCAGACATGGAGCTCATGGTTCCAAAGCGCCGAGATACCTGCAGCAGCACCCAGCCCATGGTTAGTTTCCAAGGGAAAAAACACTCCTTTTAAAACATTTATTATCGTAATAAGTTTTATAAAGTTTTTAAGTTTAGTAAATACTAATTTAAGAACATTTATTGACTACTTACTGTGTCTCAGGCATTGTCTGAAGCAGTTTACATGTATTTACATGTGATAACTCATCCAATCCTCACAATTATTACAATTCCCATCCTACAGATGAGGAAACTGAGGCACAGAGAGATTAAGTAACTTGTCCAAGATCACACAGCTCTTAAAGAGATGGGACTTGAACCCAGGCAGCTGGCTTCAGATTCCCTATTCTTTTTTTTTTTTTTTTCAGATTCCCTATTCTTAGCCATAAAGCTACTCTGCCTCTCTTAATGACAATTTATAAACAGAATTTTTCAACAGCAAGGGCAGCATCCCCCAACACCTCGAGACTTCACCATTAGGCTCTGAATCAAGTGGAAATCCAGAACGCCCTGGGCTTGAATCTTGGCTCTACCTCTCACCGGGTGACTTTGGACAATACTGAATGTCTGAGCCTCAATGAACTCATCTATAAAATGGGGATAGCCTCATCTGTCTTGACATAAGTGGTGTGAACAGAAATCGCACAGGCAAGGGTCTGACCCAGAGTCTGGCACACTACTTGCACCAGATTATAAGCCAAGTATGCAGAAAGGCACTGAGCAATGCCATCAACAGCCTGACCTTAGGTGGCTCACTGGTTGGTGGGAATGGCCTTAGCACACAGAGGCAAGAAATTTCCCTGAAGCATCCATCCATGGAGAGTGCCCAGAGGGGGATCCAGCCCCCACATTTGGGGGCAGAATGGCTTCAGGCTGGACGGAGAACAGCACCTCCCCAGGGGATGCTGCTTTTCTTTCCTTGTCCCAACCGTTGCTCACCTTTTGGCTCTAATATCAATTTAATTTGTTTTAAGTACCTGACAAAACTGTAGTTTTCTCTGGAAGGGCTGGTAAGGACTCCCCATAATGGTACTTTCATTAATTATACCATATTATATTGGCCTAGAACATGGTAGTGAATATACAGTATCTGCAGAATAAATGGAAAGTTCACTATTTTCAGAGAATTCTAAATGTTTCAAGATAATATAGTCAAACTACCATGTGAGCTGATCCTCAGACCCACCTTACAGGCTGGAAGGCCCAGCTCTATTACTGAAGAGGGGGCCAGAGCTGAAGTGACCTGCCCAAGGCCCCGGACGGTGGGCCCAGGCACAAGAGCCCATCCCGCAGCCCCCCGCTGTAAGCCTGGGGCCGCCTGTGCCATCCCGGGCCCCACCGGCAAGGCGCTACCAAAACCCGAACCAGACCGTGAGGTGAACTGCGCAGGAGGCCAGCTACAGCGGCCGTGGACTTGGCCACGTGGAACAATATGTGAGGAAGGAAGGAGGCGCACCAAAGGGCTAACAGGGGCTGTTTCTGTTACTCTCTCCTCTGTGGCCCTCTGGGCTTTCCAAGTCGTCACAGATGTCACACGTCTAAGACGTCACACAGACACACACAACTAAGTACGCGCACACACAAGACTTCTGTCCTTCGGGAGGACGGACAGCTGCAGCCTTGCCCACCCACTCACCTGGCTGGATCTGGAGGCAAACTCCCCTGCCACCACCTCCTCCTCAGCATCCAGGTCGGTGGCCGCCAGGACTTTCTGTAAGAGCTGCTGCTGCTCTTCCCTCGTGGAAAATGCCAGCTCTTCGTCCTCCAGGCCAGCAAGCTTTGTGATCACCTGCAGAGCCCAAAGCCGCAGGCCCCATGTCCCCTTCTGTTTGCCCTCCCCCAGGCCCAGCTGAGCAGGCGCCCAACCACGGAGAGCTCCTCCCCAGCATTTCAGAGACCAGCTTGGGAGCCCCCTGCAATGTGGGGCTCAACTAGTGACTGCAGGGCACGAGAGGCGAAGGGAATTCCAGAGAAAGCTACTCCCCCAACAGCAGATACAGGATCGCTTACAGAAGATCACTGGGGGCCTCGGTGGCTCTAAAATGTCCCTTCTGGCAGTTTTCCAGCCTGCGCCAGATAAAGGAAGGGACGAAAGACAGGCACGGCCTGCTGCCTGAGGGCACGGTCTTCAGCCTCCCGGGCTCGGTGGCCAGGGCTTCCAGCGGGAGGGAGCACTTAGAAATGAGAGCCTGTCCACATGGATTTACAAGATTTTTTCTAAGACAGAGGTTTGGTTTTCCTTTCTCTGGGGGTAACTTACTACACAGCCTACCTATCCCTCAGGAAAGCCTGGGCTGATGGTGTAGAGAAATCTTTTTGCCCCCCTTTAATTCTTCTCATCATTTTAATTGAAAGAAAAGTCCCAGAAGTAGGGACGTGGCTGAGCCCTTCAAGTGGCCGCAGACCCGGAGCACAGATACCGGGCATTTCTGCCCTGGCCCGACCACCCCTCTGGGAACTCCGGCGTCAGGATTCTGGGAACTCTGACCTGGCTGCTCTCAGTGCACAGTGCTGAAGGCAAGGCCAGGAAGGCAAAGACTGCTCCACCCAACACAGACCATCACACGCCCATGTGCCTTTCTGCCCAGCTCTCCTTTCAAAGAACCCAGAACACTCCCTCATTTGGTGCTTGTCTCATCCTTGACTCTCCCACGGATCAGGAGGTATGAATGCTGCCATCACCGCATACTTTTTACAGATACATAAACAGGCCATCATGCAAATCCTTCAAAATGCGGTCAAGTATCCTGTCCTCCAGCTCAGCATGACAAGTCGGAAACTGTCACTGCTTCTGGCTAAGGAAGGAGGGGCTGGACAGCCCTGACCTCTTGTCTGTGGCTAATAAAGGGAATTCACCAACCTGTAACAAGACACGATCAAAAGCACCTGAAAAGGCAGCCTGTAGTCTTTTGTAAACCAAGAACCTGGGAACCTGCATGTTCTAGGGGCACCCTTTTAGTTCTCTGCTTCCAGCACCCCCATCCACTCCCACAAATGAAAATCTTTAGGGGCACGAAAGCCTGACCTGAACAGGAAAGAGAGCAAACGCCCCAGCCGACGGAGGCCAGCCACAGCTTCGGCAGCCCCAGAGCTGTCCGACTGCCCGTCCGACTGCCCATCCGTCACACGCGGACAGCTCTGGCGCGAGGCCCACTGAGGCCTGGGCTCACAGCTGACTAAAGGAAGGGCTCACCCTGGGGGGGTGCCCCATCACAGCCTTCCTCGCTCACATTACAAATCAGGTCTGTGGGCAATGGGAAGTCCTAAGGCTTGCGCTGACAGCCATTGCTGGTGCAGGAAAGTAACCCAAGGGGCTCAGAGTAGCATAGGGATGGCCACAGCTCCGGGGCATCTCAAGTCCTGCAAGGCTAGCACATTTTCCCACTAACAACTAACACTCTTTTGGCAAGACAACTATAAAATGTTAATAAGTACAGAACCCAAGCCCCTCGCTTCAGAGGCCCTGTTCTTTGACCAGTCACTGTGGGAAGCTCGGTGCTGCACAATATTTTCCCTCAAAGTCCCCGGCAACTCATGCCGAGAGGAAGGGAATCTGAGGCAGGGCTTCCAATGCCCTAATGTTCTGTGCCTGTCTGAGTTCTGTCCCACACTGGGGCCCACAGCAGTTCCTACTTCTCTTAGAGGCGTGGGTACCAAAACACCCCTGGTTCTATTCTGACCGGAGATCAATGAATACATACCTTAAAGCTATAACCCTGATCTACCAAAAACCTCTGCCGCTTGGTCGAGTAAGCCATTTCCTGTGTGTCCTGGGACACCAACGAGTAGAAGAAGGCATTGTACTCCTCGGCAACCATCCCTTAAGAGAGGAAAGGAGAAAGGACAACATTAGCTGTTACAGTGCCAGGAACCGAGGGTCCAGGGCTCAAAAGTAAGTATAGCTGACCCCTGAACAACACGACAGTTAGGGGTACCAACCCCCCGCACAGCTGAAAATCCACATGTAACTTCTGACTCCCCCAACACTTAACTCCTCATAGCCTCCTGCGGACTGGAAGGCTTACCAATAACATGAACAGCTGACTAACACCTACTCTGTATATGTATTACATAGTATTTTTAACATAAAGTAAGACAGAGAAAACATTATTAAGAAAATTGTAAAGAAGAGAAAATACACCTACAGTATTGAACTACAGTTATCAAAAAAATCCCTCACAGTTCAAACCCGTGCTATTCAAGGGCCAGCTTTGCAGTCAGGGGGCTAATGGCCCTGACTTTGCTTGGGCACTTCATCAAAATTAGAAACATTTGTGCTTTTTTTTTTTTTTAAAGATTTATTTATTTATTTGACAGCGAGAAACACAAGGGGGAACACAAGCAGGGGGAGTGGGAGAGGGAAAAGCAGGCTTCCTGGCCGAGCAGGGAGCCCGATGCAGGGCTCGATCCCAGGACCCTGGGATCACGACCCGAGCCCAAGGCAGACGCCTAATGACTGAGCCACCCAGGCGCCCAAAACGTTTGTGCTTTAAAGGACACCCCCCCACGAAAGTAAAAAGACAACCCACAGAATGGGAAAAGATATTTACAAAGCATGTATCTGATAAGGGATTTGTATCTGAACTATATAAATAACTATTACAAATCAATAATGAAAAGACAAATGACCCAATTATTAAAAGGGCAAAGAATCTGAACAGACATTTCTCCAAAGAAAATCTACAAATGGCCAACATCCCATGAAAAGCACTCGACATCATTAGTCATCAGGGAAATGCAAACCAAAATCACAGTGAGGTACCACCTGGCACTCCCTAGGATGGCCAGAGTCAAAAAAGATAATTACAGTAATTATCAAGGATGTAGAGAAACTGGATTCCTCATACACTGCTGGTAACAGTGTAAAATGGTGCGGCCATTTTGGAAGATAGTCTGGCAGCTAATTAAAATGTTAAAAAGAGAGTTACCATAGCTGACCCAACAATCTCCTTCCCCCTAGATATATACCCAACAGAATTGAAAGCATATGTCCACACAAAATTTGCACATGAATTTCATAGCAGCAGTATTCCAAATAACCAAAAAGTGGAAACGACGCAAATGCCCATCAACAGAAGAACAAATAAACAAGATGTGGCATGTCTGCTCAATGGAGGATCATTCGGCAATAAAAAGAAGGAAGTACCGGGGCGCCTGGGTGGCTCAGCCGGTTAACCGTCTGCCTTCAGCTCAGGTCATGATCCCAGGGTCCTGGGATCAAGCCCCACATCGGGCTCCCTGCTCCACGGGAAGTCTGCTTCTCCCTCTCCTCCCCGCTTGTGCTCTCTATCTCTCTCTCTCTCAAATAAATAAATAAAACCTTAAAAAAAAAAAAAAAAGAAGGAAGTACTACTACATGCTACTATGGAGGACCCTTTGGAAAACACGCTAGTCAAAGAAGGCAGCTGCAGAGGGCCCAGACTGCATGATTCTGTATGTATGCAATGTCAAGAATGGGCATGTTTATCAAGGTAAAAATAAGAGTCCCTTGTTAGGGCTAGGAGGCAAGGAGAAAGGAGTGACTGCCAGTGGGAAAGGGTTTCTTTTCTGGAGTGATGAGAATATTCTAAACACAGCCTATGGTGATGGTGATGTGACACACTTTGCAATTATATTATAAACCACTGTGGGCACCTGGGTGGCTCAGTCGGTTAAGGGTTCAATTTGGCTCAGGTCATGATCTGGGGGTGATGAGATCGAGCCCCAAGTTGGGCTCTGTACTGGGTGTGGAACCTGCTTAAGATTCTCTCTCTCCCTCTCCCTCTGCCCCTCCCCACCCCACTGTGCACACATGTGTGCTCTAAAAAAAAAAAGAAAAAGGAAAACCACTGAACTGTACCCTTCCAATGGACCAACTATATGGTATATGAATTCTATCTCAATAAAGTTACCAAAAAAAAAAAAAAGGCTCAGAGAGAAAACCTAGGACAGAATTATCACAGAAACTGGGCCAGAGATACTGCAGCCTATAAAAGCTGATCCTTCTGGACAATCTGCAGATTTTTGCTTCACAGTTCAATTGTCAGCAGGTTCCATATCTGTGTACTGCCTCTGAGTTCAACTATTTCTTAGTCTTACAAGAGCTCAGAGATGCGAAGAAAGCAGCCAAATACCTTATATCAAATAGTATTTTTTTAAAAACAGAATTCTACTCAAATTCAAAGTGGTTTTCAAGTTAGATTTGTTTCTTTTTTGGGAGGTGGTGAGTAAGGCATAAGTTACGAATTATGTTCACATATGCTAGGCAGATTCTATTCCTGTCAGCTTATAAAAGCCGCCATTTATCCAGCAGCCTCCTATATTCTGTTACATAAGGCTTACTCCTCACAACAGCCCTGCAAGGCAGGATGTACTCCCACTCTGGATGGAAAAGCAAGGCTCAGAGGGGCAAACTACCTGCCCAAGGTCCCAAGGTTGGCCTGGTGCCCATGTGCATGCTCTTTCTACTAATATGCCCTGCCTCCATATTAAATACAGTTAGCTCCCTCTTACACATATTCTAACACGGTATGACTCCAACCTACGCCCACTAACCCTGTTTCCGGACACCCTACCAGTCCGGCTGTCTCCTAAGAAAGGAAAGCGAACACCCCGAGGACAAGGCCTGTGCCCCTGTCTTAGGGCCTCCCTGGTCCCAGGAGGGGGGCCGTGGCCATCTCTAAGCAGCAGCGCCAGTGCCTGTCACACCCACTGTTGGGGTGTGGGCCCTTCGACCACAGTTATGAGGCACAGACTCCGACATCCTGCATCCTCATGCGCTGAGCATGTGACAGCCCGGCTGCAAGCTGCCACCCAGGACGGGGCTCTTCCCAGGTGCTGTGTGAGGCAGCCAGCTATGGCTGCCCAAGCTGCTCCTACCAAGCCCTCCCCTTACTCCAGACTCAAGATCCAGGCTCCAGGTCCTAGACATCACTGGTGGCCCAGCTCTGCTTTCTCCCGGTACGTCTACACCACGCACACCACGCTCCTGGCTCCTCTTACAATCTACCATTGCAAGCACTCAGCTGAGCGGATATCCATGTGAACCAGGCAGCTGCCAGGGAAAATATGCACACAGTAACCCTAAGGCATGGTGGCGCGAGCCAAGCTACTCATGCTGTTTGACAAGGTCCAAGTATGGGGGACGATCCTGAAAACAGGAGACTCCACAGCTGACTCCTGCTATTCTCTTTCATTTTGTTTATGGCAATCTTTATAATTGTGGGAATATTTCTGGGCTGGCTCCTGCTATTCTCTTTCATTTTGTTTATGGCAATCTTTATAATTGTGGGAATATTTCTGGGGTTTCATGATAAAGTGACTACTCATCTTAATTATGCCTATCTAAGCAATCATAATGAAACTAATTCCACAAAGAATTAGTTTCTATAGAACAAAATAACAAGACGGTCACGCTCTGTCTAATATCTTTCTCTTTGCGTACTGTTTTTTAGTTTTAGCGAAAGTCAATAAGCGGAAATCAATAAAGGTCATGTTAATCATTGCAAAGGAAAAATGAAAGAAGGCGGTGTCTGTAATCCAGAGAATGATCTAAGATTATATCGATAAACTGTAAAAAAAAACATAATCACATGTTACGAAAGCATGGAAAAACAAAAATATCCTAACATATAAATAAAGTTCCTCTGAGGCTGCCAGGAGGAGATGCTTGCAACCTGATCCTGTGTCTGTGTCTCCTCATTCCCCGACACCGTCCTTTGCTACGAGAGACCCACCCCGGCTGGAGCTGGACTCCGGCAGGTGGCGCCACAATGTGGGGCTCGACTAGGTAAGCCTTCCTACAGGGACGGATAGGACTCTGCTTGTGGGTACTGCAGACCCCTCTGTGAAGGAATACAGAGTAAGAGTGAGCAGAAACACAGAACTTAGAGAAGCTATGGGCCATAATAAGTCAAAGGAACGACGACTCTTTATTGATATTATTAAGCATATGATTGAAAAAAGAGGTGTTAAGGTTACTCATGCTCAACTGGCTAGATTTTTGACCTTTGTAGAGACCTGTTGCCCTTGGTTTCCGAAAGATGGTAGTCTCGGTATTAGAACATGGAACAAGATAGGGGAGGAAATGCAGTTATACTATTCTAACCATGGTCCTGAAAATGTACCCGTGGAGGCATTCTCTTTATGGACATTGTTAAGAGATATGTTAGATCCTATGCCTAGCTCACAGGCTTTACACAAAAAATTACGGGAGACACATAACGCTGCCCCCACTGAAGAGACACCTCTATTACAAAAATCAGCCTCTCAAGTACTGGTAATAAATGAAATGAAATCAGAAGATGAGGACAAAGATAATAAAAGAGTTGAAGAGAGACGATCAATTGTCCTCCAAAGATTAGGTAGCCCTTGAGGAGGAGGCTGCTAAATATCATGAACAAGACTGGGAACTTTTTGCAAATGCCACAGCCCCTGAATGCGGCTCTGTGATTAACCTATATAGACAGTTAAAAGTTCCACAGAACAAGGCCTTAGTTCGTAAAAAACCCTTGCCACCTATTAAGAATATTGGCTTTAAGGGAGCAATACAGGAGGCCTTGCGAGATGGGGATTTAACCTTTAAATGTTTTCCAGTGACTTTTTTTTTTTAAGATTTTATTTATTTATCTGAGACAGAGAGAATGAGAGAGAGAGAGCACATGAGAGGGGTGAGGGTCAGAGGGAAAAGCAGGCTCCCCGCTGAGCAGGGAGCCCAATGCGGGACTCGATCCCAGGACTCCAGGATCATGACCTGAGCCGAAAGCAGTCGCCCAACCAACTGAGCCACCCAGGCACCCCTTCCAGTGACTTTTGATGATGAATGGGACAAACCTCAGGGGGAACCACTCCCTTATAAGGTCTTAAAGGAACTAAAAAAGGCAGTTTCTGACTATGGTTCTACATCTCCTTATACGATGCAGTTGGTGGAGGCAATTGCTAGCCAGTGGATGACTCCTTATGATTGGCATCAAACTGCCAAATCTTGTCTCCCTGCGGGGGTATATTTACTTTGGAAGGCTGAATATGAGGAGTTGGCAAAACAACAAATTGCTATTAATAGAAAGTCAGGCCGCCGCTCCGTAACATTTGATATGCTTCTGGGCCTAGAGGAATGGTCACAAGCCCGTGATCAACTAAATTTATCTAAGGAGGCTCTCAGCCAAAGCTCCAGCCTAGCTGTTAATGCCTGGAGACACCTACCTGCTGGAGAGGTAAAAACTACAGGCTTAAGTAATATCAAACAAAGTCCAAAAGAACCTTACCAGGTCCTTCCCACTACTCACACTCCGACTGGAGTATTATGGCAGGAGGGACCCTTGGAATGGATTCACCTCCCCGGAACCACCAAGAAGGTCGTCTGTGCCTATACCACCTCGGTTGCCCTATTAATCATTAAAGGAAGAACTAGGAGTGTTGAGCTATTTGGAAGAGAATTTCAATCATTAACCCTGCCTTATAAAAGGGAGCAACTTGATTATTTATTCCAACTGGATGATGACTGGCAAATTGCTATCCAATCTTTTAATGGGACTATTAAATATCATTTGCCTTCCAACCCTCTACTTCAATTCTTAAAAGAACAATCAATTATCTTTCCAAAAATTGTCAACTCCTCACCCTTAGCTCACCCAGCTGCTCTCGTCTTTACTGACGACTCCTCAACCAGAAGAGCAGCTTATGTCATTAATAACCATAAAACAGCTGTACAAACTACCGAAACTTCAGCCCAAAGAACTGAACTCTTTGCGGTGACAGAAGTCTTTAAGACTTTACATGACCAACCATTTAATCTTTTCACTGATTCTCAATATGTGGCCAGGCTGTTCCCCGTTATAGAAACCGCTATTATAGCTCAAAACAAAACTACTATTGCTCCTCGCTTATAGGAACTCCAAGATCTGATCAGAAAGAGAATGCACAAGGTGTATGTGGGCCATATCCGAGGTCACTCCAAATTGCCAGGACCCCTAGCAGAAGGAAATAATATAGCTGATTTACTTACCAGAGAGGCAATCTTTACAATTAAAGAAGCAACTGCCAACCATGCCCTCCATCATCAAAATGCAGCCTCTTTAAGAAGGCAATTTCACATAACAAGAGAAGCGGCCAGAGAGAGTTCGGAAATGCTCTATATGTCCAACCACTCAGCCCTCTTTGCCTATGGGGGTTAATCCCCGAGGCCTTAGACCCAATGATCTCTGGCAGATGGATGTAACACCTGTTCCCTCCCAGCTTTGGTGAACTGAGCTATGTACATGTTTCTGTGGACACTTTCTCTCATTTAATTATGGCGACAGCTTGCACCGGAGAAGCTTTTAAAGATGTGTCTCAACAATTTGATGTTTTGTTTCGCCTATGCAGGAATGCCCAAAGCTATTAAGACAGATAATGCACCTGCATATACTTCATCTGCATTCAAAAAATTCTGTGATTCGTTTAAAATCTCCCATAATACGGGGATTCCCTATAACCCGCAGGGACAAGCTATAGTAGAAAGAGCACACCAGACCTTAAAAACCCAAATCTCCAAACTACAGAGTTCAGAATATAAATATAGTTCTGTGCATCATATTCTAATTCATGCACTATTCGTCATCAATTATCTAAATTGTGACTCTCATGAGATTTCTCCCATTATGAAACATTGGGAAACTGATGACATTAAACCCAAACCACTGGTTATATGGAAAGATCTCTTAACAGGATCTTGGAAAGGCCCCGATATATTATTAATGTGTGGGCAAGGCTATGCTTGTGTCTTTCCACAGGACGCTGACTCACCTATCTGGATTCCTGATAGACTAATCCGGTATCATGTCTCGCAGACACCCTCCACTCCCACGTCCGATACGTAGACCTTTACCCCCTATAAATATCCCACTTAGAGAAAGTTCTGCCCGATCTCCAGAAGCCGCTGACCCTCTGATTCCACCTTTACACCGGCTGCGCCTTGAAGAATCGCAAACCAGTCCTACTGCGCCACCTACTCCAACCACACTGCGCAGCAACCCACCAACCTGGGGACAACTGAAACAACTCTCCAATCAAGCACAGCGTCTCGTGGAAGGACAAGGTGTTAACGTAACCCCTGAGAATATGTTTGTGGCTATGCTTGCGATCATCTCATGCCAGGTGATATGTGTTTCTGCTTCTCAATATTGGGCATATATTCCGGATCCACCAATCTTGCATCCTACACCTTGGGGATCCTCTTCTATTCGTGTGTTTACTAATAATTCTGATCTTTTGGGGGGAGAATCAAATTCATTTATCTTGCATAAAACAGATGCAAATTTCTCTTTCCACGGGAGACTTGATGATCCTCCTATATGCTTTAGTACCAATACAACAAATTTACCTGATGGCTGCCTTCCCCTCAATTATAGAAGTTTATTAACTGATTCTCCCAATAGGAATCCAAAAACTAGGGATCTTTGGGTACTTAATCTACAGCATATAGGAAGTTATAATTATCAAGATACTGTGGTCCATGATAAACCTCCTGCATCCATTCCTCTGTGTGAGGCCTTGCTAGGAGACCTAAATAATGCTTAGGGCAATATTGATAAATTTAAAGGGTTTCCCTTATGGCATGAATGTATGTTCCAATCTAAAGGACTGCGATTTTCGCCTCGCAACTCTCAGATGTCCATTTATGACTACTCCGTATCTAGCCCAGACCATGACTATAGAAGACATTTAAATAATCGACAAAGTATTATTGGAATGATAATCTAATAAAAAAGCCAGAAAAAATAAACAGATGGTTCTCATTAGGATGGGTTAGTCCTATATTTGTTGCTAAAACTTGGAATAGTACTCAAATATATCCTGAATTATATAGATTATTAGCTGCTACAGGAATGATTTTTCTAAAAAGGCCTAGACGCCCTGACCATATGGAGGTGGTCATGGCATGTGTGGGTCGCCCTCATGCTCTCTTGGTGCAAGGTCATGGCCAATTACAGGTAAACAAGACTAATCATACCTATTATGTATCCTGTTCAAAATGTACATTAACTAATTGCATTGATCCAACTGTTGGACCAACTGTCTTTATAGTTGTTCATCAACCTCCTTATGTAGTGTTACCTGTAAAATTAGAAGAACATTGGTATGATGATCCTGGCATGTATACGATTCAACTTGTAGATAAAGCCTTACGCCACCCTAAGAGATTTATTGCAGCACTTAAATTAGGTATTACTGCTCTTATAGGAATCATAAGCTCTTTTGCTATATCTACAACTGCTTTAGTACAGGAAATACATACTGCACATCATGTGGATAGATTAATCCAGAATATTTCAACTGCACTTTATTTGCAGGAACAAATAGTCAAGAAGTTTGAGGCACGATTAAAGGTTCTAGAAGAAACTATATTATATGTAGGAAATCAAATTCAAAATCTCAAAACTCGGTTAACCACTAGATGCCATGCACAATATAAATGGATCTGTGTTACTCCCCACCATTATGATTCCTCATCTGTCCCTTGGGACAATGTCAAAAATCACCTACTGGGAATATGGAGCAATGATAATATATCCTTGGACTTAAACTCCTTGCAAGAAAAAATTAAAGACATTAGTTTGGCACATGTGTCCTCAGCCACAGCCTCAGAAGTTGCAGATTCCTTTCTTGCCACTTTGCAGAAATACACCTCCACTACTGCCTGGTTTCCATCCCTCATCAATCTAGGTATATCAGCACTAATTATTATCTCCCTTTTGTTTCTCTTTCCAGTCTTCGTCAAATTACTAAGTAGAGGAATAAAACAAATTCATTTGGAATTGAAGACTTTGTAACTGAAGGCCAAAAATAAAAAAGGGGGAGATGGCGCGAGCCAAGCTACTCATGCTGTTTGACAAGGTCCAAGTATGGGGGACGATCCTGAAAACAGGAGACTCCACAGCTGGCTCCTGCTATTCTCCTTCATTTTGTTTATGGCAATCTTTATAATTGTGGGAATATTTCTAGGGTTTCATGATAAAGTGACTACTCATCTTAGTTACACCTATCTAAGCAATCATAATGAAACTAATTCCACAAAGAATTAGTTTCTATAGAACAAAATAACAAGACGGTCACGCTCTGTCTAGCACCTTTCTCTTTGCGTACTGTTTTTTAGTTTTAGCGAAAGTCAGTAAGCAGAAATCAATAAAGGTCATGTTAATCATTACAAAGGAAAAATGAAAGAAGGCTATGTCTGTAATCCAGAAAATGATCTAAGATTATCTCGATAAACTGTAAAAAAAACATAATCACATGTTACGAAAGCATGGAAAAACAAAAATATCCTAACATATAAATAAAGTTCCTCCAAGGCCCTCAGGAGGAGATGCTTGCAACCTGATCCTGTGTCTGTGTCTCCTCATTCGCTGACGCCGTCCTTTGCTACGAGAGACCCACCCCGGCTGGAGCTGGACTCCGGCAGCATGGAGATAATACGAACCAGGCAGATCTTGGTCCTTGCTCTGGGATCCCTCCCTGCAGTCTACTAGGCCCAGGGGCGCGACCTCGCCACTGTGAACACACAGGCAGCTTAGACCTACCCTCTTCCCAACCAACGTGGTTCAAAAGGAGAGACTTCCTGGAGCAGAAGGGGTAAGACCACCTTTACCTTTTTTGGCTCGGAGCACTCGCCCCAGCCTCTGGGCCTCCTGCCGCCGGGAGCCACCATGAGATGAGATCTGAATGAGAACATTTGCTTCTGGCAGATCAAACGATGTGTCGCCCACCTACAGAAATGAAACAGCTTTGAGTCTGGGAAGGTTTTTTATTTGGGACAGAAAGAAAGGCCACTGAAACCACCGGCACGTGCGGGACACATGACCTGGTAACGGCCACTGTCCACACTGGGCTGGATCTGGCTCTGGGTAACGGCCTCTGCTTGAGGGTTCCAACCACCGAGGTTCCCAAGCACACATCAAAGTTTGGCACTTACTGACCCAGCCATGATCACTTTATTAGTAAATCTCATTTATTTTGAGCTTTGGGTCTGTTCTAATCTGAATGACCGCTCTACACTATTGGGCCACAGCTTCTAAGAGCATCACCCAGCTGGGCCTTCATGAGTTTGCGTCGTGCTTACCTTGACCACCCACCATCAAGGCACACGAGGAGCCCAGAGAAAGGCTGCCTGAAGCCCACAGCAATCTCTAACTCCACAAAGAGAACCTCATCTGAATGCCTACTTTGGCCACAATAGGTAATGAAAATTTCCCCCTTAGATAAATAAAATATAATTTAAAATTCCCATATCCTCAAAGGAAGCGGGAAAAATCTCAGTCAAGCAGAGACTTTATAGATCATCCACAGTACATTAAACCCTGCATCTGCTCCTTCTGCTACCCCATCAGGAAACACTCTCTGTCTCCAGACACAGAAACACTGGAATGAAAACTGACATGTCACGTCCCTTCAACAAACATGAATTCACTGTCTAGAAATCCCCCAGTGTCCCCCTAACCCGGGGGGTGCTGGTACCTCACCACCACCCTGCATGCCATACAGACCTTGGATATGAAGATGGTGTTGATTTTGGGGTTGTGCTTGAAATTCTGGAGAATCTGCATCCTCTCTCCTTGGGATGTAGGACCATAGATATAGGGTCTAAAGAAGAATGAAGCTGCATTAGGAAGGCCACAGAATCACCCCCTCAATTATCCTGAAAGCACATTAGAGGGAAAGGGAGCTCCTGCAAGGTTTCTCTCTTCCAGGAAGCCCTCCGTCATGCAAGCGTATCAGGAGAAGGCCCATAAAAATGAGTGGCTACAGACTCTCCGCCAACGTTCTGGTCACCACTCTCCTCAGGATTCCTTTACTTTTTCCTTTTTTCTTTGTTTATACTTTTTCCTGAGTCAACATCCCTCAATCTAAGCTTCATGTCAACACAAGTAGTGCTAACACAGAATCCAGGTGGGACTGTGGGCTAGTGAGGACGTTGCTGGTGATTCCTGAGAAGCTCTTTCTAGCTGTAGGGCCGTAGCTGGGATGCTGGCCCAGTCAGCCTTGCCTTCCTGGCCCCCGGCCCATACAGTCTGACCCCAGCTCCACCACAGTGCTCACTCGGCCTGCCACTCCTGATGCCAACTTGCTCCCACCTTTGGAGCCCAGCTCAAAGATGGTGCCCCACCAAAGCAGCACAACTCTAGCCCCTGATCCCTGGGCTGAGGGTGACCGGGCACCCTTTTCTATTCGCTCTGACCTCTGAGTCTGACCACCTGCTCCTCTGTCTCACCTGGTTCCTGGCCCTGGGGCCACAGAACCAGACCTTTAGATCCTAAGAAGCTCCTGAGAGCTTCTAGAGGAAGAGAAAAAAAAAAACCAAACAAACAAACCGAGCACCTTCTGCATTCTGGCTTGGGGAAGAGAAGCCGCCTGGCGGCAACTCCAACTTTTCAATTCTTACTTGTTCAGCCTAATGGCATATTCCTTCAGGGCAAACACGTTGTCAGCAAAGACAATAATCTTGTCATTCCTCCTTTCATGAAACTTGATCAGAAACTGGCAAGCTCTGAATTTGTTGGGGTTCATGGTGTACAGCAAGATTCGTTTCTTGGTTTTAATTGCCACATACTCCCGGTAAAACTCAGGAGACATTGGGCACCAGACCTGTGATACAGTAAGAACCACAGGTCAGTTTGCAAGTTGAAACATCACATGATTAGAAACATTTGAAGACCATTCACTTAGCAGTACTAGCTTTAAAATAAATCAAAAAGGGGTGCATGAGTGGCTCAGTCGGTTAAGCGTTGGACTCTTGATTTCGGCTCAAGTTGTGCGATCGAACCCCATGTCAGGCTCCAAGTTGGGCATGGAGTCTGCTTAAGATTCTCTCTCCCGGGGCGCCTGGGTGGCTCAGTCGTTAAGCATCTGCCTTCGGCTCAGGTCATGATCCCAGGGTCGTGGGATCGAGCCCCGCATCGGGCTCCCTGCTTGGCGGGAAGCCTGCTTCTCCCTCTCCCACTCCCGCTGCTTGTGTTCCCTCTCTCGCTGTATCTCTCTCTGTCAAATAAATGAAATCTTTAAAAAAAAAAAAAAAAAAAAGATTCTCTCTCCCTCTCCCTCTGCCCCTTTCTAAAAAATAAAAAAATAAAAAATAAAAAAAAAAAAAAATATATATATATATATATATATAAACCAAATCAAGTACCTAATGGTGAACCAGGACACTCTCATATTTCTCTCTTAACACACAGATTTTTAAATGTATCGATATCCAGGGAATTACCTTTACACAAGCTCCAGGTAAGGGAAATCAGGTTCTCAACCAGTGGTCCAAGTAATCCCTCCTGTTTAGACCACCCCTTCACACACAAGTCTACGCACAGCACTGGTATGGAGAACCACACACACAAACTTCCTACCTCTGTTGTTGAGTCAGTCTAGCAAGGACATCCTAGGAGTAATGAACTCACCTAGCACCTAGATCCTGGTTTGTAAATTTCATTCTCTACTAAAAGGGCACCCTGGAGAAATGGCTGATTCCAGGACCAGGGTGGGTAGGGAAAGGACCAGCTGAGTCTAAAATACCCTGCTGTGCCAGAAAGCAAGGAAGTGCTCAAAGAATGATGGGGACATGTCAAACGGATACAGAAGCCAGCTGGAAGGGGGTCCCGTTGGTTGCATCGGAGACAATTTGATCATTCGAGTAAGAATGACAGTAACACTCCTGAGGGCCTCCTCTGTGCTGGGCCCTGTGCATGGACTGCCAGCACGGTAAAGGAAGCTCAGACAAATACACTGAAGTGCCATGGGTTTTAAAGGTCTCAAGGCTGTGAACACACAAAAAGGACCCTCTGGAAATCTGTACTGAACAGGCCATAAAGCCTATCCTGACAGGCTCAGAATTCTGACCAGTGCCACTTCTGTGTGATCATCATAGGCCCTTTCCTCACGCTGCAACCAACGTGGAATTAGCTGCCATCGTTACATGCCGAAACGGGGCTGAGCTCAAATTCCTAGGTTTTGCTGCTGCTGCTGCCGCTGTATTTTCTGGTTCCTCTCAGGCCACGTCCTGTCCACGTCCACATTGGAATTTCTCGTTCCTTACCAAAAAAGCAATTCTTTTTTCAAGTAAAATCTTTAAAATTATGCATTTCACAGAACATGAATGGTCCATAAACGTATGAAACAATACTCAACGTCATTAGTAAACAGGAAAATACATATTGAGATCAAAAAGGAATACCATTTTCATACTTACCACGTCAGCAAAAATTAAACAAAAATAAAACTATTATGTGTTGGAGAAGATGTGGAAAAACCTCGCTCACCCTTGATGAGAAGGTCAACTGATACAAAACAGTTTTCTAGGATGCCTAGTAAAGTGAACATCCACATAGCCTTTGACCCAGAAATGTTATTCCTAGGTGTATCTGCCAGAGCAGTGGACTTCACAGTTGAATCATTTTACATCACAAACTAAACATTCATATGTACAAATGATTTTATTAAGTAACATATATCCTTAAAATGTATTATGCTTTCTGGCAGAATCTATTCTATACTGGTCATGACCCAATAAAGTAATGTCACCAACTACTACGGAATCACAGTCCACAGTGTGAACAACACTGCTTTAGAAAAGATTACCCAAGGCCCCAAAAAACAGGTATAAAAATATTTGCAGCAACACTGTCATAACAGCAAAAAAAAACTAAGCTCCAAATTTACAGAAACAAAATAAATCAGTGGCTCACTAGGGCTGGGAGCAGAAGCAAGGATTCATGGCAAATGGGCATGAGGGAACTCTGTGGTGGTGGGAAGTTCAATTCTAAAACTGGAGTGTGAGGATGGCTACAGAACTCTTTACACTTACTAAGATCACAGAATTTCTAAATCACAGTATTTACTTACAACAGGTGAATGTTAAGAAACATGAACTTATACCTCAGTAAATACTGCTACTGAAAAGACAAGTTAGCAACCTAAATGTCTATCAACATTAGAGATTTTATTTTTACTTGCTGTGTAATATTCCATTATATATCAAATTGTGGTGTATTTGTACAATGGAATACTACAGCGCAATTCAAAAAAATAAACTACAGCTACTTGCATCTTCAAAAAAGTAATACATTCTGCAAGAAATAAAAGCACTAACAGACATATATAACCAGGTTCTATTTATATACACACACTTTTTTTTTCTAAGATTTTATTTATTTGAGAGAGTGAGTAAGCAAGCACAAGCAGGGGAGGAGTAGAGGGAGAGGGAGAAGCAGACTCCCCAGTGAGTAGGGAGCCCAATGTGGGGCTCCACACCAGGACTCCAGAATCACAACGTGAGCCAAAGGCAGACGCTTAACTGACTGAGCCACCCAGGCATCCCTGAAGACTTTTTTTTAAGGCAAAGCTAAACAAAATAGGTGAGGGAAATATACACAGGAGATAAAATAATAAAGGGAAGCAAGAGAGTGACAAACCCAAGTTCCACAACAGTGGATACCCTGGCAGGGGGAGAAGAGAAGCAACTGGAGAGGAATAAGGGGCCTCACAGATTTCTGCAACACTCTGCTTTGTAAAATGGGTGCTGATTATGAAGATGCAACCACAGGGTAGGGAAGTTTTCAGCAGAGCAAGTCCACCTGCACAGGTTCTTCACACTCACCTTTACCCGAGAGGCCCCCTTCTGCCCTTTCACCCCAGCCAGTGAGTGACAGTCACTTCAAGGTGCCAGAAAGGATTTTTGTTGTCGTTCCTTGTAAGGAGACTTACCTTTGAACATGTACTTTAAGCATTTACCCGTGCAGGTATTCACTGCAGAATAAGATCGGGACAATGTGTTTCCCAGTGTGTTCAGAAATAAAATGATCTAGGCCACAGGTGCCTTCTGGGGGCATCAAATCCAAGAGGCTTGCACACTGGGGTGGCCTGGATGGTTGCCCATGCAGGACAATCCAAGAATCCCTCAAGGGTGAGGGTGGGTGGGAACAGCCTGAGGTGCTCCATCCCAGAGAAGAGGAGCATGGATTTTGGAGGCAAACCAGCCTGGATTAGCATCCCAACTTGTGCACTTACTCACTGTGTGCCCCTGGAACATTGATTCTGCTTCCCAAGTCTGCGGAGTGGGAAGAACACTGCCCACCACACCAGGGTGGGAGTGGGGGGCCTGAAGCAACAGGATGAGGTGGCGGCACTTTTGTGCAAGTCCTGACCTGTGTATCTGCCCATAGGGAGGTGACCTGATTCCTTTCCCCTGAACCCCGGGGGGAGTCCCTCCCTTGGAGACAGTGCTGGGAAGGAGCCGGCTACCTCAGCACACTGGACTTTGGCTATGTAGCCGTTGTTCTGCAGCTCCATCCAGTTGGCTTCGTAGAGCTTGGGCCCAATCAGAAAATTTAAATCGACGATTTTGTCATCTTCCCGGACGAGGGTTGCAGTCAAACCCAGCTTGCAGTGGGCCTGCACGATGGTGAGCACCCGTCGGAACATCTTGGCTAGGGAGACAATCAGTGCATTCACACCGTCATTTTTTTAAATGCTCAAGGACTACACACAGCCTTGTGACTTCACACTGGCCTGGGACACTATGGAAACTAACCCCCACATTTCTGAATCACAGGAATCTGGCTCTAGACAAGAATGACTAGGTAAGAACGCTTAATCACCACTTTCAGACCCGTCCAAAAGAGGGAAGACAAAGAGAACAAAAGGGAGAAATGGCTTTAGGGAAGCTCCAAGTTAGGGAACCCCAGGATCCTTCCTTGCAACAGCTAAGCTACCAGCAGGAGCAATTTGAAACATAACCTACAACACTTAAAATACCATTGAGCTCTAAACGATGCAAGGAATTTGCTGGCCCTGAAACTTATATCCAGGTTACAGGAATATGGCTGGGTAACTGGGGGATCAGAGGATAGGAGCTGGATCTGCCCGACTTCCCACCATCTTCCCAGAAACCAAGGAAACAAAAGGGAGACATGAAACCCCAGGCACACCCTGACCCTGGAAACTCCCTTCTCCGCGCTTTTCCAATTAGATTCATCTGGTCAACCATCAACCCCGTCTTTCTCTCTTTGGAATGTTACAATTCTTTCTGATTTATCAAATTCAATAAACACATAAGTGGGCATGAGACATTAATTTCAAAACACCCAACTGTGGGTTTCCATGGGCTCATCTTTTAAAAATCCTAATACTCTGAAAGAAGGTTAAAATGTTTGAGTCATGCTTATCTTCTAATATAATTAAAGGTAAAGCTAGTAATACTGCAGAACCAGACGTTAACAATCTGAGGAAAGATTGCACCAGAACATAAGCCAAAAACCTAAGAACAGCAAAACAGCAGAATACTGTCTAACGCCCAAGTACCAGGACTTCCAAGCCTAACGTGGTTTGCACATACCCTTGGAAGACGAAGACCAGAAGCACGGTTATGTCCGAGGACTGTGCCACTCCAGAAAAGGGTAGCCAAGGACCCCAGACCAGGCTCCTCATGTCAGAAGGGCATGCGAGCCAAGGCAATGGAGACACCAACCTAATGCAGGAGCCGGGAAGGCTGCACCAGATAGCCCAGAGATTCTATCAACCCAAGGGAAGCACGAGTCTCGACCCCGCCTGGACACTCTGCAGCCAGAAAGTCCTTCCTATGGCATCTGCCCTGCAAACGGGTCACGTCCCACTACCACATTCTCTAACAGCCCTATGGCTGTCAGGAGGAAGAACTCACATACAATATAGTGCATGGCTTGACAAATTTTACACAGGTATGTGCCTGTGGAATCACCCAGGTCAAGGTAAGTGCTCTTAACACCTGGAAGTCTCTCCTCTGACCCCTCCTGTCAATACCAGCACTCTCCCTCAACGGAGCCAGATCCGATTTCAGTCATCCAAACTTTCTAGAAATACAATCACAATACACACTTTGTGGGTATGACTTATTTCACTGTACGTTATGTCACAGTTGTCACTTGACATTTATTTGTGTGACTTTTTTGTCCCTCCCACTTCATCTCTAGTCCAAGCACAATGCCTGTGAGCTCTTAATGAATACTTGCTAAAATAATGAAGTTGGCACAGTGTCCTGCATGCAGTAAGCACTTAATATATGCAAGTCCTGCAGTGCAAATTTCTTATTAATATAGTGACCCAATAGGACCCTTCTTGGAAGATGTATAAAACCACCACAGCAACCTTTACCTTTTGAGATAGATCTCAAAGATTTATCATTCTACCTAATCCAACATGGCATTTGTTTAACAATCAAGAAACTTACTGTGATTTATTAGAATTCCCTTATTTAACATTGGCTCTCTGGCCCAGTGAGTGTGGCCAGGCCAAGGGGTGCACAAGACAGAACTCAGAATTCTTTACGGCTGTTTGGTTTTACTCTCCTATCCAGCCAGAGACAAACTGACCCAGTGAACCAGGGAAGAAAGATACACACAGACACCCACGGCGAGCGTAAAATTTTGTGGGGGTACACCTCTGTATCCTCATCACCAGGCAACCAATCCCAAGCCTGGCAGCCACCCTCTAAAACCTGGGACATAGGCTAAAGAGGAACATCAACATAAACTAAATACACACACAAGCAGAAAGCCTCAAGTTTTCCCAAGCTTCAAACACAGCCTCCAACTAAACCGCTACATGGCAATTCCAAATTCATCTGTAGGATGTGATTCTCTAGGTCACCAATTTCTAATCCAATCAGATGCAATACCCCCCACTCCTTAATTTTTTTTTTCTTTTAGTTTTTAAATTAGCACACAGTAAAACTGGTGGGTGGGTGGGATTGGTTCTATAAATTTTAACACATGCATAGATTCATGTAACCACTCCCATAATCAGGATACAGACCAATGCATTACCCCAAACGCTCCCTTGTGCTCTCCCTGTACTGTCACACCCTCCTCAACCCCTGGCACCCACTGATCTGCTCTCCATCACTATCCTTTTGTCTTTTTAAAGGCACCATACACTATATAACCTTCTGAGATGGGTTGATTTCACTCAACACGTACCTCTGGAGATTTATTTAAGCTGTTGCACACAGCAACCGTGTGTTCCGTTTCATGGCTGAGTAGTGTTCCAGGGGAGGGATGGACCCATTTGTCTATCTGGTCACCCACTGCCAGGCATTTCGGTTGCTTCCAGGTTTTGGAGACTCTGACTAGAGCCACTATAAACATTCAGGAGCAGCTTTTTGTGTAAACCTGAGTTTTCATTCTCTAGGATGAATGCCCAGGGGTGCGCCTGCTGAGTCATATGGCAATTTTCTAAGGAACTGCCCAACTTTTCCACAGTGACCATACATTTTGTGATTCCCCTGGTGACACATGCTAGCTGCTCTGTCCTCTTGTCAGTATTCATTACTGTCACTAGTTTCCATTGTAGCCACTGTGATGGGTGTGTAGCGGCATCTCATCTCCTGGTATTAAGTTGCATTTCCCTCAGGGCTAATGATGCGAAACATCTCTTCCGATGCTTCTTGGCATCTGTACATTCTCTTTGGTGAAATGTCTATTCTTGTCTTTTGCCCATTTACTAACATCTTTGCCACTACCAGAATGTCCAACTGGCAATCAAATGAATGTGTTTAAAGCCTAACCTTCCCTCTATGGCTTTCAACATCTCAATTAATGGCCACTCCTTCCAATTACTAAAGCCAAAAAATTTACAGTTGTCCTTCATTTCTCTTTCTCTCAGATCCCACATCCAGCCGGTCAGCTTCACCCTCACAATACATCCAGAAGTAGATTACCTTTATTCTTACTCTTGCTGGTACCCACCCCACCGCTTCTACCCTTGCCTCCTCCAGTCTACTCTCAGCACAGCAGCGAGGGTGGTATTTTTATAGCCATAAATCAGATCATGTCACCCTCTGCTCAGATCCCTCAAATGGCTTCCCACCCACTCCCAATACAAGCCAAAGGCCATACAGTGACCTATGAGGTCCTATGGCATTTGGCCCACACTCTATCCTGCCTGCCCCTCTCTAACCTTGGCTTTGACTGTTCTCGTCTATGTCCCTCCCACCACACGGGCACCTTGCTGTGCTGGACCATGCCAAGTACTCTCCCACCTCAGGACTAACACCCTGTTCCTTCAACCTGAAAGACCCCTGATCCCTACCTGGCTTGCTGTGAACATCTCTAGGTATATTCAGACATCCAGGAGTGCTGGAGGGGCTCTCATTGCACCGAAAAAAAAGGATGCTAGGGCCATTTTGGCCATATTTCAAATATATGAAAATGCCTCTGATTTCATTTCTTTCAGAGAAATCTCTAATTTACACTTCTTAATTTATCAGGGCTCCCCCTTCATTTGTTTTATCAAAAAAGATTTGCCTAGACTACTACTCAGCAATAAAAGGGAAGACCCTATCAATACATATTATAACATGTATATACATGTTATAATATCGATAAATCATCATGCGAAGTAAAAGCAGGCACATGTAAGAAAATATGTATTATATGATTCTGTTAATAAGATGTTTCCAGAAAAGGCAAATCTACAGAGACAGGAAGCACTTCAATGGCCCCTGGGGCTGGGGGTGAAAGCACTGACTATAAATGAGTATGAGGGAGAGGTTCTAAAACTGGATCATGGTGATAGCTGCACAAGTTCACAAATTAACTAAAAATCTTGAATTGTTGGGCGCCTGGGTGGCTCAGTTGGTTAAGCGACTGCCTTCAGCTCAGGTCATGATCCTGGAGTCCCTGGATCGAGTCCCGCATCGGGCTCCCTGCTCGGCAGGGAGCCTGCTTCTGCCTCTGACCCTCCCCCCTCTCATGTGCTCTCTCTCTCTCATTCTCTCTGTCTCAAATAAATAAATAAAATCTTTAAAAAAAAAAAAAATCTTGAATTGTACACTTACAATGGGTGGATTTTATCAGTGGATATTATATCAATATAGCTGTTATTTAAAAAAAAAAAGATTGCTTGCAACACTTGGAGAAGTAGGGCTTCTATAATATATTAAGAATCAATACTTTGGGCTTCAAATAAAACAAACACCACTACGGCAAGGACTTCAGTGCTCCTGGTCCAGTTTTCACGGCACCACAAACCAGTGGGTTAAGGGTAAGCGGAGCTGCAACAGTAAGATGGAGGAAGAAGGGAAATACCATCTTCTGAAAGACTATGCTGGGCCCATGATTAAGGAAGCTGTGAAGGGATACACCCATCCACCACCCACCCTCATCCCCACCCCCACATGCTTATGACTTACTTTAAACCTCTACCCAGCAAGCCTTTCTACCAAGACGGATGTACTACACAGCAGTCCTTCCCTCAACCCAACAAGTGGAAATCAATTTCTGTCTCTGAAATGAGAGGGCAACTCAGCTCTCAGCCTGCTTACCTGGTATGGTATGGACTTCATCCAGGATCATGAGGCCCCACTCCTGAGTTTTGAGCCACTCCATGACTCGCTCAGCCTCCCAGGACCTTTTGGTGGTGTGGCCCAGCATGGAGTAGGTGCTAATGGCAATGGAGCAGCCTATGGGCTTGTCCTTGGCGTCGGAGGTGAAGCGGCAGATCTGGCTGTCGTCGATGGCGGACCACATCTTGAACTGGGCTTTCCACTGCTCCACAGACACAGCTGAGTTGCCCAGCACCAGACAGCGCTTTCTCACCGTGCATGCAGCTGTCACGCCAACCAGGGACTTCCCAGCACCTGTGCAAAACCAAAGGGCAATGAAAACCAGGCCAGGTTGCAATGGACACAGACAGAATGACTCATCAACACACGAATCTGGGTGAATCCTCACAGCTGATGTTGTGATGCACTTATTGCTCCAGAGCCTCTGTTTTCTTCTTTATAAAAAGGAGACATGCTCAGCTCATGCCAAACACGAGAATTAAGAGACAAGCCCCAGGCCCTCCTGTACCATTTTCCATGAATTCTGTTCAAACGCTGCAATCTCCAAACAAACCAGAGGTGAGAGACATTCCCATTGTTTGCCATTTTGAACGTGAGAAAATGAAAGCTGAGGACAACTTGCCCAAGCCACGGGGAGGTGGCGCTGCTAGGGCACACGGACCACACAGAGGGCTCGGTACACGGCAGCTGGGCTGAGAGCTCAGGATTATGGGAAAGGCGGACCCTACTGGCACAGACAAAAGCGAAATTCCAGGGCTTCCAAGTTTACTATCACCCATCATTTGAAGATCAAGATAAAAATCAAGCTCTTCCTTTTAAACAGCAATTCCTCTTTTACCAGGCATGTGCATCAAAATCACCCAGGGTAATTTAAAAAAAAAAGAAAGAACCTGAAGGCACAGGCCTCTCCCATGGAGATTCTAACCTCCTTAAGTCTGAAGTAGGGCCCCCAGGTGAATCTGTTGTGACCTGTGGCCAAGAATGCTGGCCAGGACCTGACATGACTTAGGACAAATGACATCAGACAGGTGCCAGGGGGGCTGTACGGCCTTTCTTGGACGTGTACACTGTAATAAGCCATCCAGGAACAAGCAAGCAAAGTTTCTGTGCTAGGAAGTCCCCATATACACACAACTCACAAGACTGATTGCAAAGAACGAGACCCTAGCCCCAGTGTGTAAAATAGCACCTTCCCCTCCTCACTGTCTAACCACTCACCCTGCCTCTTCTCCAGTGCCCAAGATCTGACACTTGACTTAGTTGATCTGTTTACCCTCTCTCTACCACCAAAAAAAGCTCCGTGAGGTCAGAAGTGTTGTTCTATCTACCAATGCATCCCCAGTGCTGAGCTCAGAGCCCTGCACACAGCAGGCACTCAAATGTTTAAGTCATGAATGAGGGAATCATCTGACCTTCACTGCTCACAGGTGTAATTTAGAGAAAGGCACACAAAAGAGAGTGAGGGGAAGCTGTCAGACCGAGATGAAGGAGCCTGACCCACCTTCTTCACTCAGGTGTCACTTACCACAAGGAAGAACAATGACCCCAGAACGAGCACGTCCATTCCCAAACATCTTCCGCAAGCTCTTCTCCTGATAAGGTCTAAGGACAGCTGTGGGTTTCAGGTCAATGTTGATATCAGGGTTAACAGAATCATTCCGGAAGTCATATTCTGCCAACAGAGGGTACTCCAGGTGGATGCAACGTTTCTGGAGTTCCTCAATCATTTCCTGGGGAGTGAGCATGAAAGAGGTTTTATAATCTTAAGTCCAAAGCGTGCTCATAAACTGTACATAATCCAAGGGGCCATTTCCTACATCTCCCTAGGACTTGTGAAGACTGCCACACCAGCCTGAGGGATAAGACATGCAGGACTAACTCCATTAGGAGGAATGATGCTACAGCCCACAGACACCAAAATAGAGAAAGCATACAGGAACAGACGGGGACCCCCTCTCCCACAGACTGCAGAGTCCACGCAGGGCTGGGCCAGCTTAAGCAGGGATACATGCACTAACCTGCTTGACTTCAAAAGACACTGTCTGGGTCTCTTCTTCTTCTTCTTCATCCTTGTCCATTTGTTCATAAAAGTCAAACAGGTCCGTGGGGATGTCAGATTTACCCTGTGGGTCTGTCACCCGGGAAGTAGAAGGCCCACCACTGCCTTCAGCAGTCTTGGCAATCTGTAAAAGAAAGGCAGGATCTGGAGCTCTATATGATGAGCCCTCCTGCTACCAGACGAGAGCCAAAGTTGCAAGGGGAACTGCAGCTGTAAGAAGACTGTAGGGTCCCAAGTTTGCAAATGCTGAACTAACAGCCCCTGAGAGAGCTGACATCCCAAATGCTCCCACCCCCAAGGGTGACCCAGGAGGCCACCTACAGCAGACTTGCTGGTGAAGGTCTCTGTGATGAGCTCTGTAGCCTCCCCCTCAGAGTTCCGCAGGCGGCATTCCCGGATCACTGGATCCTGGAGAAGATGCTGGATGACATCAGGGTGGGAACTTTCAACGAAGTACCTGCAAGAGGGGATGAAAGAGGGGACTACTGACCGGTACACCATTTCCAGAAGGTTCTGTTGCTCATTTGATCAGATGGTCTGGAAAGAGTGGCTTTGTACACCTCTCTGCTCTTACTCTCCCACAGCCTTGGCCAAATCTGAGCTGTGAGCTACGGGCCAAGATATGGCAAATGAGGAGCAAAACCCTGCTTTAAGTCAAATAAGGAGGGGTCTGAGTCCCAGCTCCACTGCCAGGGAGAACACAGTGGCCAGTGAACGAAATCTCCAGTCTGGGTCACTTCACTTTGCTTATTCCTTTGATCCCCTTACTCAGGGGAGTAGGTGCTAGTGCAGACAGTCCACAAACGTGAGCTCCTTGCCCCCTTCTGTGCACAGGGTGAAAATGCCTCGAGCCAGCCTGTCACAGAATCCCTTACCTGTTGTGCTTCAGGACCAGCTTGACTTTTCCATAGCTGACAGTACACAACTGCAAGGAGTGACATCAAACAGGTACGATTAGCAATGCGCGGCTCACTCAGGACACATTCATTACTGGGCACGGCTTACTACTTACCAAGTGAAGAGCTCATTTTACTTTAGGAAAGCCCAACATGCAACCCTAAAGAGGTCAGGTCTGCCTAAATTGAGCTTTTTCTTATTAATCTCTACTTTTGAAAGTAAAACCTTGCTCTTGCCTAGCTCTGATACACATCCCTTGATTTATAAAATGCTATGTAAAATCTTTCTTTCCCTTTCCCCTTTCTTCTCCATTCCCACAGGCCCCATCCTAACCCAACGGTTCATCCAGCCACACCAGCATTATTACAGCCCCCAGCACAAAGCTGGCACAGAGTAAGGGCTCAGTAATGGTTGCCTAAATTAAATGGAAAGCCTCCCGGCCTGCTCACCAATGGTCCTATTTCCCCAACTAGAATCTAAGTTTCTTGATGGAAGAGAATACAGCTAAAATCTTCCAGGTGCCCAACAATCTTTAGGATGGAACGCAGCAGAGGTTGTGTGGCGGCCATGGAAATTCACCACTCAGATCTCGGGCCGCGGCCTGTCCCTGCTGCTGCCCTCTGAATCTAGCACTGCACTGTACCAACACCTACATTCCTGCAGGCAGCTCCCGGCCAAGACTGAGCACAGCTAGTGCACTGATGCAGGGTTCATTCCAGCAAGGTGCAGGACTTCTCCCTGGGCATCTTTCCACATCACAAGAAGAGAGAACTCTCACCAGGGCTCCTGTCAGCTTCTCTGAGATTGGATGCTCTACTGTACTGGATGCCTGTGGCACTCACCTGCCACTCCAGATTTGGCGGTCTGAATCCAACTCCCTTTAGATCAGCCAAGGGCAACAAACTCACTGTCCATCTCTTCTGAATGGCATTCACCTCTCAGGACAAACCCAAGCATGTTCAACTGCTCTTCATATGGAACCCTAGCCACCTCAACACTTGGAAGTTCTTTTTGACATTCCCAAACAGAAATTGTTGACTATTGGTCCCATGCAGGTATTCAGCCCTAGACAGTTTACCAGTTATATTAGTCTATTCAGCTGCCATACAGACCACCAGAGACTGGGAGATTTAACAACAGAAACATTTCTACAAGTCCACAATCAAGAAGCCAGTGATTAGTTTCTAATTAAGGCTCTCTTCCTGGCTACCTTTTCACCATGTGCTCCTATGACCTCTTCCTTGTGCACACACGAAGAGAAAGAGAGCATGTGAGCTTTCTGGCTGACTCTTCTTAAAAGGATGCTAATCCTACTGGATCAGGGCCCCACTCTTGTGACTTCATTTAAACTTAATTATTTCCTCATTCCAAATACAATCACATTAGGGGTTACGGCTTCAGCGTATGAATTTTGGAGGGGACCAAAATTCAGTCCAAAACACCATTACCTTTCGGCTGCATTCCCAAATAACCCTGGCCAAAAGGGCTGAATTGGTATCGCCAGTGCGCTAGTATCCATTGTCTCAGAGCAGCTCATGGGACGTGTGGCCTCAGCAAGAACACCACGCTGGATCCAGAAGAGCAGGAGCTGGGGTAATCAGTTATGCGAGCTCCCCACATGAGATCTGAATGGCATTTTCATGACTGCCACAGGCTGACAGAGTGCAGCATCTGTCTCCACTATTACTACGTTAACAAGGAAGGCAAAAGAGCTGGCCTTAGCCCCCACTTGCCTTAATAAACTGAATAATTCCATCAGGGACTCCCGTCTTGCTGAGCTTCCTGAGGTACTCAGTGATGTCACTGGTTTGCAACCCAACACTGACAGCTGCATACAGGGAGTAGGCAGTCAGTTTGTACTCATGCACGTGGGTTGGTCGGCACACTGGCTCTGCGATGGCCACCAGGAAGTCTTGAGCATATTTGTAAACTGGAGAGAAGGCTTCTAAGAAGATGTGGCCATCAGGAGCCTAAGAAACACCAAATGGGCACAACAAAGAAATTAATGAGTTGTAAAGACTATTAGACTCTTTCCCAGATCATTATCCAGAAAAGAGAAGCTGCCCAAAAAGTCTTTAACACCCGGGACGTTTTTGTAAGCACTCCTTCGGCCAACCGTGAGACCTGTTACTTTAATCAGATACAAGGAATGGAGAGACAAGGACAGGCTTCCAAAGTCAGGAGCTGCTTCCCACTATTCTTCACAGGGAAAGCCCACCTTATTGGCTATCCTCAAAGTACCTTTTGGCCAGGTTTCAAATGAAGGTAGAGTATTAATTACTTCAAGTTGAGCAAAAGAGCTGCCTAGCAAATACATAACTCCCATTAATTTTTTAAATGGAGAATTAAAATAATACATAGTAAATGGCATTTATTCGATAAATAAAAAAGTATTTCCATGCAGGCGGTAGAAATGGAGGGAAGGTGAGTAAGAGGGAGGGCTGGAGATGAAGGCAGCCCAAGTCTAGCCAGCACCTGTGTGCCGCACCTGCTCATTCCTATCTTGGGCTGCTCCACCAGTATGTATGAAGGCTCTCTTCCGGCCAGCTCCGGAGAGTGGTACCCTGCATTTCTATTTTGGGTCCACAAACTCTCGGTCCTGCCCTAGCTGAGGGTATGCTTACCACCCAGAGAGGCCTCGAGGTGTGGTCGTCCTTCAGCGGCATCTGCAGCCTGTAGTCCTTGGCTCCATATTCATCCACTTTGGTGCCGGACTCATCCACCTGCTTCCCGGCCGCCGAGGGGACCGCTTCCTGAGAGTCGTTCCCAGGGACGTCGTCTTCATCATCTTCTTCATCCTCGTAGTGCCGCTTCTTGGACTTCTTCTTATCTGCAGATACGGATACAGAAGTGAGCCCAGCAGGAGGAACCGAGGGCTCCCTCCTAGCGGCATTCCGAGGAAGCCTGGCAGCAGCCGTATTTCACAAACGCCGCACACTCCTAGCCAAGAGCCACCTGCGTGCCGCTGGCATGCGCTCCCTCAAATGCTTCCCACCCGGCCCACGACCCAGGGCGACCAAAGGTCAAGGATCGCCCCTGGCCCAGCGGCCTGTCGCGACAGCATGTACAGGCCGCGCGCTAGACACTGTGGGATCGGCAGCCGCTGAGAAACCCGGAGCAGCTACGACACAGGACGATGAGGACGGCGAACGCAGGCAGGCCCCAGCGCGCCCGCGCCACGTCTCACCGCGGTCCCCCCGGTCTCTTTTGCCCATGGCAGCGACAGCACCAAACAGCCGGGGCCACGGGTCTCCGCGGCGGCTGCTCCCAGGGGGACTTCCGCTTCACACCGGAAGCTCTTTCGGCGAGCACACAGGAAGTCCCGCCTCTGAGCTCCCGGTCGCCCGGTGGGCGAGCGAACCTTGGGACTGCGTTTCGTCCGTGGTGTGCTCCTACCGGAGCCCGTTTTTCGCTCCCATCCCTTCCTGTAGTCAGTCAATGAAATATTTATTGAGCATGTCTATGGAAGTCCAGGCACTGTTTTTAGCCGCTGGGGTAGGACAGTGGACAAAGTAAGGCCCTGGCCGCCTGGAACTTAAATTCTGAAAGAGATGTGGGCCGTAAACAGATAACGGCGTTAAGAGCTCCAAGAAGAAATAAAACAGGGCCCAGAGGACAAGCAGTGCCATTCTAAATAGAGTGACCTCAGAGTGCCTCTCTCTGGGGTAACTGGGTAATGGACGTTGGGGAAGGTATGTGTCGTAATGAGCACTGGGTATTACATAAGACTGATGAATCACCTGTACCCCTGAAACAAATACTGCATTATGTTAATTGAATCTAAATTTTTAAAAATGAAAAAAATAGATCAGGAGAGTTCCCAGGGGAAAAAAAAAAAAAAAAGAATGCCTCTCTTGAGTGGCATTATTCGAGCAAAAGCTCTGAAAAAGCGAGGCAGTGTCCTACGTAAATCCCAAGGGAGAAGCAGTGTGAGCCCAGGACTCCACCACACAGGTTTGACCTCTAACAGGAAGCTGAGAGGGGAGCAATGTGGCTGCAAGAAGTGGGGGAGAAGACTCAGTACCCAGTACTGTACGTGTAGTTTAGTGGTTCTCAAAGCGAGGTCCCCTGGCTGCATCAACATCAGACGGAAACGTTCAAACTGAATAGAGGCACAAATGCAAAGTATCAGACCCCACCCCAGACCTATTGAATCAAAACTCTAGGGACACAACAGTCTTGTCCTCCACAAGATGCTGATGGTCAGGTTTGAGAACCACTGATGTAGAGCTTTGTAGGCTCTTGCAAAAACTTTGAATTTTATTATGAAATAGGAAACTGTTAGAGATTTTTGAGCAGAGAAATGACAATTTGATTCAATATGAAAAAGTCAATCTACACGAGCTGCTGTGTTGAAGATAGCCGTTACAAGGTCAAGGGCAGCGATTGCAGCACTCCAGTTGAGAAATGCTGGCTTTACCAGGGAGGTAGGGGTAAAGGTGATGAACAGTGGTTCCAGTCTGAATGTATTTTGAAGGTAGAGTGGGAGTTGCTGACTGACAGTATATGCAAAGTGAGAGAGAGGAGTAAAGGATAACTCTTAAGATTTTTGGCTTTGGCAACTGTAAAAATGATGTACCTTAAAGAAGGTACAGGTTTGAAGGGTGGTTTTAAACATACTGAATTGTGAGTGGCTGTATTAGTCCACTTGAGTGCCATAATAAAATGTCACAGACTGTGTGACTTAACAGAAATTTATTTTCCCACAACTCTGGAGGTTGGAAGTCCAAGATCAATGTCCTGCTCTCTTCCTGGCTTGCAGATTACCACCTTCTTGCTTTCTTGCTGTGTCCTCACTGTGGGGTTGAGGAAAGGGCAAGAACTCTGGTGTCTCTTCCTCTTCACATAAGGACCCCAGCTCTTCCAGATTAGGGCCCCACCCTTATGACTTCGTTTAAATTTTATCACTTCCTTACAGGTTCTGTCTCCAAATACAGTTCACAATTTCAGTTAGGGCTTCAACATATGGGTTTGGGGGAGAATACAATTCTTTCTGTCCCTAGCAGTGTGCTAATAGACAATTAAATAAAATGTCAAGAAGGCAGTTCGATGTAAGCCTGAAGCTCAGGGACCTAGAAATAAAGTTTGGGAATTGTCAACATATGTATGGTACTAAAGCTATAGAACTGATGGAGGCTGCCTAGGGAATGAATGTAGGTAAAGAAAAGTTTGGGATACATTTCACAGTGAAGAAGCTGGAAGGTGGAGAACTGAGGCAACACCAGTCAAGGAACAGAGAGGTAGCGAAATAAGGAGACCTGGAAGTCCTGCTTTCATTTGACAGCATTTCAGGGTAGAGGAAGTGATCAACTGTATTAGATGCTGCTGATCAGCTGAGCAAATTGAAGACTGAGATTCAGCCATAGAATTTGCAATGTAGAGATCAGTTCTCTGCTAAATGGCTTTCAGTAAATTGAAGAGTTTTTTGGTCCCTCCTCTAAATGAATTTCACTCAAGAAGTGGAGGAACCATAGCTTTAAAACTGGATTTTCCACTTTTCTATTTTCCATCTGATTCAAGTACTACATGCCATGTAAAAATCTTGGAAAACAGAGAAAAGCATTGCGAAGACTATTTAAATCATACATAATACCACCCCTAGCTATTTACATTTCGGTTTATTTTCTTCCAGGCTTTTTTTTTCTGCAAGTAGGTGTTTTTACACTGTGAAGATGTTATTTGGACATACGATTTTATAATCCTAACAAGCTTTTTTCACCCTTTGTTAGAATGAGTGTTTAATGACTTTAATTTTTCATGGTATCACAATATCATGATTTATTTAGCCAAGCCCTAATTTGGGGGCATTGGAGTAGTGACAATTTATCCTATTATATAAGTAGTTCTGTGATGAGTATCATTGGATATAAATCTTTAACTGTATCTTAGATTATTTTCCCAAGTCAAGTTTTGAGAAATAGAAATACTGGGTTAAATATATGGCCTTTTTTAAAGTTCTTACTGCCAAACTTGCTTAATTTTAGTGAAGGAAGTGATGAGGAAGAATGGCTAATCTAACATTTTCATAGTTAAAATATTTTGTGAACTAATATTTCACAAGAATACTCAATGGGGAAAGCATAACCTCTTCAATAAATGGTGTTGGAGAAACTGGACAATAACATGCAAATGAATGAAATTGGACCCCTATCTTACACTACTCACAAAAATCAACTCTAAGTGGATTAAAGGCTTAAATATTAGATCTGAGACCATATATAACTCCTAAAAGAAAACATAGGGGAAAAACTCCTTGACATTGTTCTTGACAACAATTTTTGGATGTGATACCAAAAGCACAAGCAACAAAGGCAAAAATAAATAAATGGGACTACAATAAACTAAAAAGTTTCTGCATAGCAAAAGAAACGATCACAAAATGAGAAGGCAATTTTTGAAATGGGAGGAAATATTTTCAAACTATATATTTGATAAATGGTTACTATCCCAAAATAGATTTTAAAAACTCAATAGCATAAACTCAACCCTATAGCATAAAAATAAACAATCCAATTTAAAAATAGGCAGAAGAACTGAATATTTTTCCGAAGAAGTCATACAAATGGTCAACTGACATATGAAAAGATGCTCAACATCACTAATCATCAAGGAAATGCAAGTTAAAACCCCAAAGAGCTATCACCCCACACCTGTTAGAATGGCTATAAGATATAACAGATGTTAGCAAGGATGTGGAGAAAAGGGAATTCTGGTGCACTGTTGGTGGGAACATAAATTGGAGCAGCCACTATGGAAAACAGTATGGGGGTACCTCAAAAAATAAAAAATAGAACTACCATGTGATCCAGCAATCTCACTTCTGGGTATTATTCTAAGGAAATGAAAACAGGGTCTCAAAGAAATATCTGCACTCCCATGTTTACTGCAGGATTATTCACTATAGCCAAGATATGAAAACAACCTAAGTGTTTGTCAATGTATGAATATATAAAGAAGATGTGGTGCATGTATATATACAATGAAATAGCCATGAGAAAGAGGAAAATCCTGACATTTATGACAAAATGGATGGACTGTGAGAGCCTTATGCTAAGGGAAGTCAGATGGAGAAATACAAATACTGTATGATGTCACTTATAAGTGAAATCTAAAAAATATCTGGGCTCATAGAAACAGAGTAGTGGTGGTTACCAGGGGCCGAGGGGGTGGAGGAAATAGGGAGTTGCTGGTCAAGTAATAATATTTCCAGTTAGAAAATAAATTAGTTCTAGGGAGCTAATCTATAGGATAGTGATTATGGTTGATAATACTGTATTATAGGCTTGAAAGTTGCTAAGACGGTAAATCTTAATGTTCTCACCAAAATAAAGAAATGGAAGCCATGTGATATAATGGATAATGCTTTGGCGGTAATCATATTGCAATATATAAATGTATCAGGTCAACAGATCGTATTTCTCAAACTTACATAATGTTATATGTTAATTATATCTCAATTAAGCTGGGGGGGTATTTTGTAATATGAAAGAACACCTACATTTATCACAGAAGTTTAAAAATTACATATAAGCACAAATAATAACCACTCATAACTCCACCACTTGAGTGACATATATATCCTCCTGATATTTTTTCTATTTTTTTAAAAGATTTTATTTATTTATTTGACAAAGAGACACAGCCAGAGAGGGAACACAAGCAGGGGGAGTGGGAGAGGGAGAAGCAGTCTTCCCGCTGAGCAGGGAGCCCGATGCGGGGCTCGATCCCAGGACCCTGGGATCATGACCTGAGCCGAAGGCAGATGCTTAACGACTGAGCCACCCAGGTGCCCTTTTTCTAACTATTTTTAAGTAAAAAGTGGGATCATACTATACATCTCATGTAACTTGCTTTCTTTTAGTCAGTAATAATACATGGTGAAGCGTTCCACTGTATGGATATACTAGTTTATTTGCTCAATCCCTGTGATGGTTCATTTTGTGTGTCAACCTGGCTAGATTATGGTGTCCAGTTGTTTGGTCAAACACCAGCTTAGATGTTGTTAATTAAGTTAGTTTTTAGATATAATTAACATTTACAAGCAGTAGACTTTAAGTAAAGCAGAATATCTTCAATAACGTGGGTGGGCTGCATCCATTCAGTGAAGACCCCAAGAGAAAAACAGGTTTCCCAAGGAAAAAGGAATTCTGCAACACAGAAGTTTTGCCTCTCTGGAGAACCCTAATACAGATTTTGGTAAAGGGAAGTGAGGTGCTGCTGTAACAAATACCTAAATATGGGACCTAGAGGGTGTTATGCTAAGTACAATAAGACAGAAAAAGACAAACCCCTTATGATTTTACTTACATGCAGAATCTGAAAAACAAAACAAATGAACCAAGAAAAACAGAAACAGACCCATAAATACAGAGAACTAGTGATTGACAGAGCAGAGTGGGTGGGGGTGGGCGGGCAACAACATAGTTGAAGGGGATTAAGAGGTACAAATTTCCAGCTATAAAAAAATAAGGCCCAGGAATGAAAAGTCAACAGGGAATATAGTCAGTAACACTGTAATAACTCTGTATGCTGACAGATGGTAACTACACTTATCATGGTGAGCATTTCATAATGTATAGAATTGTTGAATCACTATGTTGTACACCTGAAACTAATATATTTTCTGTCAACTATATTTCAATTTTAAATATTTTTAAATAAAAATGTGGGAGTGGCTTTAGAATTGGGTAATGGGTAAAGGATGGGGGAATTTTGAGATGCAGGATAGAAAAAGCCTAGATTGCCTATTGATAGAAATATAGACGTTAAATGTGATTCTGGTGAGGTTCAGAGGGAAATGAGGAAGATGAATTGGAAACTACAGGAAAGGTGATCCTTGTTACAAAGCTGCAGAGAACTTGGCTGCATTGTGTTCTTTTGGGTGGAAGGTAGAACTTATAAGCAATGAAGTTGGATATTTAGCAAAGGTTGAAGGTGTGGCCTGCTAATAGTAAAATGTGAGAGGAAAAAGATAAATTGAAGAAGGAATTGTGAAGCAAAAAGGAACTAGAATTTGAAGATTTGTAAAATTCTCAGCCTATCGGTATCGCAAATAATGAGAAAGTATGCTCTGGAGAAAACACAAAGGCTGTGGCTGGACAACCATTTGCTAAAGACATTAGGCTTGTGATCCATGGACCCAGTAAACTATCTCAGCAGAAATGCTGATGGCTTGGAAGGGGATAGAAATGGGTTGAAAAACAGGCTGTCAGACTTTTGTGATTCTGTAGGCAGGAAAAGAACTGATAGAACTATTTGGCTGTAGACCTGTTATCCTTCAAGAAGAGGGAAGAATGATTTGAGGGCAGCTCAGAGGCCCCCCAGAGGGGACAGGCCCAGGATGCAAGTCTGCTGAGTCTTCGGGTCATTCCTTGGTTGTGAGGGGCAAAGTCACCACGCCAGCAGGCTCCTCAGAACACAGCATGGAGATTGTGAAGATTCTTCTCAAGTCTTAAAATCTAGTGGAACTTGCCCTGCTAGGTTTCATACTTGCTTGGGACCCATGCCCCCCTTTTCCTCCTGCCCTGTCCCTTCTGGAATGGAAACGTTCATGTTCTGGAAGCAGATCACTAGTCTGGTTTCAGAGGTTCCCAGATGGAAAGGAATCTTGCTCCAGCATGACTCTTACCCCAGGTCTTCCCCGTAACTGATTTGGATGACTTAAATGAGAGTTGAGTTGGTGGTGTGTGGATGAAATACTGGCCTTAGAGGTGATGCTAGAATGATGAAGACTGGGAGATGTTGTGATTGGCTGTATTTTCCATGTGGGAAGGATATAAATTCTTAGGAGCCACAGGGTGAGACTGTAATGGGTTTGTTTCACCCCAAGAAGATATTTTGAGGTCCTAATCTCCAGTATCTCGGAATGTGACCTTGATGGAAATAGGGTCTTTACAGAGGTAAGCAAGTTAAAATAAGGGCACTAGGGTGGGCCCTTATCCATTATGACTGGTGTCCTTATAAAAAAGGGAAACAGAGGGACACCACCACATGAAGATACTACTTACATTGCCATAAGCCAAGGAATGCTTTGGGGCCACCAGAAGCTAGAAGAGGCAAGGAAGGATTCCCTTACAGGTTTCAGTGGGAGCATGGTCCTGCAGACACCTTGATGCCAGACTTCTAGCCTCCAGAGCAGAGACAATAAATTTGTTATAAGCCACCCACTTTGTAATACTTTGTTATAACAGCCCTTATTGTTGGGATATATACAGCCTCAATTTTGAGCTTTTATAGATAAACCTTAGCACATCTGCAATCATTTCCACAGGATTAATTCTTAGAGAATTGCTGGCTGAGAGGATATACCAGATTCTGAGGCTTTTGACTTGTCACTAAGTTGCCCTCTATATGAAGGTATTAATTTAAACGATCTCTAATACTGTGGGAGCATCCATTCCTTACACTCTGATAGTAGGCTTTGTTTTTGTTTTTAATCACTGTTAATTTCTGATTTGGATAACTGAAGTGTCCGTTAAAAGACATGCCAGAGCGAGACGCCTGGATGGCTCAGTCGGTTAAGCGTCTGCCTTTGGCTCAGGTCA
Source organism: Mirounga leonina (assembly GCF_011800145.1). Lineage (NCBI taxonomy): Eukaryota > Metazoa > Chordata > Mammalia > Carnivora > Phocidae > Mirounga > Mirounga leonina. The sequence goes on from NW_023270377.1 coordinate 107,707,124, forward strand.
TGATCCCAGGGTCCTGGGATCGAATCCCACATCGGGCTCCTTGCTCAGCAGGGGGTCTGCTTCTCCCTCTGCCTACTGCTTCCCCTGCTATGCTTTCTCTCTCTGACAAATAAATAAATTTAAAAAAAAAAAAAAAAAAAGACATGCCAGAGTATGTTGGGTAGGATTACAGACATATCCTGGGAGGATTTAGTTGCAATGTTTCCCAGGTCAGTCTGTGCTTGGTCTCCTAGAAAGTGATCAACTCAGGCAAAGGAGGGAAAACTGAGAACACAGTGTGTCCAAGAACAGATCGGGACAAATCAATCACAGTGGAAATAAATATCAGCTTTATTAACACTCAAAGTGCCATTCATTTATATTCATTCCAAAGTCCAGAAGGTTACTCAGAGTAAGCCTTTGCACCACAATCTTTCAAAAAATGAACATGTAAGAAAAAGCAATTTTCATTGTGCTAATTATTGCAGGCCTTCATGCACGATAAATCTAAACAAAGATGTGAGCCAACAATATACAAATTTCCATATAAACAAAGTCATTGATCACTAACAAAATATAAACATGGTTTCTTTCACATTAGATTTAAAAAAAAAGCTATTTACCAGCAAGAAAAAATAAGTACAAAAAATTGTAAAACTCAGAAATTTTATACATTTTTACAAGCACAATTTTGAATGAACAACACAAAGTCAAAATGTGCATGAAATGTGGCACATACCACACTGTATCTGGCTTCTGGTAGGTTTTTCTAATCATACCGGCTCCTTGTAACATAATACGCTTAGTGACATTCAACTTCAACAGTGGACTTTATTCCTAATACAAATAATTTTTACGTGGTACCGCATATTAAAAACAAGGTTTTCCTTAAGTACAATAACATTGTCAGATTGGAAATTAAATTTCCAATTCTTTTTCTGCCAGTTACTTAAAATACACAGTACAGTCTAAAGACACAACAATGTATGTTCAAACATTTCTAAACCAATTTATAGTCAATTACAGAGGATATGTCACAATATGTCAATGTACTGTTTTATAAATGTGGTCTGACTTTGCCCAGTAAGAGAAAAACTAAAAGTTGAAATCTTTAGGGTAGAATATAGGAAATATTCAAAAACAACAGGACAGGCCAACAGCAATTGGAGATATAAAAAATCTTGACATCTCTTCAAGACAATTTAGTTTCTCACATTTTTTCATAGCTTTGAGAATTCAAAGGCCATTTTAATGGACAGTGTGTTTTTGCTACTGCCTATTTTTCCTCTTAATTTGCATTTCACAGAATTCTCAAAAGAGAATTCAATGCCCTTCCTTGCAAGAGTATTTTAGTTGATATCTAAGTAAATTTGCATCCAATTCTGGAAATACAAACGCATTTTAAATGGTTAAAAACAAAATTAAAAAAATATTTTTGATCAGCCAGCTGAAAATATATTCATATAGTAAATAATCTCTCAGAAAGCTTTTATATATATTTAATTATTCTAACTAAACAGTACCCTTATAAAACAAGTTCATAAAAATGTAGAAATGAAATGAAAGTAAGAAATTACTGGGATATATACATGTGCCTACAGACAGACAAAGACATCTCCACACACACCCCCTGATACGCAGAGTTACAGGCATACTTTCAACTTAGTCATGGATTTTAGAATACATATAAAATCAGAAAGTGATGTTGAACTCCTGAGTTCTTCAACAAAGATAGAACCATAGATAAGTATACTTTGTAAAAGCAAGAAGGTCCATTTAAGTCAGTAATAGCAGTGCAGTTACTGATGGCTACATCTTGAAAGAAGTTAAAACAAAGACACAGACAGTAGTTCAATGCACGCATTCATGATACTCATACATCCATCAACAATTATTGGTCAGAGTAGTAAATCAGTGTACAAATTAAACATTTCCAAAAATGTGCAAAAGTCAACTTTGATAGGAAAAAAACACCTTTGTACATAATTATAAACTGCCCAGCATTCAACTGAGATTAAAAACGTTTACAGAGAGAAACTAATAGATTAAATATAGACAATTTAATGACTACATTAAAAAATGTACATTAGGTCAAAGGGTAAATTTACAAATTGATAATCATAGTTTGCAACAATTAGAAGTCTATTCTCAAATTTATCCAAGTTTACTTTTATTTACAATGATATTTGAATAAAAAGAACCATGTGAAATGTAAGAGATGTCAGACATTAAAAGTATTTTTGGTATTAACTCTTATAATATTTCAGAATGCAGGGTAGCAAATTTTAAAACCAATAGCAATAGAAAAAATGTAAACTTTTTACTTACTAATTAAGATTGTATTACAAACAATTGTTTGTTTTTAAAGTATTCTTAATCCGTAGACACTGTACTTGCACTTGAACAGGGTATATTGCAAGGGTTTGGCCCACTTTCCTTTGCCCATAAGCCTTTCCAACTCAGATGTTTCCACTAGTCCTTTCTTCTTATTCCAAGTGGAAAAAGTCTTTGGAAAAATGAGAATATGTCAAATCCATTTTGGAGCCTAAGAATCTAATAGAGCTTAAGATGTGACTCTGTTACTTATCTCTCCCCTCCAAGTAATGCTTATGCTAAAATTACCACTAGTTACATGGTTTTTTTTAATTCTAAAAATATATAAATAAATGAACACAAAAGTGCTTTTCAGTATATTCATAAACTTTACTGTTCTCAACTGGCATGAAGGGACTCAGAAATCCTTATCTGGGGACAAATTCTGCATGTATACTGGAGAGCAGGCTCTTCCTTACGTTCCAAAATGTCTATGGCACAAAGCAGACATCAGCCCATAACCTACTTTTCTTCACAGCTTTCCTAAAATGCCCCTCAAGTCAAACACAAGTTCATAAATGTTAAGACACTAGGAAGAAAGTATGCCACCAACCTGAGGCATCATATGTCAACGTATATGTATATGCATCTATGGTCAAATGACAGTAAGATTGGCACATGTACAAGCTCAAATTTGTAATGTTTATGTAGTTCTGTAATAGTTGAAGTAAGTTCTGTATGTCTAAATGCAAACACTGAGCACCTGTCTTTTTACTTGAAGGATAGATTGAGATACAAATTCTACAAGGATCTGCTTTAACATGTTTATACCATTAGCTTACAGGTGGGCAGAAGTAACAGTGATAATCATTTTGGCTATGTGTGCAGGGAATATAAAAGCTTTGGTTTAAAGTGATTCCGATAATACAGATTGTAAATACAAACAAGGAGTCATCAGGCATAGGGAATAACAGTACTCACTGACTCAATGCCTTTGCTGTTATTAACAAAAATATCATATTACAATCAGTTAAAATGCATACTTATGAAAAATATGGAAGAGTTACATATGAGACTGTATATAGGCAACAAATAAAAATTTATTCTCTTTAACTATGACTCCTCCGTCAACTTTCTGAAACTGAACCATGTCTGCTCTCACTATCACCAAGAAGATTCTCTAGACTCCCCTGAAAGCTCATCACCATCTACAGCTCTGAAAGGTGAGTATGGAGAGATGGCTGGCCCTGGTACTTCCCCTACCTATTATGGCATCCTGTCCAGGCTGTGGCAGAAGTCAAAGCAAAGCTAAAGACAACTATGAAGTAGGAACAGTGGCTTCACAGCACGCCTTCCCTAGCCAACCAAAAAGAGGTATAAGACAATTTCCTTTCGAACACTTGGTAAGCTAAGGAAGCCTGTTTTCATAAAGTCTGGAAGAATTTCTATTCCAAAGAGCTCATGAAGAACTATGCAAAATCAATTATTTTCTATTTCAGAATTATATATAAGCTATTATACACACATACAAATTCAATTTTAATCTACTTTTACCAACCAAGAGCTTGGCAATTTACAATAAATACCTTTATTAAACAATCACTTGTACTAGCTACTTGTGGAAAATGTGCTGGCGTTCCTACCTGAAGACGATTACACTTACCCATCATTAGTAGGTCATACACATTTCAGTTGTTTTTCTAAGAACAGAGACTAATCTAATTGAACATTCATACCTTTCCTTCTTTCCCACCCTTGCCCCAACCCCCAAACACACACACACACACACACACACACTTTCTCTCTCTCTTCACAGAAAAGTAAGCTAGAGCTTTAGTCAAAATGCTAGTTAAAAAGTAAGGATAAGAACTGCTATCCCTGGATTCCTTGCACATTGCCCTAAGTCTCATTGCCTTAACATTTGTAAACCATTTAAATTTCCTCTTTAGGGCAAAATTAACCATTCTAGCTCTGCTATGAAAATCATAACTGAACCATGATATACAAAGAATTTGGACAGTGCCAATGTGATTGAAAGTCAAGTTACCAAACTGGAAAACAATTTGCTATGTCTCTTTAGAATTAGAATACCTCTTTCTATCCTTATTGTAGGCATTCATGTCTAGTGGAGACCGCAGTGTGTCTATCACAGACTAATGCTAATGTTTCTCTTTGAACATATATATATGTAAAATATGGACATATATATACACACACACACACACACACACACATATATGTAAAATAAAAAGAGGTAGAAAAGGGTAGGAGGAGGAAGCAGGCATTAAGAAAGGTTTATGGGCCAATATACAGTCCTAAGGCCAAATGAACTCTTGAAGCCTACTGATTTTGGAAAAACCTTCATTGCGGTGGGTAACTTGAATTATTATTGATATAAAATAAAATTAAGGCATAAAGAGAAAAAGGCACTACCAAAAATGAACAATTAAATTGCTTTTCATTAACTTAATCTTAAAATTCAAATAAATATGAGCATTATATTTGTAAAAAAGCCAAACTTAATATAACAATAAGGTCTCAAGAAACTGTCCTGATCCTAGCACATGTAACACTGTTGACAGAATTCAACTTCTATCAAATGTTTTGGGCATTTTAACAATTTAGATTTAAAAAATTGTTTTCCCTTTAAAAGAAAAAGCAGGAAAAAACCCTCACTATGTTATGGGATATATGCCCCTCACCACTAGAATTGAGTAGGGGCTGGACTTTTATATAAGAGGGAGTCCTGAGACAGAGGCCGCCTGACCTATGGGGTCCCTCCAATTTGGGGATACTTTTAATCCCTGTTAATAGGATTTTAGTTTATAACAGCCAATGATTGCCCAAATTGCTTTCCCCTCATTTCATAAAAAACAGTAACATTTTAAAACATCACTGAACTTTCAGAGTTAGGGCATGCCATAAAATAAGTCTATCTGTTTGCCCAGGTTCCTCCTAGACTGTGACCTACTTAGGGATAAGTTAATCTAGTACCTGACATAATAAGCCACAATTATTGAATAAGCAAGTGAAAAAGATTCACCCTCTTTAAAAGAAATTGATAGATTCCTCTATTTGACTGACACCAGGTGATTCTGTATCAAGCTATTGGTCTCTAGACCTCAAATGAAACCACTGGCACAGAGCTCTGCTGTGGCTCAGAGTTTGCATCTGACAAACACCCTGGCTTTTGCACCCAAGCCTGGTCATCCCTATAAACTTATCCAGATTTGATTTTCTTAGTGATTTCACATATCTTATAGCCACTCCATCTCAGAAGTACTACAGACCAGACCTGACATATGTAAGAACTAAAGTAGCAGAGAGCTCTTGTAAAAAAAAATAATTCCATCTTTTTAATGTACTTTCTATTGGGAATAAAATAAAGGCTCTCTCAAACTGAAAGCCAATTCAATTTACTCTGAAATAAGTTTTAACTTTTCTTTTACATTTCAGCCTGTGCATTAACATTTCAATCTCTTATATAAATTATGTAAGGCTGACTGCCTTTGAGAACTTTCTAAGGCAATCGTCTTTAACCATTTTCAAGTTAGAAACATGTTTTGTAAAAGAGAAAAATGGAAAAATTTTCAAGATAGTCATACTGAAAATTTCAAAGTCTGTATACTTTTAAATACATTTTAAAGAATTACCAACCATCAAAATTTCCATTAGTCTTTATGATATTTTTCAACCCTTTTATTCAATAGTTTGTTTGCAATGTAAAAGATCTTATATTTGGTCCAAGCCTAAGTCATGCCATTCTGAATCTCTCAAGGCCTAAGTAGAAAGCTATTTCCTGAAAAGCACATATAAGACTGCTAGTGAATCTTCTCCAGCACCAAAAAGTCTGCCACTATCAAAGCAGAATGCATTTTAAAGGCACAAAGTCAGCAGTCTGGCCATTTTCCAGCCTCAGCAAAGAAACATTACAGTATAGAAGAATCAGTTGTGCATTTAAAAAACAAAATACATTTAGAGTCATTTTTAAAAGTTCAAATTTCATTTGTTGATCCATACCATTAGAAAGAAAAAAATTGGAGTGTCATATTTAACTGCCCCTAATAGCGGGGTTTCCTTTCAAAGATTTTTTTTAAATTTACTTTTGGTCTTTCATACCTCATCCCACTTCAAGCTTTTTTCTTCTAGTAGTTCTTATATATATTAACTTTTATTGTCATTTTTGGTACCTTTACAACTTTTTTGAAATAAATTCACATCACATTTTATATAATAATTCTGTAAACTATTAGTCTACTTTTAAGTCTTTACATAAAGAACAATACTTTCCCATATTTTTCTTATAAAACAAAGGTCTCCTGCAGCAGTGTTAAAGTAATAGTTTCTTTTCAGGTGATTTTATCTTCCATAGCATTTAGAGAAGAAAAAAGAGACTGGAAAAAGCAAATGATTTTGCTTTGGGTTTCACAGCCCCCCAAGATTTCTCTCTAAAAAGCATTTGTCTCATATTCTGCACTGCTGGTTACCCTGGCAGACCAAAAATGAGCTAAAAGGAAATCAAAACCACACAAGACAAAGGAATGAAGGAAAAGCCCACTGGTCCAGATACCATGATCTTACTCAAGCAGAAGAGATGCCTTCACTCATAAAAGACAAAGAAATTATAATAGATCCACATCCTTGGGGACTATATTTATAGCACAAGATTTGGCAGTTGATTTTCAAGGGGGAGGGGGCCACTAATTAATATTCTTCCTTGCAAGCTGCTTCCTTTGATCATAAAGGTATGGGAGAAGCTTTGACAACCATATTTGTGCTTTGACTTTTTCTCAGACTAGCTAGTGGAATTTCAAATATTCCTAGAGAAAATGCCAGATAGGACCTTGATACAGGAAACCAAGATCTACCTAACTTCAGAAACAAAGTATTTTAAAAGAGTTCCTAGAAGAGCATACCTTTTAGCAGAAAATAAAATACCAGAGTCCCTTATGAATCCCATGAAAGGCTTCACATTTAGGGCCTCCAGAAAGACTAATATTTCCTAACCTTTAAAAATAAAGTACTTAGCACTTGCTTTAATATGCTGAAACAAACTGCAAGTAGCTAAATTACTGCTATTATTCATATTTTTCAGTAGCAGAAGTCAGAGATAGTGGGAGTTTCCCAGCTGCCTCTTTCCACTGGATGTCCTTGCTCTTGGTGGATATGTTATACTAGAAATACCTGGCAGTTTTAAACCTTCCTATAAAGTAGTTAATAATTTGTTTTGATATGCTTTTCTTTTCCCACAATTATGAACTGACTTTTGAGGAAAGAATATATACAGATGGCTGGGTTTAATAGGCTCCATGTTTAAATTCATTTTGTTTCTACAATAGAAGTTATTGATTTGGGTGTAATATACAACTGGTAAGGAAAGGATTGTTATTTGATGTTTGTTGAGATCGTTCACCCTTGACTTGAAGTAGTGGTATCTGCTCCTGTAAAACCCTTATTCTGCATTGCATCACTTTCTCTCTGAAATTTACTTTTTGCAAGGAATCTACTCTGTAAATGGCTATTTTCAGTTTATAAATGAGGCTGGTCTTTGCATCAGGTTCTCAACTTCGGAACTTTCAACATTTTGGTCAGGATAATTCTTTGTTGGCAGAGGAGGATGCTGTATTTGTATAGTGTAGTTTTTTTGGCAGCATCCCTGGCCTCAAGACTACCCAATGCCACTAGCATCCTTCTAGTTGTGACATGAAAAACTATCTCCAGGCATTGCCAAATGCAAAGCAAAATTATCCCCACCCAACACTGGAGAACCACTATTTTACACAGTAGCTATTTTTTGAGGTGCTTTAGTATTCTGTGATCCCAAGAACAAGGATTTTTATCTCATGACACTAGCTTTAACATGTGGATAACCCAAGTTAAATTCTTAGTTCCCAAAGAATATCTATGGGGAATCAGGAGTTAGAAACAGGAAGATATAGTATACATGATTTTGATTATTTCTCTTTTCCCTTAATTTTGGAACTTCCTCCCTCCAATAAAGACCATAGTTTAAAATATACTAAACAACCTTTAGTTCTTCTTTTCATTATTTCTATTAACTGGCAAATGTGGATTCTTCTGCCCACACACTGAATTAGAGCAATCTCTTTTTGCCTTTTAATTTGGATTTGCTCACTGACTTCCCATATCTGCTTTACTCTAAAATAGTATTTTTTTTTTTTTTTTTTAAGCAGAAAGCTATCCCTCAAGGTTTACAGATTCCAGTAACATGGATCTATTATAGTGTATTTGCTTATTATACTGGTTAGGATTAACAAATAAACATACCTCTTAGAGATTCGTATTTTCTATCAAGATTCCTACTGAGCAAAAAGCTTGGTAGACAGAGGTTAGATCTAAAGAATACAGATCTAAGAAGGAACCTATATTCTTTAAGTTGAGTACCTACCCTAAACTCAAGTTTAGGGCTCAACCTCACAAATGAGGACCTATTTTAAATACTAATCACTAAAAACTACAAATCATACATCATTTTCTTCTTCTTGTTTTCCGTGTCTCCCCATCACCACCAATCTGTCAGTGACATGGGGAAAGACTCTACAATCCTTAGGTATTCTAAATGATTTGTTTGTACTAAAAAGAGCAACTATGTACTAAAGTGCTTTATCTCTCTGAACCACATCAGTACATTATAAAAAATTAAAAAAAAAAAAAAAGGAGTTTCAAGTTCTTGTAAGGGAAAAAAAAGATTAAATATAAAAAATTTAGGTTACTATTATTATTAAACAATTTAACCAAGAATCAAGAGAAATACTTTCCCTCTTGTCTTTTTTTCTCCCCATCTCTCTTTTTTATAAAAAAGAAAAGTGCAGTCAGAGAGAAGGTGAATGAATTGATGGGAGCTGGGTAGAGGCACAGGAGAGGTTACTGGCTGCTAGTGATAATGCACAAACATGTGCCTTAACAGTTCATCAGCTGAAGGTCTCAGTTTGGCCTCTATAAAGATCCGTTTGAGGAAATCTCGAGTATAGTCTGAGACATGAGGTGGCAGCTTTGGGTTTGTTGGCTGAGTGGCGATTTTAAAGATGGCAGCCATAGCTTCAAATTCCGCCCAAGGAGGCTTTTCAGTTAGCATTTCCACCACAGTACAGCCCACACTCCTAGGGGGAAAAAAATTACAAAAATAGTATCATCATGAAGGAAAGCCACTTAACTACAACATGAGAAACAGAACTGAAGTCCATTTACATTTAAATACAACCTGATTTTAAGTTTAAAGTTTCATTAAAAGGTTGTAATTATATAAAGCTATAATTTAAACATAAAAATTAATGAAAATAAACCACAATTTAAGGACTAACTCAAATGGTTAGGCAAAGAACATTATTCATCTTATAATTTTTGCTTTATATATAATTCTCTAACTTGACATTAAATATAATCTTTTGTCTTTATCTTACAAAGAACACAAACACTAGAAATCCCGTTTGCCTTTAGGTGCCTAAAATGAATATCTATTAAACACATTTCTGGGTGGGAAGTGGGCCATTTTATGTTCTAACTTAAAGTTATTAAGCAATTAAAGATTAACTGAATTACATGATACTAACAAAGATTAATAACTCTTAAAGTTCTTCAGGGAAATAAAACAAAGATAGTTTTCTAATGCTGAAATTTGCTTCAGATGAAATCCTTCCTAAAGAAAGGAAGACAGGTTCAAGAACTCCATTTATTTAGCAATCATTAAGCTACAAAGAGGCAAAATTAAAAATAAAAGTAATCCTTGTAATCCTGACATCCTATTTCAAAAGTACAAAAGATCATTTAAATCTGGCTCAGTAATTTCCACTTTGGGTGGAATTATGTAAGGTGTTTTTAGGCAAACCTAGCATCAAAACCTACCAGATGTCTGCTTTTCTGCCATAGCCTTCTCCACTAATTACTTCGGGGCTCATCCAGTATGGTGTGCCTGTGACAGACTTCATCCCTGTCCCTGAAAGACAGATGGTTTGAAGCCGTTTGCTGGCCCCAAAATCTCCTAGTTTGACGTTGCCTGTTGAATCCCGCAGAATATTTGCACCTAAAAATATGAAAACATCCTCAATTCATTACTTTTATTGGCTGTTTGGAATTTAAAAAAATAATAATAATGGCAAAGAATTACTTAGCAGACTCATCAGTCTGTCTCCAAAATTAGGCTGCTTTTTGTCTTCCCAACAGTACCTGGCATAATGCCAGTCACACAACCAGGGCTCATTAAGGATTTACTGCACAAACACTAAATTTTTAGAGTCAGCTGTGTGCGCTTTAGAACCTAAGAAGGTTCTCCCACTGAAAAGGACGGGGCCGGTAGGAGGTAAGGATGACAAAGAAGAAAAATGAGAAAAGGGCTAAGAATATGAAGCTCAGAGAAGGATACAGAAAGCAATAGCAGGCTCTCGGCCCCAGTTTCTCTGTGACAAAGCGAGAAGCCCATGCTGCAGCTTATTTCCCTGAGAAGCTAGCTTCTCCTTAGGAACTTCCTGTAGGACCTTCATAATCAACAACTTCTAGCCCTTTCCCCTCTACTGTAAATTTAATGTTGGTTATCTTACACTTTACAGTTTTTCTTAGTATTGGATTTTGTTTTATACTAATTTTATTTCTCAATGTCTCTCTATATTTTAAATCTCTTCTAAGTAAGCTCTGAGCTTTGTTTTAAAATTTCGTTTACTTTTATAATAAACTTTTCATTTTATTTACTACAAATGGACCTTGATCATAGGGTGTGAGGTAGTGTCTGCTGAACTCCCCACTGAGTTACTCTTTCCCCCTTTCCATACTGCACTCTTTGGAAGAAGTTCATTATGCACAGCCCACAATCAAGGTGTGAGGATTTATGCTCCAGGCTGAGTGGCTACATAAATTATTTGTAATTATTCTGCATGGGACATTTGTCTCCTCTCTTGCATTTATTCATTCAACCTTTCATTTATATTAGTATGACCACATGGATATTTATTTTATACTCTGAATCATAATCAAATATTACTTTATTTTTTTGCTCAAGTTGTTCCAGCTTTGGCCATTGGGAGCTCTTTGTATTGGCTTCTGTGTCCCTCGGCCATACTCTGAATTATTGTGTTCTTGTTTGGTTTGGGGTTTTTGTTATTGTGGTTGTTTTTAAGCATTTTCTTACTTTCTGGCACTAAAAGATGCTCTGGGCTCAACTTGTGTATTTGCTGCACCAGTCCTAGAATCAGTCATTCCTCCAAGGAACCCTGGTTCCTTTTAGTGGAGAATGGTCTCAGAAATCAAGATCTAGGTGCTAGATTCATTTATTTTTTATTCTCTCTTCTCCCTTTTATCACTTTTTGAACTCAGTCTTTCTTCTGGGATTATAAAGGTGGTTTCCGTCTTACATAAAATATTTTTATTCTCATTTTTAAGTCTTCTATAACTTTAACCATATTTCAAAAAAAAAATCCTTAATTGTCCTTTTATCCTTTTTTTTAATGGCCTCTAGGAAGTAGAGTGACTAGTAGATAAAATCTGCATTATAGTACAGAGAGAATGTAGACTGTGCATCCCCACCATGGGCTTCTGTACTAGTCTTTCTGTTCTCCCAGTTCCTCAGCCGAGTCAATGATGGCTCCCAAAAGCCTCTCTCCAGGGGAGGGTCCTGGATCCATTCTCTGCATGCCATAAGCCTAAGCGTGCCATGGTACCAGACCCTCAAAAAAAGCACTGCCTAATTAACATCTCCCACCATCTAAAACTTACAGAAAGATTCTGTCAAAAAAGCCATTGCCTGTAAAATATTTAGCCAAAGGAAGGACAACAAACAAAGTAGTTTTTTCTGTCTATGAGCTGGGAAGGAACAGTCCTGGACAGGTCACAGACTGGGAGAGCCATGAAATAATCACCAGCGGTGAACCAATGCCTACTCATATGAAGGGATGAAGAGAAAATGTATAGCCAAGCTCCCAAAATAACTTCCTAATTTTTTAAAGCTCATTTTAACTACATTAAAAGCTTTTAAGGAGACTTTTCAAACATACAAAAGCAGACAGGATAGTGTATGTACCCATAACCCAGCCCCAACATCCATCAGGACAATCTTCCCCCACCATACATACTGCTAGCCACTCCTTCCACCCTCTCATATTATCTGAAGCAAATTCAACACATTATGATCAACAAACAGTTTACACATGTCTTTAAAATATAAACTTATCACACCTAAGAGAATGGACAATAACTCCTTAGTATTACTAAATATATACTAAAAAATTAGCATTATTTTATTTTTTTTTTTTATTTTTTATTTTTTTTTAAGATTTTATTTATTTATTTGAGACAGAATGAGAGAGAGAGAGAGCACATGAGAGGGGGGAGGGTCAGAGGGAGAAGCAGGCTCCCCGCCGAGCAGGGAGCCCGATGCGGGACTCAATCCCGGGACTCCAGGATCATGACCTGAGCTGAAGGCAGTCGCTTAACCGACTGAGCCACCCAGGCGCCCTAGCATTATTTTAAAGATTTTATTTATTCATTTGAGACACAGAGATAGAGAGAGAGAGAGAGCATGAGCAAGGGGAGAGGCAGAGGGAGAGGGAGAAGCAGGCTCCCCACTGAGCCAGGAGCCCGATGTGGGGCTCGATCCCAGGACTCTGGGATCATGACCTGAGCTGAAGGCAGACGCTTAACCATCTGAGCCACCCAGATGCCCCAATATATACTATTTTTAACATTAAAAAAAAAATCAGAATCCAAATAAAGTCCATACATTGAGACTCACTGATATATATCTTTTAAGTCTTTCCTAATAAGTTCCCTCTAATCTCTTTTTTTTCTTTATAATTTATGAAGAATCTAAGTTGTTTCCTATAGCTTTCTTATGGTCTAGATCTTGCTGACTCCATCCCAAGGAGTCATTTAACATGTTCGTCTGTCCTATATATGTTCTATAACTCAGTAGCTGAATCTAGAGGCTTGATCAGATTCAGGTCCAATTTATTTAGCAAAACTACTTACATAGATAATGTATTATTCTACAAATAGGAAGTACATAATGCTGGACTATCTCTGTTTTAGTGATGTCAGCAACTATTTATATTTAGTACTTATATCTATTAATTCCTTAGTGGTTACAAAATGGTACTATTCTATTATTCCTTTTTAATTTGTTAGCCAACATACTTCTATAAAGATAAGTTTCCTTTCATCTAGTATTTAGTCCTCCGTAGTATAGTTTGTAAAACAAAAGCAGAGTAAAGGAACCCTATTATGAAATAACAAGTTGGTTCCCTAGCAACAATGATCAGTTTTTATCTTTTTAAAAAAATTTTTTTAAAGATCTTATTTATTTATTTGAGAGAGATAATGAGAGAGAGAGAGAGCACAAGAGTGGGGAGGGTCAGAGGGAGAAGCAGACTCCTGCTGAGCAGGGAGCTCGATGTGGGCCTCGATCCTGACACTGACTCCGGGATCATGACCTGAGCTGAAGAGCAGTCGCTTAACCAACTGAGCCACCCAGGCGCCCAGTTAGTTTTTATCTTAAGTTTCACTATGAACTCATGGGTTTAAACTTTAAAAGCAACCAACTATCTTTCCTTTTCCCTCACCATTTAAAAATTGCACAATGAAAAAAATAAAAGTAAAAATAAATAAAAATTGTACATTATAAAAATTTGGGAAATACAGAAAAAGTAAAAAGCATGCCAAGGAAAACAACCATCACTCATCCTGCCATTTGGAAATAATTACTGTTAATTATATGGAAATTCTTCTCCTAGGTCGTACTTTAATTTTGCACACTTGAAATCATATTGCATATCCAGTTTTATATCTTGTTTTTCTCTTACAAATCTATTTGCCCTGTAATGCTTTTAAATCTGCTTCCTTCCAGCCTCATTTACCAGAATGGTTTATCACTCTTTCTGGCAAGGTTAGAAGAGGACCCCCTGGGGGGTTGCTGCCCTCAGTTCCTTTACCTTTTCTCATTATGAAAGCTAGAGAGAAACTGGCTTGAACAGAAATTATTCCTAATAGAATAATTCACAATCAAACAATTTCCCTATGTGGTCCTTTAAGCTGTCAGGTTTTGTACTTGACTAGTGAGGTCTGCCTAAACTGGGGAGATCTTGAGATGAAAGGTTCCTATTTCTTTTAGATCATGAGCCATGTCCTCATCCTCTCAGATTCACCAGCAAGCTCCATTCCATACAAGCGATCTGGCTCAGGCATTCTGGGGCAGATTTTACTTTGTCACCAGAAAATGGGTAGAAGTGTTCTCTTTGGCCTGAATATGACCATATTTGTGATGTGACACTACTAATAGCCTACTGCTGACTGAAAATCTTACTAATAACATACATTTAACATATATTTTGTATATTATATGTATTATATACTGTATTCTTACAATAAAGTAAGCTAGAGAAATGAAAATGTTAAATAAGGAGAATACACTTACAGTACTGCAGTTTATATTTAAAAAAAATCTACAAATAGGTGGACCCACACAGTTCAAACCTGAGTTGTTCAAGGGTCAACTGTATATGTATGTAAGTATTTATTCTTACTAACTAAGTGATTTTACATGTGGGTCACAACCCAGTATTTACAGAATCAGACCTCTGGGTATACTCTGCAGTACAAAGTTTTAAGCACTCTCAAATTTGAAACACCTCCGCCAATTGCTTTTGTCTCACGTCATGCACTTCCCTTACATACCTGCTCCCTGACAGTTGAGTTTCTGAGTTTTAAAAAGTGAGTTTAACTGAGTTGGAGTTCATCAAAGCTCAGTCTTGGCCTCTCTTCTTCCCTCTTCATATTCTCTCCCTAGGTAATGACATCCATTCCCATGGCTTTAAAAATGATCTCAACATACAGTATATCATCAGCATAGCTAACTTTTGAGTGTTTTCTAAATACAATGTTTTAGGCATATTATATACATAAACTCATTTAATTCTTATAAAAACCCTATGAGTTTGTAGACACTATTATTCTCCTCCTTAAAAATGAGGAACTGGGGCGCCTGGGTGGCTCAGTTGGTTAAGCGACTGCCTTCGGCTCAGGTCATGATCCTGGAGTCCCAGGATCGAGTCCCACATCGGGCTCCCTGCTCGGCAGGGAGTCTGCTTCTCCCTCTGCCCCTCCCCCTCTCATGTGCTCTCTCTCATTCTCTCTCTCAAATAAATAAATAAAATCTTTAAAAAAAAAAAAAAAATGAGGAACTGAGGCATAGAGAGATTATGTGTCTTCTCCAACGTCACACAGTGACCAAATCAAGCCCAAACTTGCATCAGGCCAGCTGATGTCAGCTTGCATCAGGCCAGCTGATGCCACTATATTCTAATGCCTATGTTCCCATGTATGAAAACATGTTCTCATTTTCATGATAATCTGAACTTGACTGATTCTGTGGACCCCCCCACAAATGAGCTACCCACTTGTAGAGACATGAACATCAGGGCAAGTCAGAACACTGACTGTGTCAGTGAGAAAGCAGAATTGTTTCCTAAGGTGTTTTAAAGGTAGATGTGGTAATTTAAATGCTATATTTCTTAATCATATCACTAGTTTCATTCAGATTCACACAAAAAAACTGTGTACTTGAAATAAAAAATAGCTCGTTACTTACCTTTGATATCTCTATGAACAATCATATTACTGTGCAAATAATGTACGCCCTCCAGAATCTGACGGGTGTATTTCCTAGTCACATTCTCAGTAAGAGCTCCGTATGCTTTTAATTGGTCCTTAATTGAGCCCTAAGACAGAAAAAAAAAGAAAACTATGGTATGGTTTGAAATGAAAAATTCTATTAAATCTTTATTTTTAAAAGGATCTGTAGTTCATGAGTGGGAGGCTTTAGCTGGAGAGTACAGGAATTCTCAGTAAGGACATTATATGCCATCTAATTTAACATAAACTCTACTATATTCCCTGAGTACAACTTTGGAAGAATATGGTCATAGCTGAAAGAAGCCTTTAAACTATTTTTTGACTGATGCCCTTGTTTCCATGACTAAGTTGGTTCTAACTATCTCTTGTTCCTTGCAATCGTGTTCTTTAAAATCTTGTTTTTGCCCTGAATATATTTTTGTTTTTCCTACTTGTTCTTCTCAATATGCCCTACTTGAATCTTATTTATTTTGTTTGATATCTGCGACTTTATTTCTCAGGAGAAAGAATGGATATGACTAAAAAATCAGAACACATATGAGATTTTTAAAAAGTTTTTCCTTTATATACATACTCAACATTCTAGTTCAAAACATGTGAAAATATATTAAAGAAGAATTTCAAATTTTCTTACATGTTTTTTAAGGCAAGATGAGACGCCATCTTGAGAATGCTGAATCACTCTGAGGTGAGACACTGGCACTTGAATTTTGAAAAACCTTCCCTACTGTAGATTCCAATATACTAATTTGATGACTAATCACCACTTTAAAAGATGGGAATAAAATGCTTCCTGAGGGACAAAATCTTTTAAACAGAGAATATATCCAAATGTTTCTGCTTTTCCTTGAGTTCTGGCCAACGGTTATGAAAGTAGATCCTTAGACTTTACAGGTTTAACCATTTGCTGTTTCCACTATTCATGAGCAATCCCTGAAGGGAAAGCAAGATGCAATTCTGCTGACTCAAACTTGCAAAAACATGTGTGGAAAGCCTCAGACAGTCAAGAACCTGTATGTCAATGTGGCTTGTTTGTTCAGTCCATTTACTGTGTCTCTACTTGTAGTAATACACAAAATAACACACCTAGAACTGAGCTGTCCAAATAATAAGCCCCCAAATACTTGTAGGCTGCAAAATGAGTGACAGACTTGAGGCTTTTCCTGGGCCTTGGGCAGTTGGGCCAGTGGCCTACTGCACTGGTGCTGTCTATTTACTCCTGTGTACCAAAAAAACAGTTATCGTCCTCAGTGTGAACAAGCAGATTGGGTTGCAAAGTACTGTGCCAGCAAAAAACTCTGTGTGTGTGTGCGTGCATGCACGTGCATGTGTGTGTCAAAGAAATCAACTGCTAGTCCAGGGACTGAAAATAAAGTTATGGTTTTGTTCTGAAAGTAGTTCTAGATAAACTAAGGAAGAGAATGCTACATTTGGGAAAACTGAAAAACAGAGTAACAATTTGGGCAAAGCATGAAATCTAGGGTACAAAGAGATCCACTATACTAAATTTAATGAGAGAAATTATATAGCATCATTCACAAACTTGGAAATTCAGTAAAGTCTAAGATCATGTATGTCTGGCTCATATATGCCTGGGCTTGGCATATGTATAATTCATTTTAAGATTGTTGATGAACTATTATTAATTTAGTAAAACGATTTCAATGACAACCTATACTTTGAAGAGATAGTTGCCCTTACAAAAGTAAGTAGAGCTAATGAGAAACATGATCTAACACCTCTTCCTCCCATCCAAGTACTAACCAGGCCCGACCCTGCTTAGCTTCCGAGATCAGACGAGATCAGCGCCTTCAGGGTGGTACCACTGTAGACCTAACACCTCTTCCTGAATAGTCCTGGCTTAGTCTTAAGATTGCTAAATCTGTAAGATTACCCACCTCCATTTGTGATGTAAATCAGTTCTAGCAATTAACCATTTAATCTTATCTTCAACAATCTGGGTCCCTATTCACACTTATTCAGAATTATTCTTTTATTTCTAATTTAAATATTTATTGCACAAACAGTAATGGAAATCTGAATAAAAGAGAAAATCACAATCCCAACATAACACATTTTCAAATTTCTTCTGTCCTTGTCCAAATACAGATACTTTTAAAATATCAAAATCTTTATTTAAAAGTATCTTATATTCTTTTCTCTATCTTATTATAAGTACTTCCTCCAACTTTGCTACATAGCCTTCACAATCCTCTTGGGCAATGCCATCATAATTTACTTCCACTGTGGGAACTGATATTTCCATCACAGATAATACTAAAATAAATGTACATAGCTTTTTCTTTCCTTTGGATTACTTCTTTAAAATGAATTTCTGTGAAATCACCAGGTCAAAAGGCTTCAAAATTTCTATGGCATTTAATATATCCCACCCATTTGTTTTCCAAAGGAATTAAAAAAAAAACAATTTACTTTGTCAACAGGATCTTTGAAATAAACAATTATTCATGATGATAAGAAAGAAAGTAAACTTAACTGCTGGTCTTGTGAAACAGGATGATTAAGACCATGACTATCGGATACTAATCCAGTTTTTACTGACCCATAAGCTTAAACTGCAACCTTGTACATGAAACATGTAATTCTAATAATCCACTTAAGGACCCATAAATCAAATCTTTTCCTAATATATACAACTGATTAAATTATATGAATGCCTGTGTTTTTAAATGAATAAATATACCACCATCTTGAAAATCAGTATTAAAATGTACCCTACAAATTCTAAAAATAACATAGAAGGCATGACAGTTTGCAAGTCACATTTTGCAACTCCTACTGAAACTACTGACTCAGGCAATGATTACCAATCTGTGTTAAAAAACCTTAGATAGATGGTTGAAACAGAACTGGATACTCTTTTTTTAAGATTTATTCATTTGAGAGAGAGAGAGAGAAGGATGGGGGTGAGAGAGAGAGAGAGCACAAGCACATGAGTGGGGGGAGGGGCAGAGGGAGAGCATCTTCAAGCAGGCTGCCTACTGAGCGTGGAGCTGGATGTGGGGCGTGAGGCTGATCTCCCAACCCAATGGGATCATGACCTGAGCTGAAATCATGAGTCGGACACTTAACTGACTGAGCCACCCAGGCACCCCAGGAACTAGATATTCTATGAGCTATTGCTAATAGCTCAGATTACTTTCTGTTCTTCAGGAAAAAACAAAACCTTACACTGGAGGACTCTGGATGTCGATCATCCTAATTTAGCATTCAATCTTCGCATCACTAACAGTGAACAACCAGAAATTGTATGTCTCCTAATGGGATGCAACATGAAATGCACAGCATCATATATGATGCATTCTAATAAAAAATGTTGAATCTTAATCTAACTTAGATATTAGATCTAACTTGGGAGTTTATAGGAAATAAGAGGATAAAGGAACAAATTAAACACCACGAGGATGCAATTAGAGAAATCTATGAGATGAGATTGTCAACAGAACTAGCCCAGTCTCTTTGTCAAACCTGTCATGTAAAAATGTTCTAGAGTAAAAAAGAAGTAAGGGACGTAACAGTTAAAGGTAACATGTGGTCCTGGACTGGATCCTGGTTTGGATAAATCAGCTATTATGGTTATTTTAAGAGCATTTAGGGAAATCTGTGTATGGACTGCTATGGTAACTATAACCTATTTTAGTATACCTCAGCATTTTTTTAAAATGAGTTAAAAAAACAAATACATAAAAATAAAAGTGAGTTAAAAAATACAAATATAAATGAAGAAAGAAAATAAAATTATATTACCCAGCTCTAATTTAAAACTTCCAAAATGTCCTTAATGTCCTTAACTAGTTTAACATTTTATAATTAAAGTTCTGTTGTTTTTCTTTCCTCATCTAAGACTTTAAAGAGATGTCTATTTTCAAAGGATGTACTAACTTACCCCTGGCATATATTCCATAAATATGGAAAGTGTTTTTTCCTGGGGATCCCTCAAACAGCCATAATACTGAACAATTCGCTCATGCAGCAAGTTTTTCAACAACTGAATTTCACACTCAAGTGCATTTACTTCCTGAAAGACAGAACTCACTGTTAAGTCTTTACAGCATTGCTAATAAAAGCAAAACATTCGAACTTCACGGACCATTAAGGTGGTTTCATTCTGAAATTTTTACTTCCCAAGGAATAAACATTTTAAAGTCTCTAAACAGTAACTTTTGTAATATACCTTGATGGTATATTAAAGCAACACTAAATCAGATTAGGAATATAACTGAGCACTAAAAGAGAAAAAAAATTCACAGTACAAAGTAGATAAATATATCTAATTATAGACTGATTTGTTTTGCAAATAATTTGCATTAAGAAAAAAACAAAAATTCTACTGTGTTATATTTATTTAGTAAAAATGCTTCTTATAAATGTGACAAAGTAGTGTGTGCAGTGATTCTTACCTTGCTGGTCTCAGGGCTATCAGGGTCAAACTGAACTTGTTTAACTGCCAATTCTCTTCCTGTATCGACATCATAACAGAGGTAGACCCTGCCAAATGCTCCCTGGCCAAGCAGTTTGCCCAATCTCCAGTTGGTTGGAGCACGAGGTGCTAAAAAAGAACACCTTCTTAAAATGGAACAGCCAGATGGCACACAAATGGTTAAGGACTAAATGAGTAAACTGCATTAGTGATATCCTTAATTGAGTATACTTGGATACAAGGGAAAATCATGATCATCCAAATTCACAATGATCATCACTTTGAAAATTTTTCTCCTTAGTCAATTTTCTAAGAATTCTAAACCCAAACAAGGTTCATATAGCCCCACGTCTTATTTTTTCCAATGAGATTATACTCCCCCCCGATTAAAAATGTAATAGCATCTTTCACTCAATCCAGGATACCACTGATTGTCAGATGCACTATTTCTAATCTTTATTGCAGCAATATTTGTAGTTAGTTTTCCATCTGCTTACAATGTAGAAAGCTGGAAAGAGTATCAGTCTCATTCTAACAAGAGAAAATCTTGAAAGCAGCCAGAGGGTAGAATAAAGAAGAATAAATACATACATAAATATACATATATAAATTATAAATAAATACAGAAGAATAAAGATAAGAATTACAGCAGAGCTTTCCTCAAAAAGTATACAAGCCAGAAGGAGACAATGGAGAAATAGCTTTAAAGTGCTAACAGAAAAAAAAACTGCCCAGCATTCTATACCCAGAAAAATCTTTCTGAAATAAAGGGAGAAAAAAAGATCTTTTTCAAACAAACAAAAGCTGAAAGAATTCATTACTAGCAGAGTTACATTACAAGAAAGGTTAAAAGCAATTCTTTTAAGAATTTGATACCTGACAGAATCCCACATCTACATAATCTATAATCTACAAACTCCTGGGTCTACAGAAATAAAGTGAAGGATATATAAAAGATATTCTCTTATTTTTAATTACTTCAAAAATAGCTGTCTAAAGCAAAAATAGCAACAATGTAGTGTGAGGTCACAAATGTAAAAGTAAAATATGACAATACTAGCACAAAAGGGATGAACGTGAAGTATGCAAATACTGCTGCAATAAATACCTTTGAGCACAAATCTTGGTATGCACTACTTACATGATAAAATCCAAATACTCCACGATCTGGCCTTAATTACCATTCTAGTCCTTTACCTATTGTTTCAAGTAAGATATCCTCCACTTTAGCCAAAAATGAACTATTCCCCATTCTCAGAACATGCCATGTCTTCCTGCATATATCACCTTCTGAACTGGTGAATCCTACTCACATTCAAGATCTAGATTAAATACTGTACTGTAATCGTTTCTCCACACAACATTCTTCCCCACTAGATTACATCTTAAAGGTCATATTTGAATAAAAGACAAGTTGGTAACAATTTTACTAACAAAAGAGAAAAGAAACAGCTACGTAATTAGCAGTAATACTGTGCTTATACCTGATATTTCAACCAACTTTAAAAATATTCTTTTTACCTTTTTTTGAGAAGTCTGTCTCACCCTGAGGACTGGTTTGGTATTTATTCCTTTTAATACTATAAAGTTCTGCAGAGGTTCTAAAAACATTCACTGTGCCAAATGCTATTACTTACAGCGGCTGGGTGGGCTGATGTCCATTACAGTCAAAGTAGGATTGTCTATGTCACTTCCCCTTCTCCTTATTCGACTATCATCATACTCTGGGGTAAAGATACTGCTTCCACTGCTAGTGCTTAAAGAGTGGTCAGTAGGACTGAAACTCACAGGAGACCGGAAGCTGGTCCCCTGGGTCCTTCTAGCTCTTGGAAAAGTTTTACGACCTACAAAATCAAAATAGAATTACCTTACAACTTTTATTCATGTTCTAACTGAAAGTATTTAAAATTTGTAACATAAAGTACAGATGTTTGCCTTGTGACTAGACTTGACTAGGCTAAGAAACAGAAATAGCGATACTTATTTGATTACATGTTTTAAACTTAAGAGTATTTTCAAGTTCAAGGAAATATCCTTAACACTGAATCATGAAGTCAAAAATGAAAATACAAGGAAGAGAAAAGGTAAAAAAAAAAAGCAGAAATGAAAAGTGGGGAAGAACAAGATCTGAATATGAATTCAAACAATCTCTTTTGTTAAAACACACACACATTCTAAAATCACTGCACTCCCTTATTTCTGGATAAAAAGAAAAAAAAATCTACTTTATTCTTATTCTTTATTCTTATTCCTATTTGTTCTTATAAGAACAAAAATTAGAAAATTTATAAGTAGCACTTTTTTTTCCTTATAAGTACAATGCAAGTGTGAATTTCGTCATCAAGGAGTAATTTTCTAGTTAATATCATTTTTAATTACAACTTTTCTTTTAAGGGAAAGGTAAGTATTACGAGGTAAGTTGGCATAAACCTAAGATGTTATTATAGTTTTAGCTACCTAATTCCTAATTCCTTTCAAAAACTGTTTTCAGCAGAAAACTAAATGATTTAGGAACAAATTTATTTCTAATGGTTTATGATATTTTGTAAAATTTTTATTTTATTTTTGAGATCTTTAACAAGCTGTTCCTGTGGTCTAACTGCCAGAAACTTACCATCATTATAGTCTTGATGGTGATATGAAACATGATACCTTCTTGGGTATGTTCCTCCTTTTCCAAATTTCTCAAAGATAGGGTTATCATAGTCTATTGAGAAATAAGAAAATCATAGGTTATAAAAAAGTAAAATATCCCTAATTTTAAATAAAAAACACATTTACACATTTTTATTCATTTTTTTAAAAAATTCCCCCCTCCCTCACAGCCAAAGCATTGTTTAATGACATAAATATTTAAACATTTAGAATACGGATAGTCTAACCTGAAAATTCCTGATGATTATCTGGGTAGCTCTGAGCCCTAGGCATTCGTGATTTTGGATAGCTCTCTCTAAAAATAAAAAATGTCACGTTAAATGAACAAAGTATGTGAATAAGACATTTAAAATATAAGTATCTGTATGTATGTGTAGAAATTATACATATATATACATATACATAAGAATAAAGGAGCTCAGTCTGAAATGTTAACTGAAAAAAAGAGACTTCTTTTTTAACACTAATTTGGTGCATGGAGGCAAAAGCCTGGCTTTTAAAATCAACCCACAGGGTATAGCAGTAAAAATGGTAAGTTTTGGAATTATGGATGTTGGCAAACACCTGTGTTTCAAACCTAGCTCTACCACTTAACTAGCAGTTGCAACCTTGGCCTATCACCTTTCTGAGACTTTCCATATCTATCAAAACAAGATAATAATTTCCAACTCATCAAGTGGGTATGTATACATAGTGCTCAGGACAGTGTCTTTTAAATATTAAGTGCTCAATATACAGCTTTCACATTACTATTTTCCTGAATTTCTTAAATGTTTCAAATATCTATCTTGAGGTAGACATGGGCACAAAGGTTTCATGTGTACAGGTAAAAGAAAATTAAATGTGTACTCCCATAAAGTATTAGTTATATTTTCAGAATTTGCTCCAAAAAGAAATCCTAGAGGAGATCAAATAGGTAAAGATTTTATGGACTCTGTGTGCTATATGTAAACACTGTCTTATTGAGACCCGGAGAGGAGCACCTATAACAAAAAATTCACAGTTGCAACTTCACCCAGGTTATATTCCTGAACAGCTATTTCACAAAACAAAAGTACTTAAATTTTAAATGACACTCAACATATTGGGCCACAATTACCAAGAAAGTAAGCTATCTATAATTTAGTGCCAGAATGAACGTAATCCTGAACAGGTGAAACAATTCAAGAAACCTCCAAAACTAAATGTATTTTTTTAAAAGATTTATTTATTTATTTGAGAGAGTGCGTGCACACATGCACGCATGCGGGGGGGGGGGGGAACGGGGAGGGAGAGAGAGTCCCAAGCAGACTCCACGCTGAGCACAGAGCCCTACATGGGGCTTGATCTCACGACCCTGAGATCATGACCTGAGCTGAAATCAAGAGTTGGAAGCTCAACCAACTGTGCCACCCAGGCACCCCACAAACAGAGTTTTAAAAGTAAACATACATAAATTCTAAGTTTGCATTTAGCTTCAAACACACAATTTTAGGAAGCAAAATACTCATTATAATCAGATATCATTTTATCTGATAGAGATACTGAGCTCCAGGAGGTTAAACGATTTGTCCAAACTGAAAAAATTCATTTGCCCTAAGTATAGACAAGTACCAATTACATTCCTCTGACATGCTATATATACACATATTTACCCACATATATTAAAAAATAAAAAGTACAATCAATATTACCCATCCAAAGGACTATCAAGTGATGGACAACTTCCTGAGCCAGAATTTTCAGGGCTGCTCAAAGACAATGGGTCCAGCATCTAGAAAAATAAAGAGTTCCTCCATGATTCAATATGATATAACCAGAAGTTACTGGTTTCTTTTAAACAGCTTTACTGAGATATAATTCATATAACATAAAATTCACCCATTTAAAGTGTATAATTTAGTGGTTTTTAGTATATTGAGAGTTGTGCAACCCTCCTCAGTATCTGAGAACACTTTCAGTACCCAAAAGACCCCATATCCAATAGCAGTCACCTCCCCCCAGAGTTACTAATTTTTTAATGTTTTAAATGTAGTGATCCCTTATAGGTAGGTAACTTCAAAATTTCCTAAGAGAAAAATATTTTCTCTATAGACTGCTGGCTAAACTAAAAGCTAAAAGATTTCACATAACTTTGCTCTCTCAACACTGAACAATAGCCCCACTCAAACTGAGAATAATGACACCATGACTACTACATTATTAAAACATTTAAAAATGTTTTACAAAGTTGACAAACCTAAGCTTCACAAAGTTAAATATCTGTAGTTTTACTGTATCTTTCAAATGTCAAAAATCTGAATGTTAACCCCACGATTACAAACAAATGCATTCATTTATTTATAGATGAGCAAAGTAAGAAAACCAGCCTTATTCCAGCTTTGTTTATACATGAATGCACACAGGCACATGTAAGTTAGTTGGCATTTTCCTGTGTGTTTTACTATTTTGTTCATGTAAGAGGGAAGATATGGGATGGGAGAAGAAGTCACACACACAAAGGAAACCAGCCAAACCACACAAATCCTGACAGCAACCCTTTAAACAAAATGAAAAATGACATCCAACTTTTGCTTACTTGGTCCATGCTCTCTGGAATGAACTCTCCTTCACTGTTGATACTGGTGAATGACCCATTCCGGGCAACCTGGTGTAATTCATCTGGAATGTATCCTGGAGGAGGGGAGCTTCTATCTCTACTAGTGGGACCTCAAAGGAAAAAAATTATACAATTTTACAAATTTCAACGGGGAACTAATTTTTGTTTCAATTAAATATGCACACAAGATTTCTGGACTGCAGTACCAATAATTTTAGCTACTGAAATTCAGTTTTATTAAAACTTCTCCAAACATTCATTTCTATAAATCTTCAAATGTATTTATACATTTTTCAACTCCCATCCCACTATAATTATTAACCTCACTGTAATATTCATTTATACTTATTAGGTGGTATGTTCCTCTAACTGCTGACAACTGCATCATGGGGCTGATATTAAAGATTTTTAGATGCCACTGCTTCTGAAGTTCCAAGGGTCATTTGCACCTAGATATATGTTACCCTTTAACAGAACTGATGGAAGGCATCATAATGTAGTGGAAAAAATGTGGGCTTTAGACCTCAGACTGTTTAAATCTCAGTTCTAGCTATTTACCAACTGTATGTCTTTAGTAAAGTTACCCAATCCCCAGAAACCTATTTCCTCATCTGTCAACATAAGACTAAATCCCTCCTCTCTTAGAGAACAAACTGGTAGTTGCCAGAGGGAAGGTGGGTATGGGCATAGGTCAAACAGGTGAGGGGAATTAAGAGTACACTTATCTTTTTTTTTTTTTTTTAAAGATTTTATTTATTTGACAGAGAGGCAGTGAGAGAGGGAACACAAGCAGGGGGAGTGGGAGAGGGAGAAGCAGTCTTCCCGCGGAGCAGGGAGCCCGATGCGGGGCTCGATTCCAGGACCCTGAGATCATGACCTGAGCCGAAGGCAGACGCTTAACGACTGAGCCCCCAGGCGCCCCAAGAGTACACTTATCTTGATGAGCACTGAGAAATGTACAGAATTGTTGAATCACTAAATTGTACGCCTGAAACTAACATAACACTGTATGTTAATTATACTTGAATTAAAAAAATAGATTAAATAATATATAAAGCCAACACCTAGGGTAAACAAACAAAAAAAGACTAAATCCCTCCTTTGCAAGGGTATTGTGGTGGTAAAATTATTCATACTGAACATATGCTATGCACATTTGGCTCCGTGATGCTCTTTCCATTCCCTTTCCTTAATCTTTAGAAACCTAAAGGGACGCCTGAGTGGCTCACACGTTAAGCGTCTGCCTTCAGCTCAGGTCATGAGCACTCTGAGCCCTGTGTCTGGCTCCCCGCTCAGCGGAAAGCCTGCTTCTCCCTCTCACACTCCCCCTGCTTGTGTTCCCTCTCTCACTGTCTCTCTCTCTGTCAAATAAATAAATAAAATCTTTAGAAACCTAAAGTGATATACGCAACTAATGAATCGTTGAACACTACATCAAAAACTAATGATGTACTGTATGTTAGCTAACTGCAAAAAAAATAAATAAATTTTAAAAAAACCATAGAAACCTAAAGTGAGATTACTTCTTAAATCACTTAGGCCATAGTAGTGTTTTCAAATTGGAATCCTGAATCCTATTCTTGGGTACTTTAAAATTAGGTTTTATGACAAGCCATATTCCTGGCATTTAAATTTCTTCACAGTTCAGAAAATGAGAAAATCTAATATAGCTCATCTAATAAATCACATCATTTCTTATGAGACAATAATCCACCTTATTTTTACCTGGTTTACAGAAATAACACTATGTTTAGTAACACAACTCTCCCCGTTTCTCTGAATATTTTGAAATTAAACTATTAAAAAAAAAGACACGAGGAAGTTATGTAAGCATTTAAGTTTTGGTCAGATTTAAAGCAAAAAGGCTTTGCCTTATAAAAAGGGGTCGCTGTAAGATATGCCGCATTTGTCAGTGAGGAGATAGGGAGAAAGAGAACAAAATGATTACCAAGAGATGTGCAAAGAAAAGATGACTTTCTACTTGGTTCTGAAATAATTAGGAACTCAACTCTGAGCCAGGGGTTTACTTAAGCTTTGTAACAGCTATGATCACACTGTTGCTAGTATTTTTATTCCTTCCATATACTCTTGTTTATAAAAAAAGATCAATATACTCATTACTAAAAGGAGATAGGGAAGAAAAACTGCTAGATGAAGTTTCTTCATCTCCTTACTTGATAACCCATTTTTCTTCTCATTTATTTATTTTATTTTTACTGAAGTCTAGTTGACACACGTTAAAACAGTTTCAGGTATACAACATAGTGATCTGACGATTCTTTTTTTTTTTTTATTCTTATGTTAATCCCCATACATTACATCATTAGTTCTAGATGTAGTGTTCCATGATTCATTCTTTGTGCATAACACCCTGTGCTCCATGCAGAATGTGCCCTCCTCAATACCCACCACCAGGCCAACCCATCCTCCCACCCCCCTCCCCCCCAGAACCCTCAGTTTGTTTTTCAGAGTCCATCGTCTCTCATGGTTTGTCTACCCCTCCGATTTCCCCCGCTTCATTCTTCCCCTCCTGCTACCTTCTTCTTCTTCTTTTTTTTTCTTAACATATATTGCATTATTTGTTTCAGAGGTACAGTGATCTGACAATTCTAATGCTCACCACTGTAAGTGTAGTTAGCATCTATCGCCATGTTATTACAGTATTATTGACTATATTCCCTACACTATGCTTTCATTCTCCGTGACTTACTTATTTTATATGTTATTACAGTATTATTGACTATACTCCCTACACAATGCTTTCATTCTCTGTGACTTACTTATTTTATATGTTATTACAGTATTATTGACTATATTCCCTACACTATGCTTTCATTCTCCATGACTTACTTATTTTATAACTGGAAGTCTGTGCCTCTTAATCCCCTTCACCTATTTTGCCCAACTCCCCAATCCCCTGACAACCACTAGTTTGTTCTCTGTATCTAATAGTCTGGTTATTTGCTTGTTTATTCATTTGTTTTTTAGATTCAACATATAAGTGAAATCATATGGTATCTG
This sequence comes from Mirounga leonina, assembly GCF_011800145.1. Taxonomy (NCBI): domain Eukaryota; kingdom Metazoa; phylum Chordata; class Mammalia; order Carnivora; family Phocidae; genus Mirounga; species Mirounga leonina. The sequence goes on from NW_023270377.1 coordinate 107,735,743, forward strand.
TCTTTCTCTGACTTATTTCACTTAGCATAATACCCTCTAGGTCAATCTGTGTTACTGCAAATGGCATGATCTCATTCTTTTTTATGGCTCAGTAATATAGCATTGTGTGTGTGTATATATATATAAATATATATACACACCACATCTTATCTATTCATCTATCCATGGACACTTAGGTTGTATCCATATCTTGGCTATTGTAAATAATGCTACAATAAATACAGAGATGCATATATCTTTTCAAATTAGTTTTTCTTCGAATTTCTTCCCATTTCATTTTCTTTACCAAAAGACACAAGATGTTCAATATCACCATCATCAGGGAAATGTAAATCAAACCACAATGAGACATCACCTCACACCAATCAAAATGGCTAAAATCAACAGCACAAGAAACAACAGCTAGAGAAAAAGGATGTGGAAGAAACCTTCATGAACTATTGGTGGCAATATAAATTGGTGTATCCACTGTGGGAAAACGTATGGAAGTTCCTCAAAAAATGAGAAATTAAACTACCATATGACCATGCAATTCCACTATTGGATATGTATACCCAAAGATAACCCATTTTTCTTAACTTTTGTTGGTAATGGGTATCCCAATGCACTCTTGGTTAAGACCTCCACACCAGCATACACTCCATCCCAAAGGCAGTTTTTCCTATAGCTATCTTTTATGAAAATAATTGAAGAGAGTAACTGTCAATAAATAAGGAAAAAAGATGATGGTCGTATCTATCAAAGCCATTCCAAGTGTAAACAGGTGCCAATAAAAGGTCAATAATTTTCTACATTACAATTTCCAGTTTCTTCTTATGCTAGCACTGAACTCAAATAAGAATATTTATTAGTAGGACAAGAGGTATTCAGTACAGTTTTAATTCAAAATGAACTTAAAATGTCAATTTAACTAGTGCATTCAGCTTATTCTAATGCAACTAGAGTGAATTGGCAGTTTTTTACTTTAAAATGATAAATACTATAATGTGATAAGGGAATGAAGAAAGAAATGTATGCTTAATAATAGCAGTCATGTTTTCTAGTTTGAAAAGCAAAATGTTCTTTAAAAGTGTTCTCTTAATTTATTGCCACAAGAATCTCATGATTTAAAGATGAGAACAAAGTTACTGGTCTCAAGTTAATTAGAGAGCTGGAATTTGAATTTAGGTATCCCTAATGTTCTTTCACCAAAATTCTAAACTATAACAAAATATATCTGAATGAAGGTAAGCAATTTCTATTTTACTTGTATATCATATCTCTGCTGCTCACATTTCCAGCATTTCTGGAACCAAAAGTAGGACTTATGTAAGACAGATACTTAGAAGGAAGTAAGTCATAAAATAGCTTCTTCTGGGGGACCAAAACAGAAGATGAATAACAGATTTTGGGGGAGTCCCACACACCAATTTAATCTTTTGTTATTAACAATCCTCTTCTCTTACCTGTCTTTTTTTTTTTTTTTTTTAAAGATTTTATTTATTTATTTGAGAGAGAGCACAAGGTGGGGGAGGATCAGAGGGAGAAGCAGACTCCCCGCTGAGCAGGGAGCCCCATGCAGGACTCGATCCAGGGACTCCAGGATCATGACCTGAGCTGAAGGCAATCGCTTAACCAACTGAGCTACCCAGGCATCCTGTTACCGGTCCTGGATTCCTAACCACATCTCTTATTCTGCCCCCTCTTCTGCTTTCTCCCTCTCCAGTCATCTGTTTCACCTCCTCTTCTACTTTTCCCTTTCACATCCATCCCTCACATGTTTTCATGCTGTCTTTAATGATCACATTCAATGCCCTTTCTATTAAAAAACATTTATACCAGTGGTTTTTGAGCAATGTAATATTTTTATCATATAAAAATAGAGATTATCAATGTTTTACACTAACTGTGGTATGAAGTTAGAGCCAAAGAACTGGGGAGTTTAGAGCACCTCTGCCTTGCCCACACCTCTCTACTAGACCTCCTTCAAAACTGACAATACACAGGATCCACTGTTTCTCTGTATACTACAAGTTTAATTTTAACAATCTATTATTAATGGCAAATACTGAATACTAATAAAGCAATAATCTGGAAACTCTTAGCAATTCATTTTGATAGTACTGCAATGACTAAAACTTTGAGAAAGGCTTATGAACTTAGTCCATCTATTTATTTTAGTATATTAGAATTACTTATTTTAATTTCTTCCCTCCGATTTGTACAATTAAGACCTCTTTGAGGTTCTACTTAAATTTGTTAAATATTAAAATACCCTAGATACATAAAGAAAACAAATATTTAAGTTGGAGATTGCTAATCTTTTAACACTTGACATAACTTTTCAAGGAACATCAGAAACTAGAACATAGTTGAGAAAAATTACAGAGTACAGAGGTAGGCTACTATTTATCATGGCTATGTTTAGGTGTTACCCTACATTAAAGAATGGAGAAGAAACAGAAATTGCCCATTTTATGGTTCAGACACTAGCATTCTTACCTATTATAGAAAGCCGCTTTTTCCTCTCTGCTCCAAATACTGTGTTATCTAAATCTTCTAGTGATGGCAATGGTTCTAAATTAGTAGCCTACAAAGGAAAAAGGATGATTAATGCTATTCTTCCCCTTTGGGGCTTCAAACAGAATCCTTTCCCCTATCAAATACAACCTAGATATTCTATATCATTTGTAGGTCTTATCAAATCTACTCTTTGAAATTATAATTCCAGTATAATTCTTCCCAAGTTCTCAGTATTTCTATTAGTTTCATATGTACAGTATATTATACTCATTTATAATTTTGGCTAGTTTTGAAGAGCAAGGATATTAAGCTATAGCAATTCAATATATAAGTTTACATTTCATTATACTGAAAAAGTATCAATGATTACAGAAAGTAACTATTTCTGTTTTTTTTTTTACAGAAGTTTCATATACTGACTTTCACTGGCATAAATCCTATAATCCTTATTGAAAGAAGTCTCAATTCATACCTGTGTACTTCCGTTTATTACAAGTAATATCTTGAGGCTCTTCATATGAATACTACGATCCAGCAGTTCCACAGCTTTGTCCAAGTCATCTTGGGTAGTTAATGGAATTACCAACTAAACAAAAAGGAACATAATGAATCATGCCAACCATCCCACCAGGTCAAGTCCTTTCAGGAGCATCTCTGTTACTATGGAATTACAAATTTCAAAATACCCTGGCTCTTTGATTTGTTAGTATAATGAAATTCTGAATAAATAAATGTATTTAGATCATTTCACTCTTCCCATCCTACCACTAAAATCATAGACTGAATAAGGACAATTTTTTTTTTGCTTTATTAATTAAATTCTTCTAGAAAACACATTTAAAAATTAATTTCCTAGGATATTCCCATAAAGTTCCAAAACATAAAGTATAATATCTTCATCCCAAAACAGCATTAAAGAACACACACAAAAACTATATAAAATAAAGGTACTATCTTTCATCTGCATTGATGAAACTCACGTTTTTCTCTATAGTAACTACGTATTTGCATTCTCAACTAGAGTGCTTATCAACATCTCAAATACAATAAACATCTATAACAGTTGCCATGGAGGGGGCCACTAGCAATGTACCTGCAATCTACAATCCACTTGGGGCTCTCATCTCTGACCCTGGTGACTTGACTGAACTCTAAACAAATAAGCTAAATGGGTCAGCCACCCAAAGTAAACCCTAAATGTGGATATGTGCTTTCACTAGTTCTCTCATGGGTCAGATGTTATAAAGGACAAAAGCAGGGGTGCCTGGGTGGCTCAGTGGATTAAGCAGCTGACTCCTCATTTCAGCTCAGGTAATGATCTCAGGGTCCTGGGATCGAGTCCCGTGTTGGGTTCCACACTCAGCAGGCAGTCTGCTTGAGGATTCTCTTTCCCTCTCCCCCTCTTGGCCACCCCCCACCCCCCGGTTCACATGCATGCATACTCACTCTCTAAAATAAATAAATCTTTAAAATAAATAAAGGACAAGAACACCTAAGAAGTCTATGAGAAACAAGACACTAAGAAGTCTATGATTTACACAACTTAAGAAAATAAAATTTTTTTTTAAAGATTTTATTTATTTATTTGAGAGAGAGAATGAGAGAGAGAGAGCACATGAGAGGGGGGAGGGTCAGAGGGAGAAGCAGACTCCCTGCCGAGCAGGGAGCCCGATGCGGGACTCGATCCAGGGACTCCAGGATCATGACCTGAGCCGAAGGCAGTCGCTTAACCAACTGAGCTGAGCCACCCAGGCGCCCGAAAATTAAATTTTTTTTAAATGTAAACTTAGTAGCTAAAGACAACTGTCAATAATCTTCCTCAATTCTAGGAGCTAAACAGATAAAATATTAACAAATTATGTCAAACTAATTTCATTTTTCTTGATAGACCTACAAGACTGGTAGATCAAGACAATACTGCAGTCTTAAAATATCTTGACACTTTAGAGTTTTCCATTATATAATTTTAGACCAAACAAAAACAAAGATATAACCTGATTTCCCTAAAATCATACCATGAAATAAAGAATCAAATTCAAGCCTATTTATATAGGAAAAGATTCTAGGAAACACTGGTAGGGGATTGGGGAAGCCAGGGAAGGAGGCCCATAAAGGGTGTGTTATCCAGCAAGTTACCACTGTGGTTAAGAGGAACCCATCCATCCCCACTTCCCACCCCATCCTTGAGTCTCATTCTCCCATCACCCCGTGGCACCCCCACATGTACTTTAGTGTAGACACTACAGCTGTACCTCTGAAAAGCCCTCAGAGTCTTAGGGGCTGGCAGCTGGAAATAAGGCCAGGACAACAGAAATAATAAGTGCCAACACAGGGCCAGGCAACAAGAGGTGTTCATGGCTAATTAAAAACCCAAAAAGTATTTGAAAAATAAAATCTTAAGGTATTACTATAGTATGATACTCATCACTTTGTTCAGGGATATTATTTGTTTGTATACAGATTTTTACTTTATCAAAATATTTTCTGCTTTCATCTATAAGTGGTTTCTTTAGACAAACTAATTAGCATATTTTTGCTTTAAATAATAATTCATTTGAAAATCTATTTGAAAATATTTTATTTGCACAATTCTTTAACATTTGCAAAGAACTTTCACATGTTTCCAAAAGTTAATTTTTACTAAGCTCTCTAGAGTTACTCCATTCCCATTGGCATTTTTTCTATTCTTAAAACACATTAGTCTTTTCCATCTTAGGATCTCTGTAGGTACTTTTCTCAGCTGCTCTCAGCCCTCTCTCTTGAGGGGTATGTTCTTCCCCTCAAACTATTTGCAAGTTTGGCTTTTCAACCTCAAGTCTCAGTAATTAAATATTACCACCAGAGTTCTTAGTACTATCTAAACAGAACACCTACTGCCTTGCCTTTATTCTTTTTCACGGTATTTTATGCATGTCCTTCAAAGAACCTCATATATTTGAACAACTCATTGTTTAATTGCCTGCTTTTACCACAAGTCTATAAACTCCATGTGGGCTGCAATTCATAAATCACATCATTATGCCTGCCAAATTCAGCAAGTATTTTCTGAGGAAAACAACAAATTAACCAATCAACCAAACTGTCCCTGAAAATTTTAAGATTCAAGATCTTGAGATCTCATAGGATCTGAAAGAAACCTCAGAGATTATCTAATCCAATCTGAGTTTTACAGAACATTCAAAAGGGGATTTTCCAGAACACAGAGCTCCTCACTGCCAGAGCAAGCCCTGGGATCACATGTACTGACTCACAAACATAAACATAATGATCTAATCATGTCCTAACCAACACGAAAATAATCCTTTTAAACTTTTAACTAAACTACCTGACTACTAAAGCTCTATTGTCTCTATAGCCAAGTGCAGAGTATGAGAAAAAAATATAGTTCATCAAAAAGTACACAGCGTGATAATAAAACATAAATAAGTAGCAAACTTTTTTTAAAAAAAGAGAGTGTGTGCACGTGCAAACTGGGGGAGGAGCAGAGGGAGAGGGAGAGAGAGAATCTCTAGCAGACTCCCCACTGAACAGGGAGCCTGACTTGGAGCTTGATCTCACAATCCTGAGATCATAACCTGAGCCAAAATCAAGAGTCAGACACTTAACTGACTGAGCCACCCAGATGCCCCAGCAGCAAACTTCTAAGTAATACATATATTTCCTCCTTCAGTATATTCTCATTCAATTATTTGCACAGTAGCATCTTTAAACACCTTCCACAATGGAAAAAAAATCCATTTCAGTTAGTTAAAATTTACAAATTTACTTGGAGTATTTTATTTCTCTAACATACCATAACCTTATCAATCCCTAAATAAACATTCCTAAAAGTCTCTTAAATGAACATACTACTTTCCAAAATAAGAGCTACTGAAAGTTAAACTGTGCTAGTTTACCTCATTATTGGTATAATGGAGATCCATAGACTGTCCAAAGGCAATTTTAGCTTTAGATCTCAGGTCTTCCAGTTTAACTGGTCTGGGGAACTGAAGAATTCTATACAGACAGAATTTTAAGATAATTAGTTTTCTTAAATATATTAAGTAACATATTTACAACAGTTATCTCTTCGGTAGAGAAAGACAAAATTAAGTCTGGAATTGTTTTATGAATATTAAAAAGCAACTGTAAAACGTTCATTGAAGAAAGTGATTAAAATTAAACTTAACTATTTGACATCTATATAATGGAATGCAATGAAACTGTTAAAAAGAATAAAGTTGTTCCTTGGGGATTTAAATTTTGATTTCTGTACCCTTATCAACTCAACATTTCTGAACACCTATATATCATTTAAGTCTATCCCCAAAATAATAATTTTTTAAAAGTTAAAAATTTTAAATTCTAATATTTTCTTCCTCTGTAGCAAAGGATTAGCCTGTACTGCCCATGGGGAGCATTGCACCTAAGCTTGGAGATTTCTACACCAGACTGTAAAACTCTGTAAGTGGGAGGGACCATGTCTGTTTCACTCACCTTATTCCTTCATGGCCCAGTACTTATAGTACTTAATAAATAGTGCTCAGTGAATGGAAAAGAACTGAAGTAATATCCATAAAAGAACAATAAATAGGGGAAAAGTAAATTGGACAGCAGGATGGTATATCTGGTATAACCCATTTTTACAGACATCTCTGTGTAAAGCATTTTTACATCTTCAGGTTATATGACTTACAAGCCTTTTTAAAGTCTTAAAATGGATAGCTCTTTCATTAAATGAATTTAATGAGACACTAATAACAAATGAAATCCCATCTTCTTTAACTCCTACTAGGCCTTGTTAGGAATTTTGTTGTCAACCACCACCCCGCCCCCGACCACTGCACTAAGATAGAGATACCCAGTGGAAGACTAGGCTTATCCCTTTGCTGATTAATTTATAGTCACCATTCCAACTCATCTTTCTCAAAGCTATTAATTAAATACATGTCATATGACTGAAGTCTCTCAATCAAAATTATGAATGTTAACTCCATGTACGTAAGTTCTACATAATATCTGAAGGGATGATACAATTACAATAGGAGAAATATATTTAATTTCCCCTGAGTAAAAATAAAAGGAAATGGTAATGTTTAAAGGCTGCATTATGCAATGACCTTTTTTATTTCCTAAAATAAAAACATTAATCGTTTCTTATGTTTAGCCTAAATTTTGACAGATTCTATTTTAAGTCTAAGTACATGTTACACATTACCAAACACTATTCCATTCTCAATTTGTAAGCCATGAACCTCCACTAAAGTCCAGAAAAAAAAACCTCTAATGGCTTTAATTATGACTCATTTGATTAAATCAATAAACTGACATGTAATGTTTCTTTCCTTACCTTTTTTCCCCTCTATGTTCAAATTTGACTCGAACATCATTCTGTAATGAAAGAATAAATCATTTCAGAGATCAGATAAAATTTCTAGAATTTCTAGGTCATTTTTTTTCTTAGTCACTCGTTTTTTTGTTTTTTTCCACTTGGTCACTCATTTAAAATAGAGCAGGAGGAAAGGAGGTTTCATTTTTAGTGTGAACTCCAATCAACTGATAGTGTCCACCAAAGAGCTGACTTGAGAACTGTGTTGCTGAATCTGGGCTGAAAGCAAAGAGCACCAAGATCTCTTAGTGTTAGCACCATGGGTATGAGACACTTGCTAATCCTGTTGGATGGAAATATAGAATACTATAGCCCCACTTTTTGTGTTGAACATCCCAAACAAATTTTATTTATAAAAATCAAAATGATACTCATTTGTAAATAGAATAATATACTATTTTTAAACAAAAACAATTTGCTTATCTTAAGTGCTTTAAGAATGGATGAAATATCAGCATTAGAGAGCAGTTACCACATTAAATGAAACTCTAGCATACCCATTTGGAAAAATGTATGACAAACAACAAAATATTTGACTTAAAAGTGTTAAAAGATGGGCGCCTGGGTGGCTCAGTTGGTTGAGCGACTGCCTTAGGCTCAGGTCATGATCCTGGAGTCCCGGGATCGAGTCCCGCATCGGGCTCCCTGCTCAGCGGGGGGTCTGTTTCTCCCTCTGACCCTCCCCCCTCTCATGCTCTATCTCATTCTCTCTCTCAAGTAAATAAATGAAATCTTTAAAAAAAAAAAAAAGTGTAAAAGACAAGACACTTTAACAAACCGTCTATAAGCTCATGATATTCAAGACAACTCATATAACAACGATATGTATTTATTAAAATATTAAAACAAATACCTGCTTTTTTGGTGATGAAGATTTTGTTTTTCTGGTTTCCTGTAAAGATAAAGCTGGTCGACTGGCTTTATGAAGAACAGCCAAATCTTGCATGATTGAGTTCAAAGCTTGCTGATCATCTAAGTATTTTCAAAATAATATATACACAGAATTATAATTTCAATATTTATCACAGATATCAAACACAAAATTGATCATGAAATTTAATGCAAAATGCATTAATTTAACACAAAAAATGCATCTAGGACATTTTCAATGCCTACACTGTTATTTTGGTGAAATAAAATTTTTAATTATTTAAAAACTAAAGGCAGGGGCGCCTGGGTGGCTCAGTCGTTAAGCACGTCTGCGGCTCAAGTCATGGTCCCAGGGTCCTGGGATCGAGCCCCACATCGGGCTCCCTGCTCAGCAGGAAGCCTGCTTCTCCCTCTCCCTCTCCCCCTGCTTGTGTTCCTTCTCTCGCTGTGTCTCTGTCAAATAAATAAATGAAATCTTTAAAAAAGATAAAAATAAAAAATAAAAACTGAAGACAAATAACATTAAAACTGCACTAGACTCAAGCACTAGCATCACACTAGATTTGACATTTAAGGCAAGATAAAGCCATTCTGATTCTTCTAACAATGTAACCTCCTAGTATATGTGTCAAAACAGCCCCATCACAACAAATTACTCTCTGTGACTCCTAAATAAAACATCAAAAGAACATCTAAAATTTTAATTAAAGCAAGTTGGGTGGGGAAAAATTAAAAGACTTTCATCATTATTTGGCATTTATGTTCAAAGTACGAATTGCTTTTAGAGTTTTTCATCAATACTTCAAGTCAGAAACAAAAGGCTTTATCTGTGGATAATGACCTACTGATATTTGGAAGTGTTTTCTTGAACTTCCTCACCATAAAGTTCAACAAGACTACAAACATTTAACAGACTATTTAATGATCTCAGCCAGTAACAACTTAAAAGGTAATAATGTAAGAAAAACGCATTCCTTAGAAAACAGTAGTGAATCCATAAAACTAAGTGAAAAGATCATGAACCATGAACTTTTAATTTCTTCCAAATATATCAAAAATTTCTTTCTAAGATGTAAGCATGAATCTCCTAGTAATACCAATTACATGTTCTCTGGAAAAGTTCAGAGACAATTTAATTGATTTTCACTAGTAAATCAATTCTACTAATGATAATCAGCAAATGGTCAATAAAGGAACTGAGGGACTTTTACGGTTTACATTTTAAAATGTAACTACTTTGGTGAGCAGTAATTATATGTTTCAGAGTAGTAATAATTAAAACATCTTTATTCTGTAAGGAGAAACCACTAAAAAAATGTGGCAATTCATGGCTTCATTAGCCTTTCAAACACACAAATAGCTAACTTCTCTAATGTATTATTTTTTTATAACACTCAATATATTCTGCTCTATAATGAAACTATTTGCATATTAAAATTAAAATTAATGGTGCCAGAGGCTTATTAATAAATTCCAGGTTTTAAATTTTATAATCTTTTACAAACTATTCTTTAAAAAAATAAAATTTCATCATGTTAGCTTAGCCAAACAGCAACTGAGCTAGTTGGGTATAATGTAATCACAAAGTGCGATCTGTCCACAGGTCTAAACCAGACTGTGTTATTTATTGATAAAAATAAATCTGCCCTTAAGGAAAAAAATTAGCTGAGAATGATCTCAATTGCAATAAAATTATCTCATGTAACCTTCTTGAGAAAAGTAAGATCCTTAATCCTATACTGGGGAGAAGGGAATTCTAATACTTACATGTATGTATATACATTCTAATTATTTTCTTCATTAGGAAAAACTTAAACACTTGAATTTAGAAATTTTCTCATGTTTAACATCACAATACCAAAATAAATGTCTGGCTTAAATCTCCTATCACATTTATATATACTAATTTCCTTGTTTAAAAAAAATGAGTACATTTTTTCTACTGTAGATGTAAAAAAGTAAAGAGGACCATTTGAATAAAAGTAACTTCTTAGGTAGATGACATACAAACGAAGGGCAATTTAAAAGGTTTCTTCATCTAGTATTCCCTCTGGACATCAGACTCTAAGTAAGTCCCAATCCATCTTAGCAGTTTATTTTGAATGTCCCTACTAGGATATCCTGCATGACATGCTTATTCCAAATCTGTAACTTAACTCAAAAAGTGCTTTAATCAAAAATCTATTAAGTAAATAAATACAAAACATTATATAAGTCTACATCATAAAACTTCATTTTAAAAATGTTTTTCATACACACAGGGAAAAATTTTTCTTCCCCATTTTATCCCTTAATTACAGACAAAAGTTGCTTTTAGTTTGAACTCACCCATCATGGCAACCAGCTCAACAATTTGAAAATTAGGAAAATGGTTCTTCCATCAGCATTCTTTACTGCCTTAGGAAGAGAAAAAATGAACACATTAGTAATAAAAAGAAAGAGAAGAGGCAGCCACACACAAAAAAGTCAGAATAAATAACAATGAGAATAATACAATATTAATACTTTATACACTTTGCTGGGGAGAAGTGTTTTTTGCAAAATACTGAATTATTGAGAATGAACTAAGGATCATTATTATATCCCACATTAAATTTTTTTTTTTTAAAGATTTTATTTATTTATTTGAGACAGAGAGATGAGAGACAGAGAGCATGAGAGGGAGGAAGGTCAGAGGGAGAAGCAGACTCCCTGCTGAGCAGGGAGCCCGATGCGGGACTCGATCCCGGGACTCCAGGATCATGACCTGAGCCGAAGGCAGTTGCTTAACCAACTGAGCCACCCAGGCGCCCCCAATTTTTTTTTTTTAAAGATTTTATTTATTTATATGACAGAGAGAGACAGCAAGAACAGGAACACAAGCAGGGGGAGTGGGAGAGGGAGAAGCAGGCTTCCCGCTGAGCAGGGAGCCCAGTGTGGGACTCGATCCCAGGACCCTGGGATCATGACCTGAGCCAAAGGCAGACGCTTAATGACTGAGCCACCCAGGCGCCCCCCACATTAAATTTAACTCAGTATTTTTCAGGATCCTATCTAAGCTAGAAAAAACCCCAGAATTTTTCAAAGTAAAAAATCTTTTTTTCCTTCCCCTTGCCCAAAATAAAAAATCTTTTTTTATTAAAAGATTTTATTTATTTATTTGAGAGAGAGAGCAGGGGAGGAGGAGCGGGAGAGGGAGAAAGAAGGGGAAAGAATCTTAGGCAGACTCTGCGCTGAGTTCAGAGTCTGACTCAGGGCTTGATCTCACAACCCATGACATGATGACCTGAGCCAAAACCAAGAGTTGGACTCTCAACTGAGCCACCACCCAGGTGCCCCAGAAAAGTCAAAAATCTTAGGAATAATCCAATAAACTCAAATTCCTACAGGGCAGATATAAAAATGAACAGAAAAAGGGCGCCTGGGTGGCTCAGTTGGTTAAGCGACTGCCTTCAGCTCAGGTCATGATCCTGGAGTCCCGGGATCGAGTCCCACATCGGGCTCCCTGCTCAGCGGGGGTCTGCTTCTCCCTCTGACCCTCTTCCCTCTCTTGCTATCTGTCTCTCATTCTCTCTCTCTCAAATAAATAAAAATCTTTAAAAAAAAAAAAATGAACAGAAAAGGTCATGTTTAAGGACAAAAAAGGAGAACATCAAAAAAATAGTAAATATCTACAAAAATTCTCTCTTCCAAAAAAGAAAAAATTGTCAGAATCAACTTTTTCAGAACTCTAGAACTACCCAAAGGCTTGCAGCAATCTGGGCAGCACTTAAGAATCTTGGTAAAAAGAGAGCCTCTGGGGGCGCCTGGGTGGCTCAGATGGTTAAGCAGCGTCTGCCTTCGGCTCAGGTCATGATCCTGGAGTCCCTGGATCGAGTCCCGCATCGGGCTCCCTGCTCAGCAAGGAGCCTGCTTCTCCCTCTCCCTCTGCCTCTCTCCCTGCTCATGCTCTCTCTCTCTCTCTCTCTCTCTGTATCTCTGTGTCTCAAATGAATAAATAAAAAAATCTTTAAAAAATAAAAAAGAGAGAGCCTCTGACCTTTCCTATTCCTATCTCTACCCTTACCCCTAGCTCCAAAATAGCAATGTAAACCAACAGTCCACAGTCACTGTGAAAATAAGCAGCTTGACTGCCACTGGAGAGGGCAGAAAGGGACTGGAACTTCTTCAAAGTCCGATTCCAAAAAAAATGCCATACGACCTATCTAGTGGTTGGTCAATAGAACCAACTTGGAAGGCTGATTTTATTTAACCTGACTAAAGTTCTTCCAGTGCAAAGAGCTTGGGGTGTTTGCTGAAACCTACCAAGAACAACTGCTGCTATCTCAATGGTCTGAGAAAGGGGAGAAGTGCTGGGGCAAAAAATAGGTTTTAGACACGTTGAGGAATGAGATTTCAGTAAAGAGGTCTGAATAGCTCCAACAGATTCCTGGGACTCTGAAAGTCAAACATATGCCCAGAACTGTTGCATAATCAAGAAAGGCCAAAGGAGGCCCTAGGCTTTCACCTAACAACTGAACTGAGCAATCTTCAATGACCACACACAACACAGAATATAAACTTTAAAAAAATTAGTGCCCAAAAGTCACTAAACAAATTAAGAATAAACAAAACACACCGGAATGGGAGGGAAATCTGATTTCCAGAGGTGACATACTATTTTTTTCAAGAAAAAATTATGAGATATATAAATACAGTATGACCCATACATGGGGGAAAAAAGAAACCAGCAGAAACTGACTGTGAGGGAGCCCAAATGTTGGACTAACTAGACAGAGAGATTAGATCAGCTATTTTAAATATGTTCAAAGAACTAAGGAAGTCATGACTAAAAAACTGAAGAATGTATGAGAATGAGGACTCATCACAGAGAATGTCAACAAAAAAACAAAAATTTTAAAAAAGTACCAGACAGATATTTCAGAGTTGGAAAATAAAGTATCTGAAACCATTAAGCACACCAACATATGCATAATGGGAGTCCCAAAACAAGAGGAGAAAAAGAAAGGTGCATAAAGACTATTTCAAAAAATAGTAGTGAAAAACTTTCCAAATTTGGTGAGAAACAATTTACACACCCAAGAAGCTCAACCAACTACAGGTAGGATAAAATCAAAGTGATCTACACCTAGACACATCACACTAAAACTGTTAAAAGATGAAGAATCTGAGAACATCAAGAAAGAAGGAACTCATCATGTACAAGGGATGCTTAAGTGATTTTCTGTGATAACCTAGGAAGGCAGAAAGCAGTGGATAACATTCAGAGTTCTGAAAGAAAAAGACTACCAACCAAGAATTCTATATCCAGCAAAACCATCCTACAAAACTGAAAACAAAATTAAGACATTCTTACATAAACAAACACAGAGAATTCATTCTAACTAGAGCTGCCCTACAATAAAATCTTTAAAAAAAAAAAAAATACAAAAGGAGTCCTTCAGGCTAAAATATAAAGGACACTGGACAGTAAATCCAATCTACATGCAGAAAGAGCACGAATAATGGTTATTAATTATATATCTAAAGATAAAAGACCACAAACATGTTTTTTGTTTCTTTTCATTTCTTCTATATATGAATGTGATAGGCACAAAAATGTTCCACCCCAAAGGTGTCCACATCTCATTTCCTAGAACGTTTACATATATATTACCTTACATGGCAAAAGGAACTTTGAAAATATGATACATTAACAAATTTTTTTTTAAAGATTTTATTTATTTTACAGAGAGAGACACAGCAAGAGAGGGAACACAAGCAGGGGGAGTGGGAGAGGGAGAAGCAGGCTTCCCGCGGAGCAGGGAGCCTGATGCGGGGCTTGATCCCACGACCTTGGGATCATGACCTGACCTGAAGGCAGTCGCTTAACGACTGAGCCACCCAGGCGCCCCGATACATTAACAAATTTAAGATGAGGATTACCCTGGATCATTGGGGTCAGACCTAACATAATCACAGGGATCATTATAAATAAAGGAATAAGCAGGAAAGTGAATGTCAGAGTGATGCTGCATAATAAAGTCTTGATCAGTCACTTTTGGCTTTGAAGATGGACTGGGATAGCCATGAGCTAATGAATATGGCAGCTGCTAGAAAGTGGGAAAGACAAGAAAAATGAATTTTCCCCTAGAGCCTCCAAAAGGAGTACAGCAATGCTGACAACTTGATTTTAGCCCAGTGAGACTCATTTCAGACTTCTGACTTCCAAAACTTTAAGACAATAAACTTAGGTTGTTTTAAGCCACCAAATTTGTGGTAACCTGTTACAGCAGTATGTAGTGAGTATTTAAGACCACACCCAGTTTCTATGACTTGCTAGAGAACTCAAAAGACTCAGCATTAGAGCGCCTGGGTGGCTCAGATGGTTAAGCGTCTGCCTTCGGCTCAGGTCATGATCCCAGGGTCCTGGGATCAAGTCCCGCATCGGGCTCCCTGCTCAGCTGGGAGCCTGCTTCTCCCTCTGCCTCTCTCTCTCTCTCTCTGTCTCTTATGAATAAATAAATAAAATCTTTAAAAAAAAAAAAAAGACTCAGCAATATAGTCACACTGACAAGCTATAATTTATTATGGCAAAAGGATACAGAGAAAAATCAGCAAAGGGAAAAGGCACATGGGGCAAAGTCCAGGGAAGATCAGGGCTAGTTCTTAAGGATCTTTTTTTAATAGAGTCACATAGGACACAGTTAATTGTTCCTGCCCCCACCCAGACATGAGTTATGACAACACATGTAAAATGTCACCAACCAGGAAAGATTAAGAAACTCGGTACCTAGGGTTTTTATTAGAAGCTGATCAATAGATATCCTCTGCCCAGCACATACGAAAATTCCTAACTCCCAGAAGAAAAGCAGGTGTCCAGCATAAACTATACTGTTTGTATAAGGAGCTTAGGCACAGTGAGCCATTATTAGCAGTTAGGCAGGTGTGGACCCTGATAAGTCTTCAGATGCTAGCCAAGGGTGGACCTCTGAAGCAGTTCATTCTAACGATATGCAATGAGGCCTACTATGTTAATTCTCTTCTACACAAGCAACAACAAGAAATACACAGGTTTAAAGAAACTGCATAAAGCAATGATGTAAAGTGTTTTGTTGGGCACATAATATATAATTTGTATAACAACAGCACAAAGGAGAAGAGTGGAGTTATATAAAAAAGTGTATGTGTATCACTATAATTAAGTTGGTATAAACCCAAACTACATTGTGTTAAATTATTAATTTTAATCCTAGCTCAACTATACAAATAAACTTTTAAAAAATTGCAAAAAAACCAGAAGAAATAAATTAGCATACTAGAAAATATCTAATGCAAAAGAAAGCAATAAAAGAAAAATGAGGAACAAAAAAAAGACATAACACACATAAAACACCAATATAAAGTACCAGATATAACTCTACCCACATATAATTACATTAAATATAAGTGGAATAAACAAACCATTTAAAGAATAGAGATTAGCACAACAGATTAAAAAGCACTGATCCAACCATATGCTGTCTACAACAGACACACTTCAGATTCAAAGACAAAAAAGAATAAAAGTAAAAGATGGAAAAAGATATACCATACAAGCAGGAGTCAGAAAAGCCCTGCAGTGGTTATACTAATAGAAAACAAAATGGAATGCAAAAATTGTTATTAGACACAAAGGAGAACATTTATAATGAAAACATGGCCAGCTCATCAACAATATATAGCAAATATAAACATGTATGCACCTAACAACAAACTCTCAAAATACAGGGGAAAAAAATTACAAAATTGAAAGAAATAGATAATTAAAAAATAATAGTTGCAAAAAATAAAAATAAAAAATAATAGTTGCAGATTTCAAACCCCATTTTCAACAATGGATAAAATAGAAAAATCAGTGAGAAAACAGAAGACTTGAGTAACACTATAAAACTTTGACTATTAATAGACATCTATACAACTTCAACCCGAAAACAGCAGAATACACATTCTTCAGAAATGCACATAAAACATTTTCCAAAACAGACCATATGTTAGGCAATAAAACTAATCCTGGTAAGTATAAATGGACTGAAGTCGTATGAAGTATGTTCCCTGACAACAATGCAATGCAATCAGAAACTGATAACAGAAGGAAATTTGGGAAATTCACAAATGTGTGAAAATTAAACACACCACTAAAAAACCAGAGTCAAAAAAGAAGTGATGAAAAAAATCAGAAAATACTTTTGGATAAATGAAAATGAAAACATACTGACACTTACCAGATGCGCCTAAAGTACAACTTAGAGAGAAATTTGTAACTATAAATGCTCATATTAAAAAATGGCAAGGATCTTAAATCAGTAACCTAAACATCTACCTTAAGACCCTGGAAAAAAGAGCATTTGAAACCCAAACCAAGCAGAAGGAAGGAAACGATAAGGATTAGAGTGGAAATAAACTAGGAAATAAAACAATATAAATTTTTAAAACCAATGAGACAAAAAATTGGTTCTTTAAAAAGAGAAATAAAATTAACAAACTTTTAGCTAGACTAATGAAGAAAAAAGGAGAAAAACACAAACAACTAAGCTCAGGATTAAAGACAGAGCATTACTATCAACCTTACAGAAAGAAAAATAAGCAAATACTATGAACTATATTTCCAATAAACTAGATCACCTGGATGAAATAAATTACTACAAACTACCAAAACTAACTCAAGAAGAAATTTAGAAATCTGAATTCAATATAAAAATTAATGAGACTGATTTAGAAATGAAAACTTTCGGCAAATAGAAGTCAAAACCAGATGCCTTCAAACTTTTAAGGAAAACTTACCACAAATTATTAAAAGACAGACAAAGAGAAAGAGTACTGAAGCCAGTATTACTCTGATAACCAAACCAGACAAAAACATTACAAGAAAACTAAATACCCAAATGAATATAGATATAAAAGTCCTCAACAAAATACTAAAAAAACCTAATCTAGAACATGAAAAAAAGAAATTATACACTATGAACATGTGGGATATATCCCACAAAAGCAAGGTAGGTTCAGCATATAAATATCAATGTAATAAACAGCATTAATAGAATAAAGGACAAATTTTTTTTTACTGGGGAAGATGGCAGAGGAGTAGGAGACCTAAATTTCGTCTGGTCCCAGGAATTCAGCTAGATAGGGATCAAACCATTCTGAACACTTACGAACTCAACAGGAGATCAAAGAAAAGAATAGCAGCAACTCTCTGAACAGAAAAGCGACCACATTCTGGAAGGTAGGACGTGCAGAGAAGTGAATCGAGGCGATGTTCAGGAAGACAGACGGTAGGGTGGGGCCTCTGTCAGCCCTATGGGCAAGTAATAGAGCAGCAGAGCACAAAATCAAAAATTTTACAAGTCCGCTCCGCTGAGAGACGTCCCTCCAGGGGCTAAGCGGGAGGTAGAATCCTTGCTGGGACACTGTGGTCCCAGCACCCCCGGGGTCACAGAAACACCAGGGGTGCCTGAGTGTGGCAGAGCTCCCAGGTATTGGAGCAGGGAAGCCAGCTACAGAGACGGAGCCAAGGAGTGGGTTCTCAGGTCAGGGTTGCCATAAACCGTGACACAGTAGGGCCACTGCTCTTCCAGCAGGGACCCAACAAGTGGAAGATCTGGGGAGACTCCCCTTCCTCCCTGGTGAGGAGTGGCACAGGAGCGCACTAAAAAGGATTTGCTGGGTTTGGAGACTCCACATGGGGTCATGTGCCAGAGAGAGAAACGCTGAGTCACAAGCCAGGTGAGCACAGAGTACAGCCGGAGACTGGGGAGACAGGAGTGACGGACTGCTTTTCTTTGGGGGCTCACTGAGGAGTAGGGCCCCTGAGTTCTTGGTCCCTCCCGGGAGGAGACTGGAAGGCCGCCACTTCACTCTCGTCCTCCAAAGCTGTAAGGAAAGCTCGCAGGGAACAAAAGCTCCCAAGAGCAAACCCGAGCAGATTACTTAGCACGGACCGGCAAGGGGGGTGCAATTCCGCCTCTGGCAAAGACGTTTGGGAACCATGGCAACAGGCCCCTCCCCCAGAAGATCAGGAGGAACAGCCAGCCAAGACCAAGTTTACCAATCAATGAGAACGGCAGAACTCCAGCGCTAGGGAAATACTGCACATAGAAATCATGGCTTTTTTCCCATGATTCCCTTTATCAACCAAAATCTTATCAATTCCTTTTTTAAAAAATCTTTTTTATTTTTCATTTTTAGAGTCATATTCTATCCCTTCATAGTAGTTAACCTTATTTTTGGTATATATGTATAATATGTTCTCTCTTTAAAATTTTGGGATACAGTTTCTTCTAACAGACCAAAATATACCCAAAATCTCTAGTGTATGACTTTGTTCTATTCTGCTGCCTGATCACGTTCTCTTTTTTAATCCTCTTCTTTCTTTATTCAACCAACTTCTAATCAATTCTTTTTATAAAATTACAATCATATTCCATCCCTTCATAGTATTAACCCTTATTTTTGTACATATATTTTTCTTTCTTTAAAATTTTGAGAGGCACTTTCTTCTAACAGAACAAAATACGCCCAAAATCTAGTGTGTGGCACTGATCTATGCACCAGACTGATCATATTTGATCATACTCTGTTTTGTTTTTTGTTTTTGGCTTTGTTTTTATCTTTTTCTTTTTCTTTTTTTCTTTCCCTTCCTCTTCCCACAGTTTCAGGTCTCTTCTGATTTGTTTAGTGTATATTTTCTGGGGACGCTCTTACCGTTAGCATTTTGTTCTCTCATTCATCTATTCTCCTCTGGACAAAATGACAAGATGGAAAAAAATCACCTCAAAAAAAAGAACAAGAGGGAATACCAATTGCCAGGGACCTAATCAATACGGACATTAGTAAAATCTCGGAACTAGAGTTCAGAAGGACGATCTGAAAGATACTAGCTGGGCTTCAGAAAAGCATAGAAGATATTAGAGAAACCCTTTCTGCAGGAATAAAACAACTAAAATCTAACCAAGTCGAAATCAAAAAGGCTACTAATGAGGTGCAATCAAAAATGGAGGCTCTAACTGCTAGGTTAAATGAGGCAGAAGAGAGAATCAGTGATATAGAAGACCAAATAATGGAAAATAAAGAAGCTGAGGGCGCCTGGGTGGCTCAGTTGGTTAAGCGACTGCCTTCGGCTCAGGTCATGATCCTGGAGTCCCGGGATCGAGTCCCGCATCGGGCTCCCTGCTCGGCAGGGATTCTGCTTCTCCCTCTGACCCTCCTCCCTCCCATGCTGTCTCTCATTCTCTCTCTCTCAAATAAATAAATAAAATCTTAAAAAAAAAAAAAGAAAGAAAGAAAATAAAGAAGCTGAGAAAAAGAGAAATAAACAAGTACTGGATCACGAGGGCAGAATTCGAGAGATAAGCGATACCATAAGATGAAACAATAATAGAATACTTGAGATCCCAAAAGAAGAAAGAGAGAGAGGGGCAGAAGGTATATTGGAGCAAATTATAGCAGAGAACTTCCCTAATTTGGGGAAGGAAACAGGCATCAAAAGCCAGGAAGCACAGAGCATCCCCCTCAAAATCAATAAAAACAGGTCAACACCCCAACATCTAATAGTAAAACTTACGAGGCTCAGCGACAAAGAGAAAATCCTGAAAGCAGCTTGGGAAAAGAGATCTGTAACCTAGAATGGTAGAAACATTAGATTGGCAACAGACCTATCCACAGAGACCTGGCAGACCAGAAAGGATTGGCATGATTATTCAGAGCACTAAATGAGAAAAATATGTAGCCAAGAATATACTATATCCAGCTAGGCTGTCACTGAAAATAGGAGAGATAAAAAAGCTTCCAGGACAAACAAAAACTAAAGGAATTTGAAAACACGAAACCAGCCCTACAAGAAATATTGAAAGGGGTCCTCTAAGCAAAGAGAGACCCTAAAAGTAACACAGACCAGAAAGGAATACAGACAATATACAGTAACAGTCACCTTACAGGCAATACAATGGCACTAAATTCATATCTTTCAATAGTTACCCTGAATGTAAGTGGGCTAAATGCCCCAATCAAAAGACACAGGCTATCAGACTAGATAAAAAGGCAAGACCCATTGATATGCTGTCTGCAAGAAACTCATTTTAGACCTCAAGACACCTACAAATTGAAAGTGAGGGGGTGGAAAACCATTTATCATGCCAATGGACATCAAAAGAAAGCTGGGGTGGCAATCCTTATATCAGACAAATTAGATTTTAAACCAAAGACTGGAATAAGAAACGAGGAAGGACACTATATCATAATTAAAGGGTCTATCCAACAAGAAGATCTAACAATTGTAAATATTTATGCCCCTAACATGGGAGCAGCCAATTAATAAAAGCTGATTAATAACAAAATCAAAGAAACACAGCTACACTAATACAATAATAGTCGGGGACTTTAACACCCCCCTCACTGCAATGGACAGATAATCTAAGCAAAAGATCAACAAGGAAGTAAGAACTTTAAATGACACACTGGACCAAATGGACTTCAGATATATTCAGAACATTCCATCCCAAAGCAAAAAAATACACATTCTTCTCAACCAACAGAATACACATTCTTCTCAAGTGCACATGGAACATTCTCCAGAATAGATCACATCCTAGGTCACAAATCAGGTCTCATCTGGTACCAAAAGACTGGGATCATTCCCTGCATGTTTTCAGACCACAATGCTTTGAAACTAGAACTCAGTCACAAGAGGAAAGTCGGAAAGAACTCAAATACATGGAGGCTAAAGAGCATCCTACTAAAGAATGAATGGGTCAACTAGGAAATTAAAGAAGAATTTAAAAAATTCATGGAAACAAATGAAAATGAAAACACAACTGTTCAAAATCTTTGGGATACAGCAAAGGAAAGTATATAGCAATACAAGCCTTTCTCAAGAAACAAGGAAGGTCTCAAATACACAACCTAACCCTCCACCTAAAGGAGCTGGATAAAGAACAGTAAATAAAGCCTAAACCCAGCAGGAGAAGAAAAATAATAAAGATCAGAGCAGAAATCAATGAAACAGAAACCAAAAGAACAGTAGAAGAGATCAACGCAACTAGGAGCTGGTTCTTTGAAAGAATTAAGAAGATTGATAAACCCCTGGCCAGACTTATCAAAAAGAAAACAGAAAGACCCAAATAAATAAAATCATGAATGAAAGAGGAGAGATCACAACCAACCTCAAAGAAAAACAATTATAAGAACATATTATGAGCAACTCTATGCCAGCAAATTAGATAATCTGGAAGAAAAATGGATGCATTCCTAGAGATGTACCAACTACCAAAACTGAACCAGGAAGAAATAGAAAACCCGAACAGACCTATAACCACGAATGAAATTGAAGCAGTAATCAAAAATCTCCCAACAAAAAAAAGCCCAAGGCCAGATGGCTTCCCAGGGGAATTCTACCAAACATTTAAAGAAGAATTAAAACCTATTCTTCTGGGCGCCTGGGTGGCTCAGTTGGTTAAGCGACTGCCTTCGGCTCAGGTCATGATCCTGGAGTCCCGGGATCGAGTCCCTCTGACCCTCCCACCTCTCATGTGCTCTCTCTCTCTCATTCTCTCTGTCTCAAATAAATAAAAAAAATCTTAAAAAAAAAAATTTAAAATAAATAAATAAATAAATAAAACCTATTCTTCTGAAACTGTTCCAAAAAATAGAAATGGAAGGAAAACTTCCAAATTCGTTTTATGAGGCCACCATTACCTTGATGCCAAAACCAGACAAAGACCCCATCAAAAAGGAGAATTCCAGACCAATATCCTTGATGAATATGGATGCAAAAATTCTCACCAAAATACTAGGCAATAGGATCCAACAGTACATTAAAAGGATTATGCACCACGACCAAGTGGGATTTGTTCCTGGGCTGCAAGGTTGGTTCAACATCCGCAAATCAATCAATGTGATACAATACATTAATAAAAGAAAGAACAAGAACCATATGATCCTCTCAATAGATGCAGAAAAAGCATTTGACAAAGTACAGCATCTTTTCTTGATCAAAACTCTTCAGAGTGTAGGGATAGAGGGTATACATATCTCAATATCATAAAAGCCATCTATGAAAAATCCACGGTGAATATCATACTCAATGGGGAGAAATTGAGAGCTTCCCCCCTAAGGTCAGGAATGCGTCAGGGATGTCCACTATCACCACTGCTATTCAACATAGTATTAGAAGTCCTAGCCACAGCAATCAGACAACAAAAAGAAATAAAAGGCATCCGAATCAGCAAAGAAGAAGTCAAACTCCCACTCTTTGCAGATGATATGATACTTTATGTGGAAAACCCAAAGACTCCACCCCAGAACTGCTAAAACTCATACAGGAATACAGTAAAGTGGCAGGATATAAAATCAATGCACAGAAGTCAGTGGCATTCCTATACACCAACAACAAGACAAAAGAAAAATTAAGGCGTCAATCCCATTTACAATTGCACCCAAAACCATAAGATACCTAGGAATAAATCTAACCAAAGAGGCAAAAGATCTGTACTCAGAAAACTATAAAATACTCATGGAAGAAACTGAGGAAGACACAAAGAAATGGAAAAACGTTCCATGCTCATGGATTGGAAGAACAAATATTGTGAAGATGTCAATGCTACCTAGAGCAATCTACACATTCAATGCAATCCCTATCAAAATACCATCAACTTTTTTCAAAGAAATGGAACAAATAATCCTAAAATTTGTATGGAACCAGAAGAGACCCCAAATAGCCAGAAGAATGTTGAAGAAGAAAAGCAAAGCTGGTAGCATCACAATAAGACTTCAAGTTCTACTACAAAGCTGTAATCATCAAGACAGTATGGTACTGGCACAAAAACAGGCACACAGATCAGTGGAACATAATAGAGAACCCAGAAATGGACCATCAACTCTATGGTCAACTAATCTTCATTAAAGCAGGAAAGAATGTCCAATGGAAAAAAGACAGTCTCTTCAACAAATGGTGTTGGGAAAATTGGACAGTCACATGCAGAAGAATGAAACTGGACCATTTCCTTACACCACACACAAAAATAGACTCAAAACGGTTGAAAGACCTAAATGTGAGACAGGAGTCCGTCAAAATCCTAGAGGAGAACATAGGCAGCAACCTCTTTGACCTCAGCCACAGCACCTTCTTCCTAGAAACATTGCCAAAGGGAAGGGAAGCAAGGGCAAAAATGAACTATTGGGACTTCATCAAGATAAAAAGCTTTTGTACAGCAAAAGAAACAATCAACAAAACCAAAAAACAACTGACAGAATGGGAGAAGATATTTGCAAATGATCTATCAGATAAAGGACTAGTATCCAAAATCTATAAAGAACTTCTTAAACTCAACACCCAAAGAACAAATGATCCAATCAAGAAATGGGCAAAAGACATGAGCAGACATTTTTCCAAAGAAGATATCCAAATGGCCAACAGACCCATGAAAAAGTGCTCAACATCGCTCAGCATCCGGGAAATCCAAATCAAAACCTCAATGAGATATTACCTCACACCAGTCAGAATGGCTAAAATTAACAAGTCAGGAAACAACAGATGTTGGTGGGGATGCAGAGAAAGGGGAACCTTCCTACACTGCTGGTGGGAATGCAAGCTGGTGCAGCCACTCTGGAAAACAGTATGGAGGGTCCTCAAAAAGTTGAAAATAGAGCTACCATAAGATCCAGCAATTGCACTACTGGGTATTTACCCCAAAGATACAAATGTAGGGATCCGAAGGGGTAAGTGCACCCCAATGTTTATAGCAGCAATGTCCCCAATAGCCAAAGTATGGAAAGAGCCAAGATGTCCATCAACAGATGAATGGATAAAGAAGACGTGGTATCTATATACAATGGAATATTATGCAGTCATCAAAAGGAATGAGATCTTGCCATTTGCAATGACGTGGATGGAACTGGAGGGTGTTACGCTGAGTGAAATAAGTCAATCAGAGAAAGACACATATCATATGACCTCACTGATATAAGGAATTCTTAATCTCAGGAAACAAACTAAGGGTTGCTGGAGTGGTGGGGGTTGGGAGGGATGGGGTCGCTGGGTGATAGACATTGGGGAGGGTATGTGCTATGGTGAGTGCTGTGAATTGTGTAAGACTGTTGAATCACAGACCTGTACCTCTGAAACAAATAATACGTTATATGATTAAAACAAGAAGAAGAAGAAGATAGCAGGAAGGGAAGAATGAAGAGCGGGAAATCGGAGGGGGAGACGAACCATGAGAGACTATGGACTCTTGAGAAACAAACTGAGGATTCTAGAGGGGAGGTTGTTGGGGGGATGGGTTAGCCTGCTTCTGGGTATTAAAGAAGGCACATATTGCATGGAGCACTGGGTGTTACATGCAAACAATGAATCATGGAACACTACATCAAAAACTAATGATGTATGGTGATTAACATAACAAATAATAAAGGAGAAAAACCAAATGATCACTTCAATAGACAAAGAAAAAGCATTTGCCAAAATCCAACGGCCTTAAATACTCAAAAGACTAGAAAGAGAAGGGAATTGCTCAAGTTGATAAAGGGCACCCATGAAAAAACCACAGCTAACAGCATACTTAATGGTGAAAGACTAGATGCATGCCCCCTAAGATTAGAAACAAAATAAGGATGACCAGTCTTGCCACTCCTTTTTAATACTGTACTGCAGGTTCTATCCAGAAGATGAGGCAAGAAAATGAAATAAATGAAATCCAGACTGGATAAGAAATGAAAGCATCCCTATTTGTAGGTGATAATGTTGTATACAAAAATAATAATAATAATAATTTCACAAAAACATTTTTAGAGTTAATGAACAAGCTCCATACAGTTGCAGGATGACAATATTTTTTAAAAATCAGTTGTATTTCTATATACTAGTAATGACTTTATGAAAATGAAATTAAATTCCATTTGAATATTATTTGGCCATTAAAAAGGATGAAATCTTGGGGCGCCTGGGTGGCTCAGTCGTTAAGCGTCTGCCTTCGGCTCAGGTCATGATTCCAGGGTCCTGGGATCGAGCCCCTCGTTGGGCTCTCTGCACAGCGGGGAGCCTGCGTCTCCCTCTCTCACTCCACCTGCTTGTGTTCCCTCTCTCACTGTGTCTGTCAAATAAATAAATAAAATCTTAAAAAAAAAGAAGGATGAAATCTTGCCATATGCAACAATGTGGATGGAGCTAGACAGTATAATGCTAAGTGAGGTCAGTCAGAGAAAGAAATATACCACATGATTTCACTCATATGTGGAATTTAAGAAACAAAACAAATGAGCAAAGGAAAAAAAGACAAACCAAAAAACAGATTCTTAACTATAAAGAACAAACAGATGGTTACCAGAGGGGAGGTGGGTGTGGGGGATGAGTGAAATAGGTGAAGAGGATTATCTTGATGACCACTAAGTAACACACAGAAATGCTGAATCACTACATTGTGATTCACAAACATCTGAAACTAATTTAACACCGCATGTTAACTATATAGTTAATATATATATATAAATATATGTATAAATATATATACATAAAAGTATAGTATATATATAAAATATAAATAAGATTTTTAAAAATCACATAAAAAATAAAATAAAGTCCATTTATAATATCAAAAAGAATAAATTACTTAGGAATATACTTAAAAAAACACAAATAATATATACACTGTTTATAAAACATTACTGAATAAACTTGAAGATTTAAATGTACAGAAAGGTATCCCACGTTCATGGATGGAAGACAGTATTTTTTTTTTAAAGATTTTTTTTAATTTATTCATTTGAGACACAGAGAGAGAGAGAGAGAACATGAGCAGGGGGAGAAGCAGAGGGAGGGGGAGAAGCAGGCCCCCTGCTGAGCAGGGAGCCTAATGCGGGGCTTGATCCCAGGACACTGGGATCATGACCTGAGCCAAAGGCAGATGCTTAACCATCTGAGCCACCCAGGCGCCCTGGAAGACAGTATCTTTAAGTTGGGAATATTCCCATAGTGATCTACAGATTCGATGCAATCGCTATCAAAATTCCACTGGCGCTTTTTTTTTTTTTCCAGAAATGGGAAAGCTGATTCTTAAATTCATAAGGAACTACAAGAGGCCCTGAAGAGCCAAAACAATATTGAAAAAGAAATGGGAAAGCTGATTCTTAAATTCATAAGGAACTACAAGAGGCCCTGAAGAGCCAAAACAATATTGAAAAAGAAAAAGTTGGAAGATTCACATATCCTGATTTCAAAGCTTATTAAAAAGCTATAGAACCAAAACAGTGGGAGTACTGACATAAGGATAGAGATTGGTGGAATAGAACTCAGTCCCAAAGTAAACCCAAACATCTATGGTCAAATGATTTTTGACAAGGTTGTCAAGACAACAGTGAATGAACAGTATTCAGTAATGTCACTGAACTGGGTATCTACATACCAAAGCATGAAGAGGGACTCCTACCTCATACAATATGCAAAAAAAAAAAAAAAAACCACTCAAAATGGATCAAAGACCTAAATGTAAAAGCTAAATCCATAAAACGCTTAGAAGGGAACAGAGGTGTAAATCTTCACGACCTTGTATTAGGCAATAGTTTCTTAAATATGACACCAAAAGCAGAAGTAACAAATGAATAAATTGGTTTTCATCAAAATTAAACATTTTTCTACATCAAAGGACACTATCAACATAGTGAAAAGACTATGCATAGACTGGTAGAAAATATTTCCAAATCATATATTTGATAAGGTACTAGTATACTGAATATATAAAGAACTACTACAGTTCAACAATTAAAGGACTAACCCAATTATAAAATGGACAATGAATTTCAATAGACATTTCTCCAAAGATGATATAAAAATGACCAATAAGCACTTGAGAAGATGCTTAATATCACCAGTCATCAGGGAAATGAAAATCAAAACCACAATGGCATACCACTTCACACCCAATAGTATGGCTATAACCAAATGACAGACAATGACAAGTGTTGATGAAAATGTGGGAAAACATGGCTCAGTTGTTAAGCATCTGCCTTCGGCTCAGGTCATGATCCCAGGGTCCTGGGATCGAGCCCCACATCAGAGCAGGAAGCCTGCTTCTCCCTCTCCCACTCCCCCTGCTTGTGTTCCCTCTCTCCCTGTGTCTCTCTCTGTCAAATAAATAAATAAAATCTTCAAAAAAAAAAAAAAAAAAGAAAGAAAGAATATATGGAAAAATGAACTATATGAATCACTATTTCACTTGTTAGGTATATACCCAAGAATAGTGAAAACATATAACCACACAAAAACGTGTACACTAATATTCAATGCAGCATTATTTATAAGAATCCAAAAGCAGAAACTCAAGTGTCCATCAACTGATGGATGAATAAACAATATATATCCATATCCTTTAAGTCATTAAAAGGAATGAAGAACTGATACATGTTCCAACACTGATGAATCCTAAAACATTATGCTAAGTGAGATAAGCCAGATACAAAATGCCACATACATATGACTGCATTTATATGAAATGTCCAGAATAGGCAAATCTATAGACACAGAAAGATTAACGGTTTCCCAGGATAGGGGTATGGGAAGTAGGGAATGACTATGATATGTTCTGGAATGGTTATACAACTTTGTGAATATACTAAAAAATAGTGAGTTTTATGCATACTTTTAAAAAAGTGTATTTCATGGTATATGAATTATATCCTGGAAGAACAGAACAGAGAAAGGGAGAGAGACAGGGAGGCAGAAAGAGAGGGGGAGAGGAAGAAATAATAGAAGTGGGAAATTCTGTTAATAACTAGAGATCATCTGCCCATCTAGAGGAGCAACAGCTACTCAGCTCTAGTCAACAGCTGCCTACAGGAATTCAGGCTCAGTTATTGTCAGATAAGCTGATTTTTCAAAAAGCTCCAAATTTTAATGTGAGATGTCCTCATTTTCAAATATTAGCAGCTAATTCAAATTTTTAAAAAACCTTTTATGCTGCCACTTTGCAACCACTGACACTATTTTAGTAATTCTCTACTGGGGGGTGGCATACATATAGTTTGAAAAAACAAATTAAACATTACAACTACTTTTTTAGTTGTAATGTTATTCTGAAATGTCAAGTAACAGTAAAGAATTGTCAAAGAAAAATTTAAATATATATTAATACAGGGATATAACAAAAAAACATAAAAATGCCCTTTATGTCACCCTGGCAATACCATACCCAAGGGCAATTACTATGCTACCTCAGTTGTTAGGGCATTTTAATTAAGTCAAGTAGACGGCTAAATTTTAAATAGTTGAGAAACAAAGATCTAGGCTAAACCCCCTATTTTACAAATAAGAAATCTGAGGACCGAAAAGATAATATAATTTACTCAAGGTCACAGAGCTGGGCAAAGTTAGGACCTGAATACTCATTTCTTATATCTCAAACTTTCTATAACACTGTGTATGTCACTCAAATTCACCTTTCAAAAAACGCTAGCATGGGAATTTTCCTCCCATATATATGCACATAGAGAATGTCACAAAATGATCGAGGAGGGTTTATTCAGTATATTGTCTTTCTACAAATTTAAATTCTCAACTGAATTCTTCAGTTTTTAACTTAAAATGTTTAAGTCAAATCTTGACTAACCTCAAAAATAAAGTATTGTGAATACAAAATTTTTTTCCAGTAAACAAAACATCCCTTTCAGGAATAACAATAAAAACTCCCCAAACCACAACAGTTAAGTCAAAGTGGCATAAACCTAATGGAAATCAGCTCAAGGCTGCACTTATATAAACAGCTATGGTACTTTTACCAATATTGAGGCTAAAATTGGCAAAAACATGAAAATATACAAAATTAAATGTACAAGTTAATAGGAAAAAAACTAAACAAAGTGGAATCATATCTGTACCTGAAAATTCTTATCCACAACTTATTTTTTATTTTATCATTTTGACATTTATTACCATAGATTAAGTTTTGTCTCTTCTTAAATTTCATATTAATTAATTCACACAAGCCATATTCTTTTGTATTTATTTTCACTCGATATTTCTTATGGCTCTGAGATTCTTCCACATTACCTATATATTTTGTTCATTTTCATTGCTGTGTAATAGTCCATTATATGACCATATATCAGTTAATTTACCCACCCTTTTACTGATGGACATAAATGTTTCCAGTTTTTGACTTACAAATATCAGTTCTACAAAGCTCCTTGAACATATCTTTTGGTGAACATAAACACATATTTCTGTTGGATATACACCCAGAAGAAATTGCTAGGTCACTAAGACATATATAGTTAACTTTAGCAGATATTGCCAAATGCTTTTCAAAGTAGCTGTCAATCTCTATACTCCCACCAGTAATGTAAAAGAGCTCCAGTTCTTCCACATCCTCACCAACCCTATTAGTCATTCTGGTGATTATGTAGTATCTCACTATAGTTTTAACTTACAATTACCTGGGGGCATTTGGGTGGCTCAGTTGTTAGGCATCTGCCTTCAGCTCAGGTCATGATCCCAGTGTCCTAGGATCAAGCCTCACATCGGGCTCCCTGCTCCGCAGGAAGCCTGCTTCTCCCTCTCCCACTCCCCCTGCTTGTGTTCCCTCTCTCACTGTGTCTCTCTCTTGTCAAATAAAAAAATAAAATCTTAAAAAAAAATTTACAATCACCTGATAATTAATGATATTGAGTACAATTTCAGAATGCTGTCTACAAGATCAAAGGACACAACAGGTTGAAAGTGAAAGGACAGAAAAAGATATCCCATGCAAACAGTAACCAGGAGAACTGCAGTGGCTACACTAATATCAGACAAAATAAACTATAAGTCAAAACTGTTACAAGACACAAAGAAGGACATTAAATATTGATAAAATGGTCACTTCATGAAGAAGATATAACAATTATAAACATATATGCACCACACAGCAGAGCTCCAAAATATATGAAGCAAGCATGGACGGAATTAAAGAGAAATACATACCTACACTATAACAACTGAAAGCCCAATACCCCACTTTCAATAATAGAGCAACCACACAAATCAACAAGGAAATAGAGGACTTGAACAACACTATAGACCAACTGGACCTAACAGACCTATATGAACATTCCACTCAAAAACAGTAGAATATATATTCTTCTCAAGTCCACATGGAATATTTTTCTGGATAGACCATATGTTGGGCCACAAAAAAGTCTTAATAATTTAATAAGTTTGAAATCAAAGTACCTTTTCCAATCATAGTGGAATGAAACTGCAAATAGCAGAAGGAAAACTGGAAAATTCACAAAGATGTGGAAATTGTACAGCAAATTCTTAACCAATGTTTCAAAGAAGAAATCACAGGGAAATAAAATATCTTGAAAAAGATGAAAATGAAAACACAACATATCAAAACTTATGGGATGGGGCGCCTGGGTGGCTCAGTCGTTAAGCGTCTGCCTTCAGCTCAGGTCATGATTCCAGGGTCCTGGGACTGAGTCCCACATCGGGCTCCCTGCTCCTCGGGAGGCCTGCTTCTCCCTCTCCCACTCCCCCTGCTTGTGTTCCCTCTCTTGCTATCTCTCTCTCAGTCAAATAAATAAATAAAATCTTAAAAAAAAAAAAAAAAACCAACTTATGGGATGCAGCAAAAGCAATACTGAGAGAAACTTAGAGCTATAAATACTTAAGATTTCAAAACAACCTAACTAGTTTTGTTGACTGTTTCCTTTGCTGTGTGAAAGTTTTTATCTTGATGAAGCCCCAACAGTTAATTTTTGCTTTTGTTTCCCTTGCCTTCGGAGACGTGTCTAGCAACAAGTTGCTGTGGCCGAGGTTGAAGAGGTTGCAGCCTATGTTCTCCAGGATTCTGACAGATTCCTGTCTCACATTTAGGTCTTTCATCCATTTTGAGTTTATCTTTGTGTATGGTGTAAAGAAATGATCCAGTTTCATTCTTCTACATGTGGCTGTCCAATTTTCCCAACACCATTTGTTGAAGAGATGGTCTTTTTTCCATTGGACATTCTTTCCTGATTTGTCAAAGATTAGTTTGACCATAGAGTTGAGGGTCCATTTCTGGGTTTTCTACTCTGTTCCACTGATTTATGTGTTTTTGTGCCAGTACCATACTGTCTTGATGATGACAGCTTTGTTATAGAGCTTGAAGTCCGGAATTGTGATGCCACCAGCTTTGCTTTTCTTTTTCAATATTCCTCTGGCTATTGGGGTCTTTTTTGATCCCATACAAATTTTAGGATTATTTGTTCTAGTTCTATGAAAAATGTCAAAGGTATTGATAGGGATTGCACTGAATGTGTAGATTGCTCTGGGTAGCACAGACATTTTAACAATATTTGTTCTTCCAATCCATGAGCATGAAATGT
Source organism: Mirounga leonina (assembly GCF_011800145.1). Taxonomy (NCBI): domain Eukaryota; kingdom Metazoa; phylum Chordata; class Mammalia; order Carnivora; family Phocidae; genus Mirounga; species Mirounga leonina. Next base: position 107,767,814 of record NW_023270377.1, read on the forward strand.
TTTTCCATTTCTTTGTGTCTTCCTCGATTTCCTTCATAAGTGTTCTGTAGTTTTTAGGATACAGATCCTTTACCTCTTTGGTCAGGTTTATTCCTAAGATCTTATGGTTTTGGGTGCAACTGTAAATGGGATTAATTCCTTAATTTCTCTTTCTTCTGTCTCATTGTTAGTGTATAGAAATGCAACTGATTTCTGTGCATTAATTTTATATCCTGCCATGTTGCTGAATTCCTGTATAGAGTTCTCCCAGATGTCCAGTGACAGATGAATGGATAAAGAAGATGTAGTGTGTACACACACACACACACACACACACACACACTGGAATATTACTCAGCCATCAAAAAGGATGAAATCTTACCATTTACATCAACGTGGATGGAACTGGAGGATATGATGCTGAGCAAAATAAGTCAATAAGTCAATCAGAGAAAGACAATTATATGGTTTCACTCATATGTGGAATATAAGAAATAGCGCAGAGGATCATAGGGGAAGGGAGCGAAAACTGAATGGGAAGAAATCAGAGAGGGAAACAAACCATGAGAGACTCTTAACTATAGGAAACAAACTGAGGGTTGCTGCAGGGGAGGTGGGTGGGGGAATGGGGTAACTGGGTGACAGGCATTAAGGAGGATATGTGACGTAGTGAGTACTGGGTGTTATATGCAACTGATGAATTACTGAACTCTACATTTGAAACTAACGATGTACTTACTCTACGATGGCTACTTGAATTTAAATTAAAAAAGAAAAGAAAAAACCAACCTAACTCTACATCTTAACTAGTAAAAGAAAAACAAACTACACCTAAACCTTACAGAAGGAAAGAAATAATAAAGGTTAGACCAGCGATAAACAGAGAAGAGAGAAATAAAGCAAATCAGTAAAACCAAGAGTTGGCTCTTTAAAAAGATAAACCTTTAGCTAAGACTAAGAAAAACAGAAAAGATTCAAATAAACTAAAATCAGAAATGAAAGAGGGAACATAACAGAAATAAACACCATATGGGAGCAGTATAAACTGTACATGAAAAACTGTATAACCTAGATGAAATGGACAAATGTCTAGAAACCTAAAACCTACCAAGGCTGAATAATGAATAGAAAATCTGAACAGACCTATGATCAATAAAGCTATTGAACCAGTAATCATAAAACTCCCAACAAGAAAAGCTCAGGAATTTATCAAACATTGATAGACTATTTCTTCTGAAAAAATCCTTCCAAATTCTGAAACATTCTTCCAAAAAACTGAAGAGTAAGGAGCACTTCTTAACTCACTGAATGAGGCCAACACTACGCTAATACCAAAGTCAGACAAAGACATTACAAGAGAACTATAGACCAATTATTCCTTATGAATATTGATGAAAAATTCAACAAAGTAACTAGCAGACCAAATTCAGCAGCATATTAAAAGGATTATACACCATTAACCAAGTGGGACTGATTACTGAAAGGCAAGGATAGTTCAACATATGAAAAATCAATGTAATATGTCACTAACATAATAAAGGGGAGAAAACACAAGATATCCTCATGTGATACAGAAAAAGCATCTGACAAAATTCAACACCCTTTCATGATAAAAACACTCAACAAACTAGCAATAAGAGTAAACTTCCTAACCTTAATAAAGATCATATAAGAAAAGCCTGTACTTAATATCAAATCCAGTAAACAAAATGAAAAATACTAGAAATGATAAATACAAGAGTAAGTTTCAAAGATTAAAAATTTTTTTGTTTGTTTTTGTTTCAAGATTTTGTCCAAGAAAGAGAGAGAGAGCACATGCATAAGCAGGGGAAGCAGCAGGCAGAGGGAGAAGCATGCTCCCCACTGAGCAGGAAGCCCGATGCGGGATTCAATCCCAGGAGCCTGGGATCATGACCTGAGCCAAAGGCAGACACTTACTGACTGAGTCACCCAGGCATCCCTAAAATGGTTTTTTTTTTCCTTCTCTTAAGCTCCTTAAGAAACACTGTATAAAGCTCACATACACACACACACACACACACATACACACGCCCCATTCCACTCAATACAAAAATATATACGTTCTTTTCAAGCACCCATAGAACATTCACCAAAATGGACCTAGGCCATATCCTGGGCCACAAAATAACTCTCAACACATTTTTAAAAAATTGAAGTTATACAAACTATGTTCCCTGATGATAATACAAGCAAATAAAAATAGACAACAAAAAAATCTCCAAACATCTGGAAATAGAACAGCTAAAAGAGAAAGTCTCAAAAATTTTTAATATACAGAATTAAATGGAACTAAAATATGTAAAACTATGTAAAACATGGATAAAGGAGTGATAAGAGGGAAAATTATAGTATCATGCTGGGCTGCTGCTGTACCATACACCTCCCTCCCCCAACAGATGCCCTACCTAATGTCCTTTGGGCTCTTGCAAATATGGAAAGGGGTAAAGCAGAAATGAACCCTGTGGTACTGGATGGGACTGGAGGTTTCATTATGAAATAATTTTTTTTAAATATGTACAGATAAAGAAACAGATAAATACAGATGTACATACACACAAACACACACACATATTGTACCTATATGTTTTATAGCTCTGTCTACTGAGACCTGAGAGCACTGACATCCTACTCGGAAGGTGTACACCTGCTAGATGCTGGTTTCTAAACACCAATCTCTAAGAGGTACCAAGGCTCCTTGAAAATGTTATTCTCAGGTATGAATCAGGTAACTGTACGATGAGCCTGAAACATCTTACTGTGTCAGAAAGAAAGGATACAAAGAGTTATGGGACAAGTCAAAAGGACAGAGGAATCAGTTTGAAGAGATTCTCACTGGCCAAATACAAGACATTTTGAGCAACAAAATGATACATTACAACCACTGAATAAAAAAGGAATCCATGAGTCCACAGAAACATTATTTTAAAAACGAATCAATAAAAGGGAGAAGAGGAAGTTTTCTCTTTCTTTGACACTCAAAGTACAGGTGCTTGAATGTAAACTAATAAATTATATGTAATGAAATTATGAAATCACCATTTGGCAATTATCAACAGTAAAAATTCAGCCAAGAAAAATCAATGAGTGCTGAAACTCGTGTGTAAAAGTGTGATGAAGAATGAAATATTTAGTCTCAAAATACCTTCCCCCCGATATTCATTAACTATAAAGAAAAAAAAGAGTACCCTTTTTAGTGTAGAAACTTGGCAGAAAGCTTAGTGAACTGATTGATATTACAATCACCAATAATGGGCAAATTACAGTCATTTACCACCTGACAGGATGCATTGAGAAGAATATTCACCTCTGTGATGTTTCTGCCAAAATAAAACAACCTAAACTGAATCATGGGGAAGCATTATTAGACAAACTCCAACTGAGAAATATTCTAAAAATTAATTACTCTATAAACTTCAAAACTGTCAAGATCAGGAAAGTCAAGGATCATGGAGGAACTGCTCCAGATGGAAAAACACCAAAGAGTCACAACAATAAAATACAAAATATGATCCTGATTTTTGCTAAAAAGGATATTATTTGAGACTACCCAACTTTGAATGCATTCTGTGGATTAGATGATACTACTCTATCAATGTTAACTTTTTTTTTTTTTTTTTAAAGATTTTATTTATTTATTTGACAGAGAGAGGCAGTGAGAGAGGGAATACAAGCAGGGGGAGTGGGAGAGGGAGAAGCAGGCTCCCCGCAGACCAGGGAGCCCGATGTGGGACTCGATCCCAGGACCCTGGGATCATGACCTGAGCCGAAGGCAGACGCTTAACTGACTGAGCCACCCAGGCACCCTATCAATGTTAACTTTCTGATTTTGATGGATGTATCCTGGATATGTAAGAAAATGACTTTGTTGATAGCAATTACAAACTAGTATTCTACAGTGATGAGGCCTCATATGTTGGCAACTCACTCTCAAATGATCAGAAAAGAAACTTCTTTATAACCATTTTTGCAGCTTCTAGAACTTAAGGTTATTTCTAAAGAAAAAAAAATTCAAACCAAGAACAAAGTTGAAAAAACATAAATATTACCTATTCATTCACAGTCTTCTCCATCTCATCAAAAACGGGAAAAAAAAATTAAAACCCTCTATTTTTCCAGTTGCTCAAGACAAAAATCTTGGAATATCCTTAACTCCTATCATTCTCTCATTCTACATTCCAAATCCTGTTAGCTTTTCCTTAAAAATATGTATCTCTGCCACTATCATTCCATTCCAACCCATGATTACCTCCTTACAAATTACTGCAAAAGCTTCCTATCTAACCAGGCTGTTTTCACCCCAAGCACTCATACAATTTATTTCCCATACAGCAGTGGATAAAAGCCAGTGGATAACAAATTGTAACACATTCAGACAATCAAATATTATTCAGTGTTAAAAGAAATGAGCTATCAAGCTGTGAAAAGACATGAAGAAATCTTAAATCTGTATTACTAAGTGAAAGACGCCAATCTAAAAGACTACTATATGAGTCCAACTGTATGATATTCTGAAAAAAACAGAACTCTGAAGACAGTAAAAAAGTCACTGGTGACCAAAAAAAATAGAAAAAGAAAAATCAGTGGTTGCCAGGGGTTGGAAGAGGACAGGCAGGAAGAGAGATGTGTAAGAGGAGCCATCAAAATGGACACAAATCGTTATGTACTTGTCCAAACCCAGAGAATATATAATACTAGGAGTAATCCCTAATGTAAACTATGAACTTGGGTGATTATGAGGTATCAGTCTAGGTTCATCAATTATAACAAATGTACCACACTGGTGGGAGATGTTGATAATGGAAGAGTCTATGCATAAGGGGGTGAGGGGCAGAAAGTATGTGTGAAATCTCTGTACTTTCCCTTTAATTTGGCTGTGGAACTAAAATTGCTCTAAGAAAAGGTCTTAATTAAAAAACAAAACAGAGGAAAAAATAAAGTCAGAGCACGTTAATTCTCTCTCTGCTCAGAACTTTTCAGTAGTTTCTCATCAAATCTTGAATAAGATCAACAGTCCTTGCCAGGGGTTATATACCCATATATAATCTTGTCTTCCCAATCTCTACCTCCCCCACCCTGGTTTTACTGAGATATAACTGACTTCCCTACCTCTTGCCATTAGGTTCTACTACAGTAAAGGTTACATTAAATGACACTGCTGGATGACTCCTCTCAAAAAAAGAAGGCTGCAGCACCTGGGTGGCTCAGTCAGTTAAACATCCGCCTTAGGCTCAGGTCATGATCCCAGGGTTCTGGAATCAAGTCCTGCATCAGGCTCCCTGCTCAGTGGGGAGTCTGCTGCTCCTTCTGCCCCTCCCCTCTGCCCATGCTCTTCTCTCTCTCTCTCACTCACTCTCTCTTGCTCTCAAATAAATAAAAATCTTAAAAAAAAAAAAAAAAAAAAGCTATTTAGATGCTGGTAGCTGAAAACATAGATATTCACAGCAATACACTCTCATGATTCTCCATTCCTACCCCACCCCCCACATCTCACCTGTCTTCTTTAGAATCCCTTCCTCCATTATCTGGATGTTAAATATCAGTGTTATTTGAGGTCTGATTCTCACACTATCGCTCTTTTCATTCTACTGGCTCTCTTGGAGCAACATCTTTTCCTTTGATTACAACAACCACTACCTGTAAGCTAATAACCCTCAAATCTTTATCTCCAATCTATAGCTCACCTTCACATTTCAAATTACAGAAAATAGTCTGAAATTTCCATCCAGGGCCATATGCTAAGGATGGCAAGCAATAAGCTAAAAAGGGCACTGACTTATTTCCCTCAGTCTCCAGACTGATTATATCAAAAAATTAATTTGGTAAACCTTTGTATTTATTACACACAACCAAATATATTCCCTGATATACTGAGATATTGAGAAGATGAGGCTCTGGGCAATTACTCCCTGATTTTACCATTTACATATGGGATTCCCTCATAAAACTGTCAGAGTGTCAGACTGGAAAACCTTATAATTTACAGGGCACTGGACAAAAAGTATTCTAAAGGGTTTGGCCTCAACAATGGAAAAAATTTTGTGATGGACTAATTGCTGCTCTGGTTCCGCCTAACAAGCTTAAAAGTTAAAAACAAAATACAAAAGGATCTGTTTCTAAGTAACTTACCTAAATCCCAGAACAAAGAATATTTGTAAGAACACAAAACTGCAGGGCCCAAGAAGGTAAAATTCATAATTTGTGGTATCAAATCACAAAGTACCAAGTATGAAAAGGAAAAAAACATGATTCAATCAATACAGACCCAGAAACAAAGTCATTAAAACAGTTGTCATAGCTACATACCATATGTTCAAGTAGAGAAAAGATGTTAAGTACACACAAGGAAGATAACTACTTATTTATGTGTTTAAGATTTATTTACTTTAGAGAGAGCTCACATGCATGAGTGAGGGGAGGGGCAAAGGGAGAGGGAGAGAATGTCAAGCAGACCCTCCACTGAGCACAGAGCACAATCCCACAACACTGAGATCATGACTAAGGCTCAATCCCACAACACTGAGGCTCAATCCCACAACACTGAGATCATGACTAAGCCCAAATCAAGAGTTGGATGCTTAACTGAGCCACCCAGGCACCCCGAGAAGATTATTTTTTAACGGAATTTTTATAGATGAAAAATATAAAGTTTAAGACCAAAAAATACAGTGAATAGGATTAACAACAGTAAATCAAACAGCAGAAAAAAAAATTAGTGAAGACATAACCAAAAAGTGATTTAAAAAATGAAAAAGTAGAAAGAGTGGGGAAAAAATGGAGAGAACATCAATTAATGCTAAAAAAAAAAAAATTGAAGCAGCCTAATAAACATGTAACCAATATCCTGAAATGAGAGCAGGGCTAGATGGAAAGTATATTTGAAGAAATATCTAAACCATTCCAAAACTGTGTGTACAAGAAATATGAAGAATACTATACCAAAGTAAATCACAATCAAATTACTTAAAAGACACATTATATACATGGAAACAATAATGATGACAGCGGACTTCTCAACAAGAACAATGTAAGCCAGGGATGCCTGGGTGGCTCAGTCAATTAAGCTTCTGCCTTCAGCTCAGGTCATGATCTCAGGGTTCTGGGATCAAGTCCTGCATTGGGCTCCCTGCTCAGCTGGGGGTCTGCTTCTCCCTCTGCCTCTGCCCCTCCTCCATGCTTGTGTTCTCTCTCTGACAAATAAATAAATAAAATCTTTAAAAAAAAAAAAACAATGTAAACCAGAAGATGGGGGAACAACATCTTTAAAATACAGATCATCCTCATCTTACAATGGGGTTATGTTCCTATAAATCCATCGTAAGTTGAAAACACTGTAAGTCAAAAATGCATTTAATATACCTAACCTACCGAACAACGTAGCTTGGTATAGCCTCCCTCACATATACTCAGAATACTTATATTAGCCTACAGTTTGATAAAATCATCTAACATGAAGCCTATTTTATAAAAAAAAAAAAAGTGTTGCATATCTCAGGTAATTTATTAAATAATGTACTGAAAGTGAAAACCAGAATGGCTGCATAAATACACAATGGTTGTGAGTGTATTGGATGCCTTCCCTCATAGTCGTGTGGCTGACCAGGAGTTGTGGCTGGCTGACCAGTATCAAGAGAATATTTATTGTACCACATATCGCTAGCCTGGGAAAATATAAAAATTCAAATATCAAAGGACAGTTTCTACTGAATGTATACCATTTTCAAACTACCCATAAAGTCAAAATATCATTAGGTGGAACCATTACAAGTAAGGGACCATCTGTCCTAAAAAAACAAAGAAACCGTCAACCTAGAATTCTAGACCCAAAAACATACCTTTCAAAAATAAAGGGGGAAAAAAAAAAAAGCCTTTTACAGATTTTTTTTTTTTTTTTTTTTTTTAAAGCTGAAGGAAATCTTCACAAGATCTGCTCCAAAAGACAAAAAAAAGTTAAAGGGAGTCATTCAGGGAGAAGGATAATGCCATCAAATATAAGTGAGGCACAACACAGAGAAATGAAGAGTACAGGAAATGGTAAATATGTAGATATACATACAAGAAATGTTTTTCCTATTTTAAAAATCTCTTTAAGGGGTGCCTGGGTGGCTCAGATGGTTAAACGTCTGCCTTCGGCTCAGGTCATGATCCTGGAGTCCTGGGATCAAGTCCCACATCAGGCTCCTTGCTCAGCAGGAAGCCTGCTTCTCCCTCTGCCTGCCACTTGCCCCTGTTTGTGCTTCTCTCTCTCTTACAAATAAATAAAACCTTTAAAAAAAAAATCTCTTTAAAAAGGTAAATGTGGGGGTGCCTGGATGGCTCAGTTGGTTGAGTGTCCAACTCTTGATTTCGGCTCAGGTCATGGTCTCCAGGTCATGGGATCAAGCCCCACATCGGGCTCTGCGCTCAGCGTGGAGACTGCTTGTCCTTCTCCTCCATCTCCTCCCCCCGCCTGTGTTCCTTCTCTCATTTTCTCTCTCTCCCTAAAATAAATAAAATCTTTTAAAAAATAAAATAAAAGACATAAAAAAAAACAACTGAGACACCAATATACCTCATTACCATAGACACAAAAATACATAACTAAATTTTAGCAAACTGGATCCAGGAACACTTAAAAAGAATAATATATCAAGACAAGTAATATTTATTCTAGGAATGCAGAATTGGTTTACACTGGAAAATAAATCAATGGAATTCACTATATTAGCAAACTAAGAAAAGAAAAACCATCATCTCAACAGACACAGAAAAATGCATGACAAAACTGAACACCCATTCCTGATTTAAAAAAAAAAAGGTTCCTATCAAAGAATAAAAGGAACCTTCCTCAACCTGATAAAGGCATCTAGGAAAAACAGCTAAAATCTTTTTTACTGATGAAAGACTGAATGCTTTCCTCAAGATCAAAAACAAGGTAAATGACAAAGGGGTCTAAATGACTCAATAAGAAAAGAATAGTCTTTTCAACAAACGGTGCTGGGACAACTAGATAGCCACATACAGAAGAATGAAGTTAAGCCCTTTCCTTACCATATACAAAAAATTAACTCAAAATGGATCAAAGACAGACATGTAAGAGCTAAACCTGGAAAATTCTCAGGAAAAAAAAAACAGCACTAAATCTTTATGACCTTGGGCTAAGTAATGGTTTCTTAGACATGACACCAAAAGTACAAGCAACAAATGAAAAAATAGGTAAAGATTTCATCAGAAGTAAAGACCTTTGTGTTCCAATGGATACCATCAAGTAAGTGAAAAGATGCACAGCAAAGGAAACCAACAAAATGAAAAGGCAACCTATCAAATGAGAAATATCTGCAAATCATGTATCTGATAAAGGACTAATATCCAAAATATGTAAGGACCTCATAAATATGAGTGAACATTTTCCAAAAAAAGAAATACAGATGGCCAACAGACACATGAAAAGATGCTCAACATTACTAATCAGGAAAATGCAAATCAAAACCACAATGAGATATTAACTCACACCTGTCAGAATGGCTATCAGCAAATAGACAAAAAATAACAAGTGTTGGCAAGGATGTGGAGAAAAGGAACCTTGGTGTACTGTTGATGGGAATGTAAACATGTAAACTGGTATAGCCATTATGGGAAACAATATGAAGTTCTTCAAAAAATGTAAAACTGGAAATACCATATGATCCAATAATTCTACTTCTGGAGATTTACCTGAAGAAAATAAAAACACTAACTTGAAAAAATATATGCATCCCTACGTCTATTACAGCATTATTTACTTGTAATAGCGAAGATACGGAAGCAACCTAAGTGTCCATAGATTGCTGAATGGATAAAGAAGATGTCTCTCTCTCTCTCTCTCACACACACACACACACACACACACAGGAATATTGCTCAGTCATTTAAAAGAATGAAAGCTTGCCATTTGCAACACCACAGATGGACCCTGAGGGCATTATCTTAAATGAAACAGGTCAGAGAAGGACAAATACATATGATCTCACCTATATGTGGAATCTACAAAATCCAAAGGAAGAAAAAAAAACAAAAAACCAAGCTCATAAATACAGAAAACAGACTGGTGGATGCTGGAGGCTGTAAGTTGAAGGGTGAGTGAAATGAGTAAGAGTGGTCAAAAAGTACAAAATTTCAGTTATAAAATAAATAAGTCCTGGGGATGTAATGTACAGCATAGTGACCATAGTTAATACTGCATTGTATATTTGAAAGTTGCTGAGACTAGATCTTAAAAGTGCCTATCACCAGAAAAAAAAAAATGTAACTGTGTGTTGATGGATGTTAACTAGATTTATTGTGATCATTTCACAATATATACAAATATCAAATCATTAAGTTGTACATCTGAAACTAATATAATGTTTTATGTCCATAACTCAATAAAAAATAAGGAAGCAACAAAAAGAAAACAGAGATGTTTAATGCTTACAGTGCGCACCCCAGGGTCCTGCAGCTATCAGTAAAGAAGCTGAAATCAAACCCCATTTGTTTTGACTCTACATCGTTATTCTTTATTACAATGTTATGCCATCTCCTACAGAGGTATTTTTTAAATTTTGCTGATAAAATTTTAACTTTTACAGTAGAGTTAATGTATTTAATTAGAACTGGCTTAACATTCTAAATAAACGTCTCTTATTGAAAAAACTGATTAGGAAACATAACTCTCCTCCAAAACACCTAAAATAAACAGATTTTTTAAAAGTAGAAAGAAAATCCACAGAAAGGGAAAAAAATTTGCAAAGCATATATATAATAAAGGACTTGTATCTAGAATATATAAAGAACTCTTACAATTCACTAATAAAAAGACAACCCACTTTTTTAATGTGCAAAGGATCTGAATAGGTATTTCTCTGAAGAAGTTACAGATTATGGCCAATAAATATATGAAAATATGCTCAACATCACTAGCTCTCAGGGAAAAGCAAATCAAAATACAATGAGATGCCACTTCACATACCCGAGGATGGTTATCATAAAAAACAGTAACAAGTGTTGACCAGGATGTACAAAAACTGCAATCTTCACACACTTATGGCAGAAATTTAAATTGGTGCAGTCACTTTGGAAAATAGTCCACCAGTTCCTCATCAAAAGCTTTAACATAGGGTCCAGCAATTACTACCGCAGAGAACTGAAAACATATGTTCATACAAAAACTTGTAAGTAAATGTTCCAACCCAAATGTCCCTCAACTGATGAATGAATAAACAAAAGTGCTATATCCACAAAATGGAGTATATTTCAGCCATAAAAAGAAATAAAGTACTGATACATCAGACAACATGGATGAACCCTGAAAACATTACACTAAGTGAAAGAAACCAATCATAAAAGACCACAAATTATACAATTTCACTTATGAAACGTCCAGAATAGGCAAATCTATAGAGCCAGAAAGTGTTTGCCCAGGGCTAAGAAGATAAGAGGATTGGGGGTGACGGTGAAAGGGTACAAAGTATCTTTTTGTTGTGATAAAAATGTTATAAAATTGATTGCAATTCTGGTTGCACAGCTCTGTAAATATTACTAAAAACCAATGAATTATACACTTCAAATAGGTGAACTGTATATGTGAATTACAGCTCAATGACAACGTGTTAGAGAGTTATTCAATGGGGAAAGAAAAATCTTATCGATAAATGGTGGCAGAACAATTGGATACCTCCCCCCTTATCTCATATACAAAAATTAATTCAGAATGGATCACACATCTGAATATAAGAGCTAAAACTACAAAAATACTAGAAAAAAATTTTGCGACCTTGAGTTTGGTAAAGATTTCATTTTCTTTTTTTTTTTTTAAGATTTTTTATTTAGGGCGCCTGGGTGGCTCAGTTGGTTAAGCGACTGCCTTCGCTCAGGTCATGATCCTGGAGTCCCTGGATCGAGTCCCGCATCGGGCTCCCTGCTCGGCAGGGAGCCTGCTTCTCCCTCTGACCCTCCCCCCTCTCATGTGCTCTCTGTCTCTCTCATTCTCTCTGTCTCAAATAAATAAATAAAATCTTTAAAAAAAAAAAGATTTTTTATTTATTTGACAGAGAGAGTGAGAAAGAGAACAAGCAGGGGGAGCGGCAGGCAGAGGGAGAGGGAGAGGAAGAAGCAGGGTCCCCACTGAGCAAGGAGCCCAATGCAGGGCTCAATCACAGGAGCCTGATATCAAGAGACAGGAGGAAGGGATGAATAGGTGAACCACAGATTTATAGGGCAGTGAAACTGTTCACATTACAGCATAATATTGTAATAACGGTAAGTACGTGTAAACAAAATATTCAACACAGAGAGTGAATCCTAATGTAAACTACGGACTTTAATTAATAATAATGTTATCAATATAGGCTCATCGATTATAACAAATGTGTCACACTAACGCAAGATGTTAATAAATTGGAGAACTAGGAAGGGGTAAGAGAGTATGTGGGAACTCTGTACTTTACCCTCAATTTTTCTGTAAACCTAAAACTGCTCCAAAAAAAAAAAAAGGTAAAATTCCCTCCTTTCCATCTTTGGAAAGAAGGCAGGGAGAAAAACCACACTGAGATTCAAAGGAATGGGCAATCTAAAGTGCTGACAAGGATGTTGTGCAACTAAAACGTTCACGTTGCCAGTAAGAATGTCAAACGGTACAACCCCTTTAGAAAAGAGTTTGGCAATTTGCTACAACCCACCCCTTCCATTCGAGAAATGGTATTTACTGGGTGGCTCAGTCGGTTTGAGTCTGCCTTTGCTTGGGTCATGATCCTGGGGTCCTGGGATCCAGTCCCATGTCGGCCTCCCTGCTTGCAGGGAGTCTGCTTCTCCCTCTCCCTGTGCCCCTCCCCACTGTTTATGCTGTCTCTCTCTCTCATGCTCTCTCTCAAATAAATGGAAAAAATTCTTAAAAAGAAATGGTATTTACTCAAAAAAAAAAAAAAAACCAGGAAGCATATGTCTACACAAATACTTGTACACAAATGTTCACAGCAACTTTATGTGTAATAGCCCCAAACTGGAAACTCAAATGTCCATCACCAAGTGAATAGTTAATTTACAGTGACAAAAAGCATATCCCTGGTTACCTAGGGATAATGGATAGAAGCAAGATAGTAATGGGATTACAAAAAGGCATGAAGAAACTTTTGGGGGTGGGACGCCTGGGTGGCTCAGTCGGTTAAGCGTCTGCCTTTTTGGCTCGGGTCATGATCCCAGAGTCCTGGGATCAAGTCCCGCACTGGGCTCCTTGTTCAGGGAGGAGCCTGCTTCTCCCTCTGCCTGCCACTCCCCCTGCTTGTGCTCTCTCTTTGACAAATAAAATCTTAAAAGAATAAAAAAAATATTTAAAAAAAAAGAAGAAAAACTTTTGGGCGTGATGGATACATTCACAATCTTAATAAGGGTGACAGTTTCACACGTATATACATATGTCTAAATTTACCAAATTATATATTTTAAATGTGCAGTTTATGTCAATATCTCTATCAAGCTACAAAAATTTTATTCTATAACGCTACAAGCACTGCAACGTTGACCATGATTAAGCCAATTTATGTCATACCAGGAATCTCACTACCTTACAGATACCCCTCGTCTGATTTTTAAGAAATATTACTCAGACTGGTAGCTCCTTTATTTGCCAGACTACAAATGAATTCTGATCCTAAAAAATAAAATTCGCCATCATTGGTCAGATATATCCTAATTGCAAGTTTTCAAAAACTCTGAAGACAATTTCTTTTTTTAAGATTTTATTTATTTATTGAGAGAGAGCGAGAGAGCACTAGCAGGGGTGGGGGAGGTGGAGAGGGAGAAGCAGGCTCCCCACTGAGCAGGAAACCCCATGTGGGGCTTTTAGGACCTAAGCCAAAGGCAACCGTTTAACTGACTGAGCCACTCAGGCGCCCCTGAAGACAATATGATGGATTTTCCTTAGTAATACTGGTCACCTCTGGTTAAGAAGAACGGGATGGCTGGGGAGAAAGACTTTCACTGTGTATCTTTTCATATTTTTTAAACTTTGTACCACAGAATCTACTCGAAACCATAAAAATTCAAATTTAAAGAGAATTTTAAAAGTGTTCCCAAAACATTTAAATAATATAATGACAATAGTCTCCCATAACGATTAAAGAAAACAGTATTTACCTAGATGCAATAAATGGTTAATTCTTAACGATAACTTATTAGCCACAACTCATATGTAATCTCAAATTGGTTGAATGATCACACCTCATATACAATGGTAATCATTTGTAAACATGCCTGCACATCCTTAAAAGATAAAGTCTAATTTCCATTGAGCGATCCCTGTTGACATGATAGTTATTATATTTAGGATTTGCTTCCTTCCTCTTAACAAGTTCTGAAGGATTTTTTAGTTAAAATGTTTTATCATTTCTTGAATTCATATTTCAAAAGAATATGTAGTTTATTTGGCAAATCAAATATGAGTTTTCACATCTCCTTGGGAAACAGAGTATTACAGTAGAATGTTTTAGAATCACATAGGAATCTGAATGCAAAACCTGGCCATTCTGAATGCAGAGTATCAATTTTTATGAAATTAGCAAATTCTGATTTTTCTCCTTTTTAAATTTTTTTTAAAGATTTTATTTGAAAGAGAGCATGCGCGCACAGGTAGAGGGAGGGGCAGAGGGAGAGGAACAAGCAGACTTCCTGCAGAGTGGGGAGCCTGGCATGGGGCTCAATCCCAGGACCCTGAGATCATGACCTCAGTCAAAGTCAGACGCTTAAATGACTGAGCCACCCAGGCACCCCTGATTTTTCTTTTTAAAGTATTATACAAAAACTGAATATATTTGTCATCTCTAACATTACTTCATACTCATCCACATTTAATCTCTCAGTGGGTCATGCTCCCTACAAAAATAAAAACAGCAGAGATCAATGGAACAGACTAGAAAAACCAGAAGTGGAGCCACAGCTCTATGGTCAACTAATCTTCGACAAAACAGGAAAGAATATTCAATGGAAAAAAGTCTCTTCAACAAATGGTGTTGGGAAAACTGGATGGCAACACACAAAAGAATGAAATTGGACCACATTCTTATATCATACACAAAAATAAATTCAAAATGGATGAAAGACCTAAATGTGAGATAGGAAACCATCAAAATCCTAGAGGACACAGGCAGGAACCTCTTTGACATCGGCTGCAGCAACTTCTTACTAGGTATGTCTCCTGAGTCAAGGGAAACAAAAGCAAAAATAAACTATTGGGACTACATCAGCATAAAAAGCACAGCAAAGGAAACAACAAAACTAAAAGGCCAACTCTGGAATGGGAGAAGATATTTGCAAATGACTTATCTGATAAAGGGTTAGCATCCAAAATCTATAAAGAACTGATCAAAGTCAACACCCAAAAAGCAAATACTCCAGTTTAAAAATGGGCAGAAGAACAGACATTTTTCCAAAGAAGACATACAGATGGCTAACAGAAACATAAAAGATACTCAACATCACTCATCATCAGGGAAATACAAAACTACAATGAGATACCACCTCACACCTGTCAGAATGGCTAAAATTAACAACACAGGAAACAACAGATGTTGGCAAGGATGTGGAGAAAGGGGAACCCTCTTACACTGTTGGTGGGAATGCAAACTGGTGCAGCCACTCTAGGAAACACTATGGAGGTTCCTCAAAAAAATTAAAACTAGAACTGCCCTAGGATCCAGGAACTGCACTACTAGGTATTTACCCAAAGGATACAAAAATACAGATTAGAAGGGGTACATGCAACCCAATGTTTACAGCAGCATTATCAACAATAGCCAAATTATAGAAAGAGCCTGAATGTCCACTGACTCAACTGACTGATGAATGGATAAAGGGTGGTATAATGTATATATACTGTGTACACACACACACAATGGAATGTTACTCAGCCATAAAAAAAAAAAATCTTGCCATTTGAAATTATGTGGCTGAAGCTACAGAGTATTATGCTAAGCAAACTAAGTCAGAGAAAGACAAATACCATATGATTTCACTCATGTGGAATTTAAGAAACAAAACAGATGAATATAGGAGAAAAAGAGGAGAGAGGCAAACCATTAAAGAGACTCTTAACTTAATAGAGAACAAAGTGAGAGATGCTGGAGGGAAGGTGGGCAGGGGGATGGGTTAAATGTTTAATGGGTATTAAGGACACTTTTTTTTTTTTAAGATTTTACTTATTTATTTGTTTGAGAGAGTGTGTGAGAGAGATCAAAGTAGCGGGGAGAGGTGGAGGGAGAAGCAGGCCCCCGCTGAGCAAGGAGTCCTATGCAGGGCTCAATCCCAAGATCCCGGAATCATGACCTGAGCCCAAGGCAGACACTTAACTGACTGAGCCATCCAGGCGCTCTAAGGACACTTGTTTTGATGAGCACTGAGTGTTGTATTTAAGTGATGAATCACTAAACTCTACTCCTGAAACTAATATTACACTGTATGTTAACTAACTGGAATTTAAATAAAAACAAAACTACAAAAAGAAAGGAAGAAAGGAAGGGAGGGAGGAAGGGGAAAAAAAAAAAAAGAAAAAAACAGCAAGGATAGTGGTTAAGAGCTCAAACTTCAAAGCCAAATTCCCTGGGTTTGAAATCTGCATCTGCCACTCACTAGCGTTGTGACGTTAGGCAAATGACTCAATCTCTCTTAGTTTCCCTATCTGTAATACAAAGATTTGTATTGGTATACTGGGTATAATACCATCACTGGATTGCCATAGGAATTAAACAAGTTAATGTTTATAAAGTGCTTAGAGGGGCCTGGCATAAGGTAATAATTACATAAACATTTGTTAATTTGATATACTTAAATTTTTTTCTCTTACTTCCTAAACCATACTGAGAATACTAGGAAATTTTAAATGTGTATGAATCTTAATTTTTTTCCTGCATTAGATTATCTTAAAGAGAGTAGCTCTTAAATCAATACTCTAATGAAAAACTTTTGGGCGTGATGGGTACATTCACAATCTTAATAAGGGTGACAGTTTCACACGTATATACATATGTCTAAATTTACTAAAGTACATATTTTAAATGTGGTTTATGTCAATATTTCAATCAAGCTACAAAAATTTTATTCTATAACACTACAAACACTGCAACGCTGACCATGATTAAGCCAATTTATGTCATACCAGGAATCTCACTACCTTACAGATACCCCTCGTCTGATTTTTAGAAATATTACTCAGACTGGTAGCCCCTTTGTCAGACTATAAATGAATTCTGACTCTAAAAAATAAAATTTGCCATCATTGGTCAGATATATCCTAATTGCAAGTATTCAAAAACTCTGAAGACAATTTTTTTTTTTCCAAAAACTCTCAAATCACTATAGGCTGATGTAGATAAGATATCTGCATCCTGGCTGTCATTCCTTGATATTTGTATCAGGCACTAGAAAAAAAAGACTAATAAATGATTTTCCAAAAACATTACTCAATGGTTCACTGACAAAATAATAATAATGGCTCTCAGTGCCCATTTCCTTAAATGTAAACTGGGGAAAGTAACTGTACCCACTTCATATGATTACTATAAGTTTTGAATCAAGTATTTATAAGGCACTTATTAGAACAATACCAGAGCGGGGCGCCTGGGTGGCTCAGTCGTTAAGCGCCTGCCCTCCGCTCAGGTCATGATCCCAGTGTCCTGGGATTGAGCCCCGCATCGGGCTCCCTGCTCGGCAGGGAGCCTGCTTCTCCCTCTCCCACTCCCCCTGCTTGTGTTCCCTCTCTCACTGTGTCTCTCTCTGTCAAATAAATAAATAAAATCTTTAAAAAAAAAAAAAGAACAATACCAGAGCATAGTGAACACCCAAAAAATAACAACAGCTAACATTTACTAAGTTCAGCATCAGAGCCCAGACAATCTTGTTTAGAATCCATTTTTACATGCTACATTATATTGTCTCTCATTTGTTTATTTGTTCAACCAGTATTTAATACATGCCTACTGTGTATGCTCCCCTCACTGATCACCTGAATTATGAAAATGATGAAATGTCTTCTTAAAATTCCAAAATCTTTCCAAAGCTTAGAAAGGCAAATACTTATACTTTAATACTGGTGTAATAAAATCATGACCAGGGTTATGGTCAAAATAGGATTATATTGAACATACTCATTCTGCTGATAGGAGTTGAACACTTTGCTGCTTATCATATCAAAAATCCCAAATAATATCAAGCATAGTACTTCTCTGTCAGAACTCTGAAGTCAGTATATATTGCCAGAACCTCAAACTCCAACATAAAACCCCAAGACTAGATATTTTCATCAAATTAATTCCCATAATCCCTTTCATTTCATGCTTTGTAAAAAGGCTGTATGTGGGCACCTGGCTGTCTTCATTATAATAAGCTCCTTGAGGACAAGAAATATTACTTACATATCTTTCTATCTCCCACAGGACCTAAAAGCACTTTCTACATGGCAAGCCCACTAACAATACCTTAAATAAACAAATATCAAATCTTACTCTCCTTACAACCACAACATACACAGCACACATCTGTCTTAGTCAATCCAACCTACCTGCCTTTCCCAAATGACTTAACAGATCCCACCCCCTGGTCCTTGGCTTCTGCCTGTCCCCTGAATGCCCATCTCTCCCTCCTCTCTAGGAATTCTTACTCCTAATATCCATCTCAGAACAACTTATTCAGAAAACCTTCTCTAGTTAACTTAATTGCCACTATGAGCACTTTGGACCCCATTTTCTTTCATTTCTGGGCATGGTCTCCTATGTATCCAATTAGAGATTTCTTAAAATTTTTTGTCAACTGTGGCTTTTGTCATATTTTCATTAGGTTAAGCTGACATCTAGGTATGCTTCATTCCTAGGAAATCAGAAGTATTACAGCTATCATTAATTAAATATTGCTTTAGTATTTGGATATTTACATACTACTACTTATACTTTTGTATTCAATATTTTTTTTTAAAGATTTTATTTATTTATTTGAAAGAGAGAGAGAGAGATAGCAAGAAAGCATGAATGGGGAGGAGAGGGAGAAGAAGGCTCCCCACGAACAGGGAGCCCGACGCAGGGCTCGATCCCAGGACCCCAGGATCATGACCTAAGCCGAAGGCAGACGCTCAACCCACCGAGCCACCCAGGCACCCCTATAAATATTATTTTTGTATTTTATAATACTGTATTATTTATAATGTTCTCATGGTACTTTGTACATATTTCCTGTAACATATTTCCTGTAACTCATCTGCACATAGGTAGGGTAAACCATATGTCCCAGTTTGCTAAGGACAGTCCCAGATTATTTCTGTGGTCCCAGGATAATTATTAAGACAGTCTCCTTTCGGGGCACCTAGGTGGCTCAGTCGTTAAGCGTCTGCCTTCGGCTCAGGTCACGATCCCAGAGTCCTGGGATCGAGCCCCACATCGGGCTCCCTGCTCAGCAGGGAGCCTGCTTCTCCTTCTCCCTCTGTCTACCACTCTGCCTACTTGTGCTCTCTGTCAAATAAATAAATAAAATCTTAAAAAAAAAAAAAAAGACAGTCTCCTTTCACTCTCAAAAGTAGCATACTTTGGATAATAAGTTGTATAGTCACCCTAAAGTGTATGCCTCCCTTTCACCAAAATGAAGCTCTAGAATTATAGAAATAATGACCAGTTTATCTATCTTCAGTGCTAAAACAGAGAAGGTAGTCAAAAATTTTAGAAACTGTGCATGTAAACAAGTTTAGAAACTGTGCATGTGAAAAATTTTAGAAACTGTGCATGTGAACAACTGTGTATTATAAAACTATAATACAAATTGTTTAAAGGCTTATTTTACTCATCCCTTTGATATTCCTAAGATTTTCAATAAATATTCAGTGAATTTTTTTTTTTAAGATTTATTTAGGGGTGCCTGGGTGGCCCAGTCAGCTGGGCAACATACTCTTGGTTTTGGCCCAGGTTGTGATATTGTGGGTTGCAGGATCAAGCCCCAGGTCAGGCTCCACACTCAGCCAGAGTCTGCTCAGGATTCTCTCTCCTCTCCCTCTGCCCCACCCTCACTCGCATGCTCACACACTCTCTCAATCTCTCTCTCTCAAATAAACAAATCTTTAAAAAAAATTATTTATTTATTTGAGAGAGAGTGCACATGCAGGAGAGGGGCAAAGGGAGAACCAGAGGAAAAGAATCCCAAGCCAACTCACCACCGAGCCTGGAGCCCATCATTGGGCTCAATCCCCTGACCCTGAGATCATGACCTGAGCTGAAACCAAGAGCTGGACACCCAACCAATTGAGCCACCCAAGCACCCCATTACTCGGTGAATTTTTAAATTAAAATAGTAAGATAAAGAAAACCAACACAAATATTTCCATTCAAAAGTCAATTATATACTAACAACACAATAAAATACATTATCACTAATAAAACATCCATACAGCCCTTTATGTCCGATTATATGGCAGAAAACTAAATGGAATAGTATCTTCAAAATGCGAGGGAAAAATAACTGCCAATTTAGATTTTCATGTACAACTAAAATATTATTCAAGAACAAGAGCTAAAGATTTCTGACAATTATAATTTACCACCAAAAGATCCTTAATTAAGGAACTTCTAAAGGATATACTTCAAGAAAAAAGAAAGTGATTCCAGGAGAACAAATGCTAGCCAAAAAAAAAAACCTGGCAAATGTGGTAAACCTAAATAAATATTAATTGTATGAAACAAGATTAAAATGCTTAATTCGAGGAACTGAAGAGGACAAGGTGGAATTACTGGGCGCCTGGGTGGCTCAGTCAGTTAAGCATCCAGACTCTTGGTTTCGGCTCAGGTCATGATCTCAGGGTCCTGAGATCAAGCCCCGCGTTGAGCTCTGTGTTAAGATTCTCTCTCCCCCTCTCTCTCTACCCCTCCCAGCCCACCCCACCACTCCCACCCTGCTTGTGCTACGGAAAAAAAAAAGGGGGGGGGGGAGCAAGGTAGAATTATAATAGGAAACAACTACAACAAAGGGAGTGACTGAAGTTATTTAGCCATCATAGTGGCCTTCTGGAAACTTGTCCCTTTGACCATCCCCACCTCCAATCACCCACTGAATTACTGAGTGTCACCAAACTAGCACAGTGTGGTCCCACACCCCTCACTAAACTGATGGCCTAGAGGTAGGCAACTGACTCAAGCAGGAGCAAACAGAGACAATCTCTAGAAATTACAAACAGATTACCAAAAGCAAACAGTAGGAATCAACAGGTACTGAGCTGTGCTAATGAAGTACTACATGTCTTGTTGATGCCCACCTTTTATTTCTTCTGTCTGAAATGCTTCCTCCCTTTTTTCTACCTGTCCAAACCATCTTTTAGAGACTCAGTTTAAACCTTCCCTATTGTCCTCACCTGGTCATCTTTCCCTCTATAAATGACAGAAGTGGAAAATAATTATCCTC
This sequence comes from Mirounga leonina, assembly GCF_011800145.1. Lineage (NCBI taxonomy): Eukaryota > Metazoa > Chordata > Mammalia > Carnivora > Phocidae > Mirounga > Mirounga leonina. The sequence goes on from NW_023270377.1 coordinate 107,789,225, forward strand.
TCTATGTATGCTAGGCATTTCACATACATTACCACTTAACCTAAACTACACTAAAATGACAGCACTTGCTGTCTCTCCACTCACCATGACAAAGAACCATCTTTCTTAAAGGATATTACTTCCTAGAATAGCTTCCTAAATCGCCTATGTGTCTACATGAGTTCCCTGCAACCAGACTACAACATTCTCAAATACAGGAACCATGTCTTCTACTTTATTCTTCTCACCATCCATGTCTCTTCCCTGCACTTCACCCCTCCCCTTTCAAAATATACTTTTCCCTTCTCACTACTAATTACTACTCTTAATAAAAGCTACTATTTATAATAGCTTGCACTGTGCTTATACTCTGCTAAATGCTTTCAAACATTTCACTTAATCTTTAGAACACTCCCATGAGGTAGATATTAGCTCCCCATTTCAGAGAGATGGAAAAAGCCTTGGAGAATTTAAAGAACTTGCTCTCATAGTAGAATGAACCTAGATCTATAAAGTATCACTGTCACCACAATCACATCCCACACTGTAGTTCCCCACCCACCCCACACTCACCTGCTGTGGCAGTTTGTACTATGCCAACTTGGTTAAGTTTAAACTACATTTCCCAGAATCCTCTTCCCATATGGCTCCAGGTTAGAGTTGGCCAAAGGAGGAAATTACTCTGAAGATCAGGATTAGATAAACAGCACAGAGTTGCCAGCAGATTCCACCATGTTTCTGCTCTCCCCTGCTCTGCATACAGCTCTTCCTGATTGCACCTTGCTGACCAAACAGTACCCGCAGGTTCACCACCAAAAACTTGACTGAAAAACACAGAAGAGGTAGCTATGCAGAGGCAACAGCTTTCCACAGACTCTCCACCAGCTCTACTTTATGGCTGTACTCCAGCACCTGGCATACCAGACTCCTCAGATTTATCTACATTCTCACTTACCCATTGCACCACTGCTTCAGAACGCCTGATGACTCACTTTGATCTGCCAATTCCCCCTTACAGACTCTGATTTCTGAGTTTCTCCCATAACTGTGTAAGGTTTTACTCCTTTCATAAATCCCTTATTCCATAATATAGCACTTCTCCTTCTCTGGTTGAACCCTAACTAATGCAACTACTCGAACCCCCTCCCAATCTTTTTTTTTTTTTTTTAATTTTTAAGTAATCTCTACACCCAACATGGGGTTCAAACTCACAACCCCAAGATCAGGAATCACATGCTTGATGTAATGAGCACTGCGTATTATAGAAACTGATGAATCACTGAACTCTACCTCTGAAACTAATAATACACTATATGTTAATTAACTGAATTTAAAGAGTCACATGCTCTACCAGCTGCCCCAAGCCTCCTCCCAATCCAATGACCAAGAAATCTCTGCAAACTTTCCTTCTGAAATCTTCCGGCATAACCAAATCTAGGCCACTTGGTCTTTTCACAGCCTCCAATCAAGCCTTCTTTTATAATTCTACACTGCCCATCCTTGCTTCCAAACAGGCTGAAGTGTCCCTTATTCTAAAGAAACCATGGGGCACCTGGTGGCTCAGTCAGTTAAGCATCTGTCTTCAGCTCAGGTCATGATCCCAGGGTCCTGGGACTGAGCCCTGAGTCAGGACTCCCTGCTCAGCAGGGAACCTGCTTCTCCCTCTCCCTCCCATGCCCCACGCCCGAGCTCATGCTCAGGCTCATTCTCTCACTCACTCTCAAATAAAATCTTAAAAAAAGAAAAGAAAAGAAAAAAGAAACCGTATCTCCCTATTTGATCATCCCATTTACAAAAAAGCAAGATTTAAATGACAGAAAACATTAGAGTGGGCATCAGATTAACATGTCAGTATCAATTTATTAACTAAGAACAAAATAAGCTAAGAATACTTAAGGTACTTCTATGCTCTGGTTGGAGATGTGAAGATGGAGAAACAAAGAACAAGGATATGGAAGGATTCTGAGAAGAAAAATATTTGTTAATGTGTGGTTTGTCCCAAATGTTTTTCAACTGGGAAGTAGGGAAGCTTCATTTTTTTTATGTAATCATTTTGGGCTTATCCAAATATATCCCTAAATTATTTAAAAATTTCTAATGGGCATTAGAGACTGAATGTACAATTTTTCCAATATTTTTTTGTTCCTTTTCCAAAAAGATCTTCCCTCTCTTTTCAGCTATAGTATTCCAAAGTCTTGGTTCCCTGTTCATAACATGAGAATACTTCAGTTCTTTGTTACTTTCTAGGGCTCAATGTTTACTATCCTGGATTTTATCACTAAACTGTCCACAAATGATTCTGATTTCTATCACATTAGTTCTGAAGTTATTCATTCACTCTTTCAACAAGCATTTTACTGAAAGCCTACTATACGTCAAGCTCAATGCAAGGTATCTGGCTACAAAACAACTTTAAGATATCTTATTCTGACAAATTAGTCACACTTAAACAGAGTTATTTAGCCTCCAAATGCTGCCCTGTAACAAATCTTCCCTGGACTACTGTCATCTTAACCCCCTCAAGCAGGAGAACTTCAATCTCTTTTGACTCTCTACTATCTTCTATTATGTTATGGGTCTCACAGGCTAGACAGGTCCTTAAAAATCACCTAGAGCAACTTTTTCAAATTCAGAAATGTTGAAGCCCTCTGTCACAGTCTATTTCTAATTAATGTCAGATTTAAGACTGAAGGCTTTCCACCTACCATCAGTGTTCAACAAACAGTATGGAATGCAGTTTGTGGTACTCCCTTCAGAAAAACTCTAGGCAAGAAATCCCTCTGGCACATCCCTGAATAAACCTCTCAACAGTACAGTATGCAACAGTCCATGACTACAGGGCAAACTCTGTAATACTAATTAATAATATACATGATCTCAGGCCGCATAACTAATCTACCCTTTCCCAAATCATGAGACAAGATTATATAAACAGGGACATGGTTTAGGGGTGAAGTTGTTAGAATGCAGCCATGTACTGCTTACAGACTAGTTAACATCATACCATCTCTCAAAGTAGATTTTTATCAACACTAAGGCTCAGCTACCTTCTACTTCTTTTGTTTCCCTATAGTGTCTAAGCAACTCAGAAATTTTATATATAGTTTGATGTACTCTTCTTATATATTATGTCATACAATAAAATATTAATTTTTTTTGTAGTTTTTAATTTTATTATGTTATGTTAGTCACCATACATCATTAGTTTTTGATGTAGTGATCCACGATCCATTGTTCTCGTATAACACCCAGTACTCCATGCAGTACGTGCCCTCCTTAATACCCATCACCAGGCTAACCAATCCCCCCTCCCCTCTAAAACCCTATTTGTTTCTCAGGTCCATAGTCTCTCATGGTTCATTTCTCCCTCCAATTCCCCCCGCCCATTTTTCCCTTCCTTCTCTTAATGTCCTCCATGTTATTCCTTATGTTCCACAAATAAGTGAAACCATATGATAATTGACATTCTCTGCTTGACTTATTTCACTTAGCATAATCTCCTCCAGTCCCATCCATGTTGATGTAAAAGTTGGGTATTCATCTTTTCTGATGGCTGAGTAATATTCCATTGTATATATGGACCACATCTTCTTTATCCATTCATCTGTTGAAGGGCATCTCGGCTCTTTCCACAGTTTGGCTATTGCGGACATTGCTGCTATGAACATTGGGGTGCATATGGCCCTTCTTTTCACTACATCTGTGTCTTTGGGGTAAATACCCAGGAGTGCAATTGCTGGGTCATAGGGTAGCTCTATTTTTAAATTTTTGAGGCACCTCCACACTGTTTTCCAAAGTGGCTGTACCAACTTGCATTCCCACCAACAGTGTAAGAGAGTTCCCTTCTCCACAACCTCTCCAACATTTGTTGTTTCTTTCCCTGTCCATTTTTGCCATTCTAACTGGTGTAAGGTGGTATCTTCAGTGTGGTTTTGATTTGGATTTCCCTGATGGCTAATGATGAACATTTTTTCATGTGTCTGTTAGCCATTTGTATGTCTCCTTCAGAGAAGTGTCTGTTCATCTCTTCTGCCCACTTTTTGACTTGATTATTTGTTTTTTGGGTGTTGAGTTTGAGAAGTTCTTTTTTTTTTTTTAAAGATTTTATTTATTTATTTGAGAGAGAGAGAATGAGAGAGAGCACATGAGAGGGGGGAGGGTCAGAGGGAGAAGCAGGCTCCCCGCCGAGCAGGGAGCCCGATGCGGGACTCGATCCCGGGACTCCAGGATCATGACCTGAGCCGAAGGCAGTCGCTTAACCAACTGAGCCACCCAGGCGCCCCTGAGAAGTTCTTTATAGATTTTGGATACCAGCCCTTTATCTGTAGCGTCATTTGCAAGTATCTTCTCCCATTCTGTGGGTTGCCTCTTTGTTTTGTTGACTGTTTCCTTTGCTGTGCAGAAGCTTTTTATCTTGATGCAGTCCCAAAAGTTCATTTTTGCTTTTGTTTCACTAGCTTTTGGAGATGTATCTTGAAAGAAGTTGCTGTGGCCGATGTCAAAGAGGTTACTGCCTATGTTCTCCTCTAGGATTTTGATGGATTCCTGTCTCACATTGAGGTCTTTCATCCACTTTGAGTTTATCTTTGTGAGTGGTGTTAGAAAATGGTCGAGTTTCATTCTTCTGCATGTGGCTGTCCAATTTTCCCAGCACCATTTATTGAAGAGACTGTCTTTTTTCCATTGCATGTTTTTTCCTGCTTTGTCAAAGATTATTTGACCATAGAGTTGAGGGTCCATATCTGGGTTCTCTATTCTGTTCCATTGGTCTGTATGTCTGTTTTTGTGCCAGTACCATGCTGTCTTGGTGATCACTGATTTGTAATATAGCTTGAAATCGGGCAACGTGATGCCCCCAGCTTTGTTTTTCTTTTTCAACATCTCCTTGGCGATTCGGGGTCTTTTCTGATTCTATACAAATTTTAGGATTGTTTGTTCCAGCACTTTGAAACATGTCATTGGAATTTTGATCGGGATGGCATTGAAGGTATAGATTGCTCTGGGTAGCATAGACATTTTAACAACGTTTATTCTTCCGATCCATGAGCATGGAATATTTTTCCATCTTTTTGTGTCTTCTTCAATTTCTTTTGTGAGTGTTTTGTAGTTCCTAGAGTACAGATCCTTTACCTCTTTGGTTAGGTTTATTCCAAGGTATCTTATGGTTTTTGGTGCTATTGCAAATGGAATCGTTTCTTTAATTTCTCTTTCTACAGTTGCGTTGTTAGTGTATAAGAAAGCAACTGATTTCTGTGCATTGATTTTGTATCCTGCCACATTACTGAATTGCTGGATGAGTTCTAGTAATTTGGGGGTGGAGTCTTTTGGGTTTTCCACATAAAGTATCATGTCGTCTGTGAAAAGAGAGAGTTTGACTTCTTTGCCAATTTGAATACCTTTTATTTCTTTTTGTTGTCTGATTGCTGTTGCTAGGACTTCTAGCACTATGTTGAACAACAGTGGTGAGAGTGGGCACCCTTGACGTGTTCCTGATCTTAAGGGAAAGGCTCTCAGCTTTTCCCCATTGAGGATGATATTCGCTGTGGGTTTTTCATAGATGGATTTTATGAGCTTGAGGAATGTTCCCTCTATCCCTATACTCTGGAGAGTTTTAATCAGGAAAGGATGTTGTATTTTATCAAATGCTTTTTCTGCATCAATTGAGAGGACCATATGGTTCTTCTCCCTCCTCTAATTAATGTGTTCTATCACATTGATTGATTTGCGAATGTTGAACCACCCTTGCATCCCGGGGCTAAATCCCACTTGGTCGTCGTGGATGATCCTTTTAATGTATTGTTGGATCCTATTAGCTAGGATTTTGTTGAGGATTTTGGAATCCATATTCATCAGGGATATCGGTCTGAAATTCTCCTTTTTGATGGGGTCTTTGCCTGGTTTGGGGATTAAGGTAATGCTGGCCTCATAGAATGAGTCTGGAAGTTTTCCTTCTGTTTCTATTTTTTGAAACAGCTTCAGTAGAATAGGTATTATTTCTTCTTTGAAAGTCTGGTAGAATTCCCAGGGAATCCATCAGGCCCTGGACTCTTGTTTTTTGGGAGGTTTTTGATCACTGCTTCAATCTGGTTACTGGTTATTGGCCTCTTCAAGTTGTCAATTTCTTCCTGTTTCAGTCTTGGCAGCTTGTAGGTTTCCAGGAAGGCCTCCATTTCATCCAGATTGCTCGGTTTATTGGCATATAGTTGTTGATAATAATTTCTAATAATTGTTTCTATTTCCTTGGTGTTAGTCGTGATCTCTCCCCTTTCATTCATAATTTCATTAATTTGGGTCCTTTCTCTCTTCTTTTGGATAAGTCTGGCCAGTGGTTTATCAATCTTATTAATTCTTTCAAAGAACCAACTTCTAGTTTTGTTGATCTGATCTACTGTGTTTCTGGTTTCTAATTCATTGATTTCTGCTCTAATTTTAATTATTTCTCTTCTAATGCGTGGCTTAGGCGTCATTTGTTGCTTTTTCTCTAGTTCTTTAAGGTGTAGAGTTAGTTGGTGAATTCGGGATTTTTCTATTTTTTTGAGTGAAGCTTGGATGGCTATGTATTTCCCCCTTAGGACCACCTTTGCAGTATCCCATAGGTTTTGGACCGATGTGCTTTCGTTCTCATTGATTTCCATGAATTGTTTAAGTTCTTCTTTGATTTCTTGGTTGACCCAAACATTCTTGAGCAGAGTGGTCTTTAGCTTCCAAGTGTTTGAATTTCTGCCAAATTTTTTCTTGTGATTGAGTTCCAGTTTTAGAGCATTGTGGTCTGAGAATATCCAGGGAATAATCTCAATCTTTTGGTATCGGTTGAGACCTGATTTGTGACCCAGTATATGGTCTATTCTGGAGAAAGTTCCATGTGTGCTCGAGAAGAATGAGTATTCTGTTGTTTTAGGGTGGAATGTTCTGTAAATATCTATGAGGTCTATCTGGTCCAATGTATCATTCAAAGCTCTTGTTTCCTTGTTGATTTTCTACTTAGATGATCTGTCCATTGCTGAGAGTGGAGTATGGAGGTCTCCTACAATTAACGTATTGTTATCAATATGACTCTTTATTTTGGTTAACAGTTGGCTTATGTAGATGGCTGCTCCCATGTTGGGGGCATAGATATTTACAATTGTTAGATCTTCTTGATGGATAGACCCTTTAAGAATGATAGAGTGTCCTTCTGTGTCTCTTATTACAGACTTTAAAATCGAATTTGTCTGATATAAGAATTGCTACCCCAGCTTTCTTTTGAGGTCCGCTGGCATGGAAGATACATCTCCATCCCTTCACTTTCAGTCTGTATGTATCTTTAGGTTCAAAATGAGTCTCTTGTAGACAGCATATGGATGGGTCCTGTCTTTTTATCCAATCTGCAACCCTGGGCCGTTTTATGGGAGCGTTTAGGCCATTCACGTTGAGAGTGATTATCGAAAGATATGAATTAATTGTCATCATGTTGCCTGTGAAGACATTGTTTTTCTAGATCGTCCCTGTAAATTTCTGTTGTAGATCACTCTTGGGGTCTTTCTCCTTTTATAGAACCCCCCTTAATATTTCTTGCAGGGCCGGCTTAGTGGTCACATATTCTTTCAACTTCTGCCGGTTGTGGAAGCTCTGCATCTCTCCATCCATTCTAAATGAAAGCCTTGCCAAATAAAGTATTCTTGGCTGCATGTTCTTCTCATTTAGTACTCTGAATATGTCTTGCCAGGCCTTTCTGGCTTGCCAGGTCTCTGTGGATAGGTCTGACGTTATTCTGATGTTCCTCCTTCTGTACGTAAGGAATCTCTTCCCCCTAACTGCCCTTAAGATGGTTTCCTTGGTTCTAAGATTTGCAAGTTTTTCTATTACATGCCGGGGTGTTGGCCTGTTTTCCTTGATCTTAGGAGGGGTCCTCTCTGCCTCTAGGACTCGAATGTTTGTTTCATTCCCCAGATTAGGGAAGTTCTCAGCTACGATTTGCTCAAATACATCTTCTAGCCCTCTCTCTCTCTCCACTCCCTCCAGGATTCCAATTATTCTGACATTGGAACGCCTCATGGTGTCACTTATTTCTCTGATTCTATTTTCATGGATTCTGAGTGTTTTTCCCTGGCCTCCTCTTTTCCCTTTTTATCTATTATACTGTCTTCCAGATCGCTTATTCTCTCTTCTGTCTCAGTTACCCTAGCTGTTAGATTATCTAGATTGGATTGGATCTCATTGATAGCATTTTTAAGTTCTGCCAATTCACCTTTTATTTCTGTCCTTAGAGGCTCTATGTTGCCATTAATTGATTTCTCCATTCTAGCCACTGTCTTCACAATTGCTAGCCTGAATTCCATCTCTGACATCTTGGTTATGTCTGCATCCATTTGTAAATCTGCAGCATAAGTCATAATCTCTGAGTCTTTTCTATTTTGGGGGTTCCTCCTCCTAGTCATTCTGTTGATGGGTCTTTGAGGGAATGTATAGAGTCGAAATTATTGACTAGAACCCAAGCAAGATGCACCTGTTTTCTTGGGACCTTAGGGTTGATGGCCTCTTGTTTTCTCAGCCTGTCTTCTGCAGGAGGGGCCTGCCGCGCTGTTACTCAGGCAACCCTGTTTGGGCGGAGTTACCCTGCGCTCCTGTGGTGGGGGACGGGCTCAGTGGGAATCAGTCTTTGGGGCTTTTGTTCTCTGGCGCCTTTCCGCGTCTCTTCCGCGAGTCAGAGCAGAAGAGACCGTTTCCAACCCTCTGCCTCAGAGCAGAGAGACCGCACTCTGTTCTTCAGTGAGCTCTCCAGGCCACACTGTCTCCGTTTCTGTCCGTGCTGCTATAAACTGAAGCGTCCTGGGTTGTGCGCCCCTCCACAGCGCTCCGAGTCCTGCCTCCAGGTAGGGGCACGTCTCTGCCCCTTGTGCTTCTCAAACCGCCAGCCGCTCCCAATTCGCGCACGCGTGACTCCGCCACTTGGGGTTTCCACCCCCGGGGGTTGCAGTTCACTGGCGCGACCCTGGCACACCGGGTTTCCGTCTCAGAGGCTGCAGTTCGTGTGCGCGCGACTGTCGCTCCGGTTTCTGTCCAGGGGGCCTGTGGTTCGCGTGCGCGCGACCCCGCCGGTCTGGTTTTCCACCCCGGGGGCTGCCCTAATGTTCTTTCCCGACACTACCGGTCTGCGAGTCTGGAGTCTGTACCCCATCCGCAGCGCGCGAGGCTGTCACTCACCGGCGGCTTAGGATCCCCACATCCAGGCACCCTCCCGCCTCCGTTTATCCTCCGATATCTGCCCGCAGGATCACGGCTCTCCACTTTGTACCTCAAAACCAACCGCCTGTGATATTCTGTTTGTAGAGATCCAGATCTTCTTACATCTCAGGCTGGTTTCGTGGGTGCTCAAAGTGGTCTGGTAGTTATCCAGCTCAATTCTGGGGACCAGTTGAAATAGGGTCCCCTACTCCTCCGCCATCTTTCCCCCCTCCCCTATTATTAATTTTAAAAAGGAGTCCACAGGCTATTTTTAAATGTCTAAACTGATTTAAAAATACATTAAAGCCACCACATATATCATGATGTTAATCTCTCCTTAAATTAAATCAGAGGCCATTAGTCTCATTTCCTTATTGTATTAAAATAAAAAACCAAAATATTTTGTATTAAAACTCCACAGGGGTGCCTGGGTGGCTCAGTCAGCTAAGCATCTGACTCTTGATCTCAGCTCAGATCTTGAACTTAGGGTCATGAGTTCAAGCCCCAAGTTGGGCTCCACGCTAGGCATGAGGCCTACTTCATAAAAGGGGAGCGGCGCCTGGGTGGCTTAGTCGATTAGGCGCCCCACTCTTGATTTAGGCTGAGGTGGTGATCTCAGGATCCTGGGATCAAGCCCCACGTCAGGCTCCGTACTCAGCTCAGAGTCTACTTGAGATTCTCTCTCTCTCCCTCTACCCCTCCACACCCCCTCCCACACGTGCTCTAAAATAAATAAATCTTAAAAAAAAAAAAACCCTCCACAAATACCATTAAAATGCAGTCAAGTCAGTCAAACTTAATTATAGTAATCACAAACTTACCAAATAATGATAATTAAGCATCTTTAGATCAAATCTAAAATACAGTATGACTTGAGAACATTTAGCAATTATTAAATAATAGCATAGAAACAATTACAAACTGACTTCATTTTAAGCTGTAGATCTGTTCCCAAAGACTTATAAAAAAAAAAATCAAGTCATACTTTACCCACTGGCTCCTATTAATAATTTCCAAAAATAATTTTTGAACAGTTTTCCACAGTGCTGTTTCTGTGGTAGGGCTGTTCACAAATACTTGATGTTCTCCTTCTGGGTATTTGGAAATATTGAACTTTCTCACCCTGTTCAACTCAGGTACAGCCATAAGACTTCCTCTGGCCAATACATGTGGGTGGAAGTGGTGAACGTTTCTCCGAGGTAAAAGCTTTAAAAAGCCAGAGTATGCTTTCACACATTGTATTTTCCTTCTGTCCTGGTGTGAGATTGTAATTTATAATAAAAAATATGTATCTGGTCTTTGTCCCCATTTCTGGCAAAGAGCTCAGAAAAACCAGGTCTTTTTTTTTTTTTTTAATTGAAGTATAGTTGACATGCAATGTTACCTTAATTTCAGGTGAACAATATAGTGATTCAACAAGTTCGCTTTATGATATGCTCATTACAGGTGTAACTAGAATAATGTAGGTGTCTTTTGTTATTCATAACAAATAACTTTAAGCCACATCTCAGTTTATATTAATGAGATGACTTTTGAAAAGCGCCTAGTGATGAAAGCTGGTTGCCAAGGGGAACCATGTGATTAGAGGATTGGAACTTTGAGCTCCTTCCCATGGCTTTTAGGGAGGGGAAAGGGGCCGGAGATTAAGCTCAACTACCAATGGCCAACTGATTTAATCAATATGCCTAGGTAAGAAGCCTACATTAAAAACCAAAGAGGATGGGGTTTGGAGAACTTCCAGGTTGGTAGACACCCAGAGGTGTTGGAAGAGTGGCACACTGGAAGTAAGGATGAAAGCTCCATGGCTTCTTCCTTTTCCCAAACATTGCCCTATGCATCTCTTCCATCTGCTTGTTTCTGGGTTATATCCTTTTATAATAAACCAGTAATCTAGTATTTTCCAGAATTCTGTGAGTTGCTGTAGCAAAGTAATTGAACCCAAAAAATCCCAAAGATGGGAACCTCTGATTTACAGCCCATTGGTCTGAAGCATAGGCAACTACCTAGCCTTGCCACTAGGTCTGAAGGGAGGGCAGTCTTACTCTGTGGGATCTGACAATATCTTTGGCTGGATATTACAGAATTGTTTAAGGTGTGGAAACCCCTCCCACATACACATTTCTGGTGACAACAGGTGTCAAAGTGTTAAGTGTGAAGGGGTTCAGAACATGCCCCCTCCAAATATGCCACTTTGGCATGTGGATTAGTTTGAACTGAAGTCAATCAAGGCCCAAAAGATTCAGGAAGAGCTTTTTACCTCCCCTTAACTGCCTAAAAGAATTTAGATAGAGGGTCTGGTCTATCTAAACTATCACCAGAGATAACTACAAAGAATATGGGGCAGCATGGTAATTGCAAGAGAACTAGCAGGACCTGGAGATCAAATTCCTCTCTGTCCCAATGTCTCCACAAAGCATGGCTAACATGTTTACCAAACATTGGCTCTTCCCATCCTCCCATAAATTGTTGTCTTCCTCCCCCACTTTGAGGTCCCAGACCCCTACCCCTTCTCCTCTGCTCAGGACAGCATATAAGCCTCAACTGCCTGACTACCTGTGGGTCTCATATTCTTATGGGGCTCCCGTACATATGTAATTCAATTCAGTTTATCAGTCTTATGACAATTTATCAAAGAACCTAGAAGGATAAAGAAAAAGATTTTTCCTTCCCAGGAAGCACAAGATAAAGGAAAAACACACTAGAGTGTATTTTTCCTTTACCTATGGCAACCAGTTATGTTCCAGATAGTGGCTGCTCCCAAGTGAGGTCCCAAAGTAAGGATCCAAAGTGGAATTCAAACTAAGGATGACAATGTTGAGCAGAAGCAGGCCAACTGATGCTCAATGAACACACACCATGAGCAAAAAATAAATCTTTGTTGTTTTAAGCCCCTGAGTTTGAGGGTTACTATTCATAGCCTATTCAGAATGATAGTCTAAAACTTAATTTAAAAATTACACTGGAAATTCTTCATGTTCATTCAAGAAATTTCATCAATTCTCTGACCAAGTACATTAAGCTCTCTCATATCACTTCTCCTAGATACCAGAAAAATTAACATACTTCCCATACCATTCACTTAAAATGGACCAGTTTATTCTCATTCCACTGAAAATTATGCCTAACACAAACAAAGAAATCATTCAGGTTTGCCCAAATATTTATCAGACCTCTCTGATTTAGCAATTATAAAGAATGAGAGATAAGAATAATATCTGTATTGAGTGTGTTTTCCAAAAACTATGCTGGCCCTACCCCCAGGAGATTCCATTGAAGATACTTCCAAGGGGAATGCTTCCTGCAAATAATGTGGAGGCAGAGAGAAAGCTAAGGACCCCTTGCTCTAAATAGAAGAGCCATGCACAATCCCCAACTGTACTATGTGACTATGAACAAGATTCTTAACACCTCTAAGCCTCAATTTCTTTGCCTGTAAAATCAGAATATGGTCTACCATGGTTACTGTAAAATTAGTGTGTGTAAAGCCTCTGGCATGTAAAAGACATTCCAATGTTACTTCTTCCTCCCAAGATACAGTCTGAAATTTGTAGAAAATTGTGGGATATCCTCAATGCCAGAAGACATGCCCTTATGAAATATAAATGAAAGTTAAAGGAAAGACCTTTAGATGCAAAACAAGGATGAGAGGGGAAAAAAATGGGAAAGACCAAGGATTACTAAGATAATAGAAATTCAACTACAGAATTAAAATACTCATGAGATGGGCACCTGGGTGGCTCAGCCGGTTAAGCGTCTGCCTTCGGCTCAGGTCATGATCCCAGGGTCTTGGGATCGAGTCCCGCATCGGGCTCTCTGCTCCTTGGGAGCCTGCTTCTCCCTCTGCCTCTCTCTCCCTCTCTCTGTCTCTCATGAATAAATAAATAAACTCTTTAAAAAAATAAAAAAATAAAAAATAAAATACTCATGAGATGAAAAATATTTTTTAGTACACACTGGAGGGCAAAAGAGCAGAACTGTGAATGTGGTTTGCAGCCACACTGTGTCAAACACAAGCAGCTCTCCTAGGATGCAAAGTAAAATAACAGAGATGAAAATATTGAGAGATGATGACAAATATGAAGAATGGAGAATGAAAATCTGAAAACTATACACACTGCCAAAGAACCATAATACAAAGAAAAAGCAAAGACACAGATTGGGGGGGAAAAAAAAAAACCTTAAAGAACTGAGGTAAAATTGAGATATTATGACTATTAGCTTTCAATCTACATTCCCTATTCGTTTAAATATCTGTATAATACATACATCCATAAACTCAGAAATAGCAGGCAAGGAATCAACATTTTCTCTTATCCAACCTCCTTAACAAACCAACTTGGCAAATTAACCAACACTCTCTACCTCTCTATAATGTCTTCTGATAAAATGCTGAACATTTGATATTAATTAAGCTCATTTTTTACCAAACCAGTACATTTCTGCACTCATCAATTTACCAAGAATCAAACATGTTTATGTGCTTGTTATAATTATATAGTTTAAATAGTGTATAAACCAATGAAATTGTGAATGTGAATAGAGTTTTTGTTTCTATGAAAATGAAGTTGAGTGTTTAGAAAGACTCAAAAACTAGTTTCAAAAAAAACTGTTGTGAAAGTGCGCATAGGTGAAAAAACTGTAAAAGACTAAGGGGAATAATCATACAATTCTAGATGGATCACATAACTCAGACGTCTTTACATATCCATTTTTTTAAATAAAATATTTAAAGTAAAAATGTGTCATTTTTAATTCCCCTTATATATTTAAAAAATTAAACTAAACACCACCAGTCTTAATCACATCAAAGAGAATGGTTTCTATATACATTAAAATAGATATAACCTAAGTGAACTATGGGAGATTTTTACAATGATGTTTTTTGAACACTTTTTATATGCAAGGCACTATACTAAACATATTATCTCATGTAAACCTCATGACAAACCTATGAGTTAAGTACTATTATCTCTATTTTACAGATAAGTGAGGTATAGAAAGGTTAAACCACAGAGCTGGGACTCACATTCAGGTCTGACTCCCAAGTACATACTCTTAACTGATTATTAATGTTTTCTTCTTTACCTTTTCTGTATTTAATTTTTTTCAATAAACATTATAATCACAGTCAGTTAATCTGTAGAGTTTACTAATTTTGTTAACTCAGTTTAGTACTGCCTCCTTTTCAAGGCCTTCTGAAGTGCCCTCCCCATCCTGGCACATAGTAGGCACTCCATGAATGGTAATGACAGTACTCTGGCAAAGCAAATCTAATTTTCTGGTTGCCCTGATAAAGCAGAGAGGCAACATGGTGCGATTGTTAAGAGCACAGATTGTGGAGCTAGGCTGCCTGCATTCAAGTTTCACCTCCACCAAGCACAAGAAGTGTGAACATGCGCAAATTACTCACTGTCTCTGCTTCAGTTCCCTAATCTGTAATAGGAGTATAATAACAGTAACTAATTCATTTGGTTGTTAAAAGGGATTAAATGAGTATCTTTAGCATAGTACTTAAATCAGTGCCCATAATGTAGAAAGTGCTTAAATTTGCTAAATAAACAATACCACAAAAGAGAACAAAGAAAACTCAACCAGCAAATTAAGAAGAAATATTTTGTAAATGATCAGTGATTTGGTAGGCACCATCTTTTAAGAATCTTAGGACACTATAAAAAGAGGTCCCTTCTGTCTGTCAATTCTGTATTTATTCAATAAACATTTGGCTCCAGGCATTGTCCTAGGTGCACCAAAATCAACAAAACACTGCCTCTGTCCTTGAAAGAGCTAACTTCCTAGTGGAGGATGCGGAAATAATTACAGCACAATGTGGTGAGTACCCTGGTAGAGGCAGGTGCAGTGTGCTTGAGGAGCATTCTGAGGTAGTGGTGATGAGGGGACCTAATTTGGGAATTACCAAAGAATACTGATAAAATCATATCTTAAACTATTATATTAATTAGTCATTATTAATTAAACTCCAAATGACTAACTGCACAAATGGGAAAAATTACCTTTAGAAAAACCTCCCAGGGCGCCTGGGTGGCTCAGTTGGTTAAGCGACTGCTTTCAGCTCAGGTCATGATCCCAGAGTCCTGGGATCGAGTCCCGCATCGGGCTCCCTGCTCTGTGGGGAGCCTGCTTCTCCCTCTCCCACTCCCCCTGCTTGTGTTCCCTCTCTCGCTGTGTCTCTCTCTGTCAAATAAATAAATAAAATCTTTTAATAAAAAAAAAAAAGAAAAACCTCCCAAAGTTTATAAACCACACAGTGCTTATAAAATTTATGGTACTATGAATCTCAAACAAAACACTCTTGAGCACTTGTAAGAAAGGCTGCGTGCAAGTGAGAGGAAGGACTCCAAAGATTCTATCCTATCCTGTCAGTTGGGAAGACAAAGTGTAACAAAAAAATTAAGCAACAACCTGAGAGTTAAGTAACAATAAAGACAACAATACAAAATACGTTACAAAGCCAATCCGTAATTAACATCACAAAAAATGCAGTCAACCAATGTTCCCAATAAATCCCAGGCAAAAAGCACAAAACTATACAGACACGTTTCTTATAAACGTGTGTACAGACAGAGAGCTATATACCTTACACAACACTGGAGAATAAGGGGAAAGAGTCTTTATTTCAGTATATACAGTTCATTCTGACTTACAAAAGAAATGTGCGAAAAAACTTCATGTAAACTGTTTAATGAATTAAATCCTATTTTTTAAAAAGATTATTTATTTTAAAGAGAGAAGAGAGAGCACTCATGCCTGCAAGCACCCACCAGCAGTGGGGGAGGGGAAAGGAAGGGGAAGAGGGAGAGAGAGAGAGAGAATCCCAAGCAGACAACCAGAGAAGAAATCAAGAGCTGGACGCCTAACCAACTGAGTCACACAGGCACCCCTAAATCATATTTTTTAATAAGAGAATGTGTTACTTAAGTAAACCCTATTATGAAACCTTCTTTGAAACAGTAACCTAAAAATAATTTTTAAAAAAATCAATAACCTATTAAATGTCAGTTAATTAGTTGGGAAATAAATTCAATTTTATATTACATATATTTGATTTATTTCTACCTGAATTAAAATGAGGTTCACCTCAAATGTAGCCAACATACCTCATTATCAGAAATCATAGTATTCATAAAATAAGTAAGTCACAGGAATTTAATATACCACATAGAGAATATAGCCAATAATATTATAATAAATTTGTAAGGTGAGCAATGGTATCTAGACTAATTGTGGGGATCATTCTGTAATGTATAAAAATACTGAATAACAATGATATAGACCTAAAACTAATAGAATACTGTGTGTCAATTATATTTCAATAAAAAGAAATTCACAAATGTTTACTAACTTGATCATTATAGAATGAGAACACTGAGTGATGTTAAAATTTTAATTTAAAATTTTTAATTCTTAAACTTCACATAGTGGTAGAATTACAATTAGAATTTAGATCTTCTGGGGGCGCCTGGGTGGCTCAGTCGTTAAGCATCTGCCTTCGGCTCAGGTCATGATCCCAGGGTCCTGGGATCGAGTCCCGCATCGGGCTCCCTGCTCCACGGGCAGCCTGCTTCTCCCTCTCCCACTCCCCCACTTGTGTTCCCTCTCTCGCTGTGTCTCTCTCTGTCAAATAAATAAATAAATCTTTAAAAAAAAAAAAAAAGAATTTAGATCTTCTGACCCTCAATCCAGTGCTCCTTGCATTATACCAGAAAATAGACAGTTTTCTCAAATTGTTTTTTAGTAAATCCATTCTTCCTTTATTATATTTCTAGTTATTTGTCTGTCAACAAATAATGGCTAAGAAAAACTTAAACGCACTCCTTCAGTGAGATTCCAGGAAAAGACAGGCATTGAGTTTTTCCCATTTTTCACAAGCCAGGTTTTTTGTTTTTTTTTTAATTCATAACAGGAGATACCTTGAATTCATAATTACAAAATTTTAAAACCCACAAAATCAGAATCTAATATAGCTGTATAGGATATTTTATAATTCCTGCGATTTTCACTGAAATTATCAAAAGTTAGCCTAACAAGGGTCAGCAATATATGCTACAACTATTCAGTGACAGATTATTGGAGAACAGCTAGCACTACAGTGCTAATTTATCATGCCAGATTGCTAATTGCAGTGGGGAAAATATACCTTACCTTAACCCCCATTACCAAGTGATCAAACTCAGCATCACAAATAATGGGACTTGACAGTATATGACCTGATGGGAAGCAATATGAACTACACAGTATCACTTAAGGGTTAGTCTTGCCAAAATATTTAATTTGAAATTAATCAAGCCTTTAAAGCTAGTTTATAGTTAATACAGGGGAATAGAGGAACACACTAAATGACACCATGGGGGGGGGAAATCAGACAAACAGAAAATGTGACTCATTTTATAAGACAACTGGCTTGATCTCTTTTAAAGATTTTTTATTTATTTATTCATGAGAGATAGAGAGAGAGAGAGAGGCAGAGGGAGAAGTAGGCTCCCCGCGGAGCAGGGAGCCTGATGCGGGACTCGATCCCAGGACCCTGGGATCATGACCTGAGCTGAAGGCAGACGCTTAACCGACTGAGCCACCCAGGCGTCCCTGGCTTGATCTCTTTAAAAAAAAAAAAAAAAAAAAAAAGGCAACCTCATTTTAAAAGGGGGAGGTAAAACTGTTCTAGATTCAAAGAGATCAAAGAGACTTAACCAAACGCAGTGAATAAACCCTGTATCTTGGTTTGGTGTGGCTGGGTGTAAAAAAACCATAAAAGACCAAACAGTATAAATAGGGAGATTTAAATATTAATGTTAGATTACATTAAGGAATTATCAATTAAGAAACTATCAATTACTGATTAGAAAATATGAACTAAAAAAATTAACAATAATGGTATTTTGGCTATGTTAGGAAATGTCCATCTTTGGAAATGTATGCTGACATATTTAGGATAAGTGTCATAATGTTTACAGCTTAGTCTCAAATGGCTGAGCCAAAAATAATACACACATATTTACAGATAAAGCAAATACAACAAGATGTCAACAAATACCGAATCTAGAGGATCATGATAAGGATGTTCACTCTATTAGCAATTTCCTATATGCTTGAAATTGTTTCATAATAAAAAAAGTTGGGGGAGAGTGTTGAGGGGCCCAGAGAACTCCAATTCTACAAGGGGAAAAAAAAAGATCCACCCAAAACCAAAGCTGTCATGACCCTAACAAGACTTCACTTTAATACAGGATCTATTAAATACAGTTTACCGCTTTGGTAGCAGGAAGGTGAACTAAAAATGAAAGATCCATTAATAGACTTGAGTCCATAATGGAATCCGATTTTTAAAAATAAGCCTTTAACAGCTACTTCTCTCAAAAGAGACACACGGAGATCGTGCCAAGATACCCATTCTATGAGATCACACTCAACATAAATCAACAGGAATCAACATAGTTCACATTTTAACCAAACAACAAATCAATCTATGAACCAACCATTTGTCAACTCTATAATTTGACCTTTTCTCTAAAGACAATACAAAAACATTCAACTACAAATTTTCTTAAACCTGATAATATACTGGAGAAAATTAGAGAGTAGTGTAATTGGGCATCAATACATTTCTTAAACATTTGCAACTATACGTGAAGCCTCGACTACTCAAAGGAATCTATCAATATTTTCTTCTGTAAAGAGAAATATTTTCTTTTTCACTAACCATAATCAAAGAAATAATACAGGCCAATGCTAAAATGACAAATTTTAGTTTATAAACACTTACCAGTCACCACACACAAATGAAAGGGAAAAAAATCACACCATTAAAAGGTAACTTTCTACGATATTCTACACACTAATTTTAACAATTTAGAAATATTGCATAAGATTGCACCAATTACTAAGTATGTTCAGCCATTGCCACATAATTCAGCAACAAGTTTTGCAATAAGGAAATCTCAAGCTAATAATCCAACTGCGAGTTCCCCCTATGTGTCAAGAATAAACTGCACAAGTAAAATTGTAACTTTTCAGGAAATATGCATTTTACCAATTATATTTCTTCTTTTTTGTGTCATCTTTTTTCATAGTGTTAGTCTTTATTACATTTCTTCTCTTAATAAAAGTGAAATTTGTTTTCTGTTCTGTCCTACTGCAAAAGGGTAAAGGTGCCCTGCGCCACCTTTTAAAAGTAATTTTTAAAAAGAAGAAAAAAAGCCAAGAAAATGATTTGGCTAGGCTGCAGCAAAACACATCGAACAGCCTACGCTAGGTACAAAACTACATCTACCAATGATGTTTAGAATTTTACTCCCAGGAAGAAACTCTCCAACTATTCTAATTTTCCTATTTATTTTTTCAAGACTCAAAAATACAGTCCTACAGAAAAGACATCATATTAGAATCAAGGCTTCCCGGATTACCAGCTGCATGACCTTGGGCAATTTCCCTAATCTCTCCGAGACTCAATTTTTCATCTGTAAAATGGGGAGACATGTACCGACCTCATTGTGCTGAGAAGATGAAGGCAGACAATGCAAGACAACTGCCCGCCGCACCGTAAGTGCTAGCTAAAGCTAGACGGAAAAATCAACCCCCCAATCAATAGATTATCACAGTGTGACAGTGCAAAGACAAGCACTTTTTCGCTTACTGCATATAACATTTCTTCTCCAAGGGACCAGCTGCAATCTTCCTTCTAAAATCCCTGCAGAGTACGTGTCTGACAGCTACACAGCCCAGCAGTCTACTTCGCTCAGACCTGGGGTTCAGGAAAGGATGCGAGAACCCCGAGATCTGTCCACCCGGCGCAGAACAAGCACCTAGCGAAATCCCAGCCTCGGGAGCTGCGCACAGGCCCACCGCGCCCCCGCCCCACACAAACACAGGCACGTACCGGCCGCTCCGCGGGGACGTAGGGAGCCGCAGGCCCGAGGAGGGGCTGCCACCGCCTCCGAGCCCGCCCCTCCGCCCCCGCGCGGCCTGTCACCGCGCCCCCCGGTCGGGGGAGGCCGCGGGCCCCCGGGGGCCGGAGGGGCGCGCGAGGAGTCTGGCGCGGGCCGGATCCCTCCTTCACATGGAGCCCGCGCCGGGTGGAGGGCGCGTGGACCGCCGCGGCCGGCCGGGGCCTCTCGGCGCCCCTCGGTACTTCTCGCCGCCGCGGCCCCGAGGCCCGCGCGAAGCTGAGCAGGAAAGGAGGAAGCCGTGGGCAGGGCGCCGCCAGAGGCCGGAGAAGGGGCGGGAGCGGCTACTCCGCGGCTGGAGGTGCCCGGCCTGCCGGTCGTGGTCCTCGTCGCCGCCGCACGCCGCGCGACCCCTGAACGCCGCACCCAGCGGCCGCACCACCTTCGTCAAGCGCCGCCGCTGAGGGCAGCCGGGCCGCCACTACACACGGACCCGTGACGTCCGGCGTAGCGCGGCGCACGTCACGGCTGGCTCGCCCGTGCGCGCGCAGCCCTCCGCCCGCCGGGAGCGGAACCCGCCGCGGGCGCGCGCGCCCAGCCTGCAACGCCGCACGGAGGCCGAGGGGAGCGTGCCCGCGCCTGCGCAGTGGCTGGCTGCGCCCACGCACGCTCTGCTGCCCCCACCGCTCGGCAGTGCGGGGATTCCCAGCCTCGGTCAGCCCCGGTACCAGCCCCGCTCCGAGCTCCCGGACGCCACTCTAGGCCCGGTGCGCCGCGCACACGCGCCTGTGTCCACCTCCTGCGGGAGTCCTCGGCGCCGGAGACTTCCAAGCAAACCCAGGGGAGGGTCTCCTGCGTGGGCTTTGAGCCGGGCGCGGAGCAGCAGAGCAAGGAAAGGCTGGGACCAACTCTTGAGTCCATGGCATGTTGTTTGCAAGCAAAAAGCCATCTGCCTCTTAATTTTCGGACTTTATTGCAGAATTTTTTTCTCAAGGACTTCAGAAATTATTGTCGGCTTGTCAACTGACAGTAAACCACCACGCCCCCCCCCCCCCACGCACACCCGAGATCGGCCTTCCAAGGTTTACAGCTCTTCTCTGTTTAGTTCCTATCACCATTCTAGGTCGGCCCAGCAAGTACTACTTTCCCAGGTTAACAGATGCGGAAACAGCTCAGAGAGATGAGTTGACACCTCACCCCTAGAGCTAGTGGCAGAATCAGAAACCTGAATCTTTCACTGAATCCCTTCTGCGCTCCCATCGCCCACAGGATAAAACACAAACTAATCGCGTTGGCGTTGGAGGCCCTCGAAGTGACTAACCTGTATTCCGACTGTTTTTAGCCCACGCTACTCTGACCCAGAAAGCATCTTTTCCGTCCCATCTCTTCTTTTCTCAAGTACCCCCTTACAATTTCCTGTACTATTTTTTCCCTCGCTCAGCGTCTACTTGGTTTCTCGGTACATTATGGATCCCACCCCCTTCCTGCCTTTTCCAGACCACATTTCCACTCCAGCAGTTGAGTTGAGAGAGATGGGAGCCGCACCCGCCAGGCCTGGAGGTAAGCGACTGCTCCAACTCAGGGAGCCCTAGCTGCTCAAGGGAGCTGGCATCCGTGGGGCAGGGACTGAGGGAGAGAGTATTGCGTAACAACAAAGTATCTGGGTCCGCTTCCAGGAATTCTCATCACAGACGCTTTCACAGAGATGTAAAAGGCGCGGAGCGAAGTTGCCATTTGACAGGTGTCTGTAATAGTGAAAGCCTCAAAACAACCCAAATGACTATCAGATTGAGCTGATAGTGGTTCGTCTGCTCTGCAGAGAATTAGGCAGCCAACACAAAGAAGGGCCAATACCAAAGAATCTCAAAAATACAGAGCTCAATAGAAAATCAATTTGCTCCCCACTTGTTTAGGAAGTAGAGGATTTTGAAGCTTAAGTACATACAAAATCAAGGTCTTTAACTGTTTTGACTCTAACATTCTAAGCCTGGTATGCCACAGAAAGGAGGCTCTCAGTATTTTTGAGGGCAAGCTTTAAATCCTGTATTGCTTTCCACAGTTCCTGGCCTGACTGCATAGCAGACATGCAATAAATACTATTTACTAAGTAATGTAGAGATGGATTTTTCCTCATATTTCTGCTTACTTCTTCCCTCACCAACCTTACCTGGGGACTTCATTCACATCTGGTTCCTAAAAACATCCTACATGTGTATTAATATTTTTTTTCTCCATTCTCTTTTTACATTGGTGACTTTTTCTCTTGCTTACACATTAAATCTCCTGCATCTTTGGCAATTTTGGTGTATAAGATTACAAATTAGTAATCTTGGGATTTTTTTTTTTTTCTTGATGAAACATTCATTTAACCAGTATTTTTTGCTTTCCTGCTCTGTGCCTGAGCTTGCAATGATGAAGTGATAGGTGCCAACATTTCTCAGGAACTCTGGAATCTTGTGAGGAGGGTAGACTGCTAAGTGGATCATTATAATACTTAGTGACTTGCCCTGTAGCATGGCTGTGTATGAGGTGCCTCGGCAGCAGAGAGAAGTCACTGGTGTGCCTGAGGAATGAGGGAAGACTTCAGAGAGGAAGCATGGTGAGTTTTCTATTGCTACATAACCGACTGCCACAGACTCAGTGGCTAAAAACAGCACCTATTTATTAGTTCATAGCTCCCTAGGTCAGAGTTTGCATGGCATCATGGCTGAGTTCTCTGTTCAGTATCACAAGGCTGAAATCAGGATGTCAGCTGGACTGTTCTTATCTGGAGGCTCTGGAGAAGATCTGCCTCCATCCTCATTCGTGTTGTTGGCAGAATTCAGTTCCTTGTGGTTGTAGGGTTGAGGTCCCCATTTCCCTGTTGGCAGTCAGCCAGGGCCTGCTGTCAGCTTCTAGAGCCCACCAGCATTCTTTATCATGTGACCCCTCCATGCTCAAAGCCAGCAACGGAGAATGTCTTGAAAATCAAGTGCCCCTCACATGTTGAATCTCTGCCTGACTTCCTCTTTTGTTACCAGCCAGAGAAAACTCTGCTTTTTAAAAGTTCATGTGATTAAATCGGGCCCTCCCAGATAACCTGTTCTTAAAATCAGTTGTGTCGGGTGCTTGGGTGGTGCAGTCAGTTAGGAGTCCGACTCTTGGTTTCAGCTCGGTCATGAGATCGAAACTTGTGTGAGGCTCTGCGTGGAGTCTGCTTGGGGTTCTCTCGCCCTCTGCCCCTGCCCCCTCTAAAATAAATAAATCTTTTTTAAAAAATGAACTGTGTAGGGGCACCTGGGTGGCTCAGTCGTTAAACGTCTGCCTTTGGCTCAGGTCATGATCCCAGGGTCCTGGGATCGAGCCCCACATTGGGCTCCCTGCTCCACGGGAAGCCTGCCTCTCTCTCTCCCTCTGTCTGCTGCTCCCCCTGCTTGTGTTCCCTCTCTGGCTGTTTCTCTCTCTGTCAAAGAAATAAATAAAATCTTAAAAAAAATTTTTTTTAATGAACTGTGTCATACCACATAACCTAATCATAGAAGTATAGCTCATTATATTCACAGTACCAAGAGTTATGGAGACCATGTTTACCAGGGGGATCTTCAGGGACATATGAGAATCCTGCCCATCACACAGGGTGAGCTGAACCTTGAATTCGGGAAGTTATTTGCTGGGAGGAATAAGGATGGAAGAATGGGCATCCCAGGCAGAAGGACTCAAGTGTGCACAAGCTTGGAAGGGTAAGAGAATAACCCTGTCCTGGGAAGGGCAGGAGTTGCCGGCCTTGGGGTGTTGAGAGAAATGTAGCCAGGGGGTAAATCCAGAGAAGAGAGCAACCAGATGAGGAAGGAAGGGTGGTTAAGTAGGGAGTAAGAAGATAAAGGTCTAAACCACAGCAGTAGCTGTGAAAGTGATATGAGGACTGTCAGTTGGGAAGCATTCAGCTGCAAGGAACAAGACATCTGGCCCAAAACAGCTTTGTTTTGTGAAGCTCTGTTTGTGAAGTTTATTTTCTTATATAATAAAAACCCAATAGAGGGGTCCAAAGTTGGTTTGGGCCATGAATTTTCATCTCCACAGTCAGAAGATGACTCCCTTAGCTCCAGATACCTTGGACTCCTACACAGGGAAGGGGAAGGACTCATATATTCTCTTTCTCTCTCTCTCTCATACTCTTTTAGAACAGGTTTAGATTTACAGAGAAATTGAGCAGATAATACAGAGAGTTCCCATATACCCCACATCCGTTTTCCCCAATTATTAATATCTGAAACATTTGTCAAATTAGGGAACCAATATTAATACATTATCATTAACTGAAGTCCATACTTTATTCAGATTTCCATAATTTTTGCTTAATGTCCTTTTTCTGTGTCAGAATGCCATCCAGCATCCCACATTATATGTAGTCCTCCTGTCGACTTAGGCTCCTCTTGGCTATGACATCCCTCGTTTTTGATGACCTTGACAGTTTTGAGAAGCACTGGTCAGGTATTTTGCGGACTATTCCTGCACTGTGGTGTGTCTTATGTTTTTCTCATGCTTAACCTAGGGTTATGAATTTGGGGGTGAAGATCACAGAGGTGAAGTGCCTTTCTTATCACAACTTATCAACATGATTTATGGCTGTTGAGGTTGACCTTGGTTGCCTGTTTGAATCCTCACTTGTCAGATTTCTCACACTCTTTTTCCCCCCCTTTCCATATTGTATTCTTTGAAAGGAAATCACTGTGCTCCCACTTAAGGAATGGGGAGTTGTGTTTCGCTTCCTAAGAGTGCAGAGTATCTATGTAAATTCCTTGGAATTCTCCATGGAAAATGTGTCTCTTGTCCCTCAGTTATTATTTATGCAATCATTTACTTATACTAATATGGACTTACAGATATTTATTTTATACTTTAGGTTGTAATCCAATATAATATATTTATTTTGTTGCTCAAATTGTTCTAGATTTGGCCATTTGGAGCTCTTTCCGTTGGTTCCTGTGACCCTTGAACATATACCTCCATCATTGTGGGATTTTCTTTTCTTTTTCTACTTTTTGAGTACTTCCTTACTTTTTGGCATTACCAGATGTGCCAGACTCATCTTGAATATTTCCTGCCCCAGTCCTAGAATCAGCCATTCTCCACGGAGCCCTGTTTTTTCTTATTGGGGAATAACATTAAAAACCTGTCATGTGATGAGCACTAGGTATTATATAAGACTGGTGAATCACTGAATTCTACCTCTGAAACTAATAACACATCATATGTTAATGTTAAACAAACAAACAAACAAACAAAAAAACCCAAATCTGAAGCTAGGTGTGCTTGGGATTCTCTTCATCAAAGACAATCTCACATCAGCCCTCCAGCAGACTGCCCCTTTTGTTCTTGCTAAAAATCTGCTAATGGTGCCCCTGAGTTCATTCTCCTCTTTCCTTAAAAATCGAATTTTAGCTGAGTAATAGACCTCCCATAATAAACAGCCTCCCTTGCAGCTAAATGTGGTCATGTGACCAAGTACTAGTAAAAGGGAAATCAGTGGAAGTGTCCATCCAAGAACCTTCTTGAGAGCCCCTTCCTCAAGAGAAGCTGCTTTGGCTTCTCTCTCTTCATCCCTTTCTCCATCCTCGAATACCTTACAGGCTATCTTGGAGAATGAGGACAAGGGGCCACACACAGAAGTGGTAGAAGCAGGACCCCCATCCCAGTCTGTACCACAGGGCTCTGTACTTTCACATAAGAGAGGAGGACGTGTCTGCCACTGGTAGCTGAACCTATGCCTGAGAGCATCTCATTGACTGGAGCCGGGCCAGCCCCTTTCCTGTGTCTGCAAAGGAGTCAGCACTACCGTGATGGGTTCCGCGCACATGAGGTGTGCCCCAGGGCTGGGCACACTGCTGGGCCGTGTCTGACCACACACCCAGGCTAGAGGTCACAAGGGAGCCAAGGGATAGACGGCTGTTGCATAGCAGCCAGCCATGTCTTCCCTGAGAAGCACGTGGAGAGCTGTGACTTGGGGAGCTAGAACGGGACCCCGTAGGTATACCATGTGCTGTATAAATGATCTGAGGCAAGTCCATTATTTATTTTTATTTATTTTTATTTTTATTATTGTCGTCATCATCCCCAGGGCAGTTGGGGTGGACACTCACTTTGCTGTGTCAAAAAGCAAAACCTTAGTAAGGTAAATCTCCTGATAAAAAGTCCACAGTGCTTCCACAAGCAAAGTCAAGTCATTTCTGGGATTTCCACTGTTTAGGATTGCCCAAGAAGCTTTCTGAGTGTGGAAAGAGGCCATATGACAAGATTTCCCCCAGAGGCTTCTCTTGAATTTTCTGTGATCTTGGTCATCTCTAATTCTTTCTTTTATCAGTTGCTAGTATGTGTATTTCTTTAAAATTGTGTTTGTTGTGTATTTTCCATTATGTTACATATATTAATGGAAAATGTGGGAAACACAAGGAAGAAAACCCTCTCATTCCATCTATAGCTGTTTCCGTTCAGTCTTTTCTCCCTGCAAAGATCTTTGTCGTGATGGTATTTTTTTTCTTTTAGGTACATTTTTAGATAGTTTTTAGGTAGTTGCAATCCTATACGTGCAATTTTATATCCTACTTTTTTTATTTATGCAACCTAAGTAGTTTTACTTTATTTTCTACTATGATTACAAATTTGATAGCTGGCATGTATACTTAAATTTTAACTCTTTTATTCTAATTTTTGTTAATGAAAGATGTTTATATAATGACTAGAGAGCTAATGACAGCTTCTTGGCTGCCAGAGGACATAATAGAGATTTCTTTTTGCCCTTGGTATTTATGGCAAAATGACAGATCACATGAGACACTGATGCTAAGTGAAATCTGAGAAGTGAAATTCATCCAGAAGATGACTGATCCTTTCACATTCCCTTAGCCCTCGTCCCGGCGTTACATAGGACATGATACAGTGCACAAGGAAATTATGGACTGTCATTGGGGGAGAACTTCCTGTTTTGGAAAAGGACCCAGAGATGCTTAAATCCACGGGTTATCGGAGTTAGTGCATTCTAAGACTTTATGGTA
This sequence comes from Mirounga leonina, assembly GCF_011800145.1. NCBI lineage: Eukaryota > Metazoa > Chordata > Mammalia > Carnivora > Phocidae > Mirounga > Mirounga leonina. Next base: position 107,816,337 of record NW_023270377.1, read on the forward strand.
AAAGATATGTCTTTAAAACATCAAATTGTTAACAATAATTCATTGTTTTAGAAGTTGGCCCTTTGCTTGGGGCCTCCTGGAGGCCTCCACCACTGCAGCACCCCCTAATGGCCCATCGTTGCTTCCGATCTCTGTAACTTGACAGCAGAATGAAGAGTATGTTTCTTCCCTTTCTCCTGTTTATATTGTCTTCTCGTTCTCTTCCTGTTCCTCTTTTTCCTTCCCCCTCTGCCTCTTCCCCACTCTCTTTACCATGTTTTATTAGGTGTTTTTCACCCACATCCCGAGAAATACGTCAGCAGAATTATTATTCTCCTTTTGCATATAAGGAAAAAGCGGCAGACAAAGGTGGGGTTGCTGTTACCAGGCTGCTGGGACACCTAAAGGAGCAGCCCTGAATGGAGTCCAGCGTCCAGTCCTCCCCAGTGCCTGGTGTCTCAGGGTTCCTCCCTAATGCCAGGTCCCGGAGCCCCTCCCTGATTGCCTAATGCCGCAGGGTACCACTCCCTGTCTTGCCTTCAGCTGCCCCTCCCAGCACCTGGGGCTCCTCCCTCCAGGTTCAGCCTGGCCTGTGGTGAAACCACTGGCTTCCTTCCCTCCAGGATCCCCCAAGCCCCCTTTCAGAGCTGGTTTGCAGGACCCTCCCCCATCCCACGCCAGTACACCTTCATGGGTGTTGACGCCAACAGACACCAGTGAAGAATTAGTCGTCTTCATCCTTCTGGCTCATGACGCCCCTCAACCCAGTGTGATGCAGCTCCTTCCACAGCTGGTTCCTGCCAGTCTGCTCAAAGGGTTGACGTCCTTTCTTCATCTGAAGGTCTCGTTCTTCATCAGAGGCCAGCCTGTCTGGAGCTGCCCTGGAGAGGGTTCTGCGTCCTGAGAGATGGCAGTGCCGTGGACCCCTCGGCCCCTCCAGACTGCTGAGGTTGCTCAGAGCTGTCTCAGAGAGTGGGGTTCCCTGTGCCCTCACACATTGGCTGCCCTGCTGTGGCCAAGCCTAGTGGCTCTGGCCAGGCTGAACCGTGAACACTGGAGTTGGCAGGGACCGGTGCCTGACCCTCCCGGCCTGGCTCACTCAGCAGAAGACAGGATTGTGTTGGACACCAGTGGGGCAAGGCATGTGAAAGCCACTGGAAACAGACAGCCTCGTCCCCACTGCTGCCCAGGAGAGGCCCAGCGCTGCACCTGCCCCAGTGGACTGTAGAGCTAGCAGCCCCTTAAGAATGGAGGGTGCGGGGGCGCCTGGGTGGCTCAGTCGTTAAGGGTCTGCCTTTGGCTCAGGTCATGGTCCCAGGGTCCTGGGATCGAGCCCTGCATCGGGCTCCCCGCTCCACGGGAAGCCTGCTTCTCCCTCTGCCACTCCCCCTGCTTGTGTTCCCTCTCTCGCTGTGTCTCTCTCTTCAAATAAATAAATAAAATCTTTAAAAAAAAAAAAAGAATGGAGGGTGCGAGGCACCTGGGTGCCTCAGTCAGTTAAGTGACTGCCTTCAGCTCGGGCCATGATCCCAGGGTCCTGGAATCGAGCCCCACATCGGGCTCTCTGCTGATCAGGGAGCCTGCTTCTCCCTCTCCCTCTGCCTGCCACTCTGCCTACTTGTGCTTTCTCTCTCTCTCTATGTCAAATAAATAAATCTTAAAAAAAAAAAAAAATGGAGGGTGCCCAAATACAACCAGAAGGCGGTTATTTCCAGGGAGACTGACTCTGAGATGGTGGCCCCATGTTATGAGTCCCCACCTCTAATTTTGGAGTTCATTCTGATCAGACTCATCAGCCAGCTGGTGCATCAGCCTTGAGCATAGCACAGGGGCCTTGCCGGGAGAACTTGGGCAGTTTTCTGTCACCACTGAAGACACAATGTACCTGCTAGAGCCCCTAAGACCCTCCCTTCCCCTGCCATGCCTGCCCCCATACTCCCTGGCCCTCCACCACCAGCCTCTCATGTCCTCTGCCCTGGAAGTTATTCATGCCAAAGCAAGAAAAGCTGAAAGATGTTACCCGCCCCCTCAACCCTTGAGGTTGTTGCCTCAAACTGTGAAGTTTGTGGAGGGATTTCTTTCTTTCTTTTTTTTTTTTTTTTTTTTATTTGACAGACAACGAGAATGGGAACACAAGCAGGGGGAGTGGGAGAGGGAGAAGCAGGCTTCCCGCCGAGGAGGGAGCCCGATGTAGGGCTCAATCCCAGGACCCTGGGATCATGACCTGGGCCGAAGGCAGACGCTTAATGACTGAGCCATCCAGTCGCCCCTGTGGAGGGATTTCTGAGCCGAGAAGCCACCCTGCCTGGTTGGCTTGGCCTGGGTCCCGCCATCCAGTGGACCTGGCACCTAGTGTAGAGTCCCTTAGAAACTGGTGCCCGATTTTGCTGAGTCCTCACTTACAAGTTTAGTCTCACAGCCCTGCCTTTTCTGTAACCCTGCTGCCTTAAAACCCTGTAGCCTGAGGAGGCCTAGAAGTGGGACATCCCAGCCCTAATGAGTATACCTAGAGCCCCATTCTGGGTTTCTGAATGCCGTTCTCTATCTAAAGGGACTGGGGCTGCTACAGAAGTACAAAAGCCTGGGTCATTGTACGTGTGTGAAAAGGACACAGGAGGCAGCTGCAAGGGGCTGATTTGGGCCAAATCTGGGACATGTGGAACATTAAAACGATGATAATAAGGGATCATCTCCCATATAATCATTTATGAGGCATAGTGATCTAAATCTATGCGAGGAAGAAGGGAAAGCTCTCCCTAACAGGAAAATGCCAACAACCAACAGACGTAAAAGTGAGGATGGACTCAGACCTTCACAATGGACATTCAGACCAGTGGGTAAAAGCTTGATGAGGAGCAGGGTGCTTCCACTCAAAGTCTCTCCTCTCAAGGAATTAATTAGAGAAAACAGTCATTTCACAGTGGAGAAGGCTGGCAAACACCTTCAGAAAACAAAAGCCTGCAGCCCTGCCACCCAGGCTTCTGGAAGTCACCTGCTGAAATGCCTCCCAAGAATGACCTACGCCCCTGGTGCACTCAGCAGGTTGTGCTGAGCAGCAGGTGACTTCTGCCAGCTAAGAGCCTGAATCCAGCTGAACCCAGCCCAGGTATGCACTACCACAGGAATTACTGGCCAAAGAAGTACTTTCAACTAAAAAAATACCTATTTCCTATGGGTGACTGCCTGCCACGGAGGTCAGGCTTGGCTGTGAATTTCTGCCAAGGTGTGTCAGCTCAGGCAAGTTTCTTAACCTCTCTGAGCTTCAGTCTCTCATCTCTTGAATGAACCGAAAGTTCCACTCCTAGAGAAATGAAAACACATGTCTATACAAATGCTTGTACATATATGTTCGGTGCTGCTTTTTTCATAATAGCCCCCAAATGGAAACAGCCCAGATATTCATTAGCTGGTTAGCAAAGAAAGGACCAAAACAATGATAACATTTCAAAAGCATTATGGTAAGTGAAAGAAGACTTTCGCAAGACTTTCACCAGACAAAGGACTACATGTGGTATTATTCCATTTCATGTTGCTGGTATAGTGGTTAGCGTAGCCGCCTTGCATTTCAATGGACATCTGGGAAAGGTAAAACTCTAGTGGTCAGTTGTGGTGGCCAGGGGCCAAGGGTAGAGGACAGGCTGCAGAGGGGTGATGGAAATGTTCTAGGTCATGAACACAGTGATGCTGGTTACAACACTGTATACTTTTTTTTTAAAGATTTTATTTATTTATTTGAGAGAGAGAGCATGAGAGGCGAGAGGGTCAGAGGGAGAAGCAGACTCCCCACTGAGTGGGGAGCCCGATGCGGAACTCAATCCTGGGACTCCAGGATCATGACCCGAGCCGAAGGCAGTCGCTTAAAGCCACCCAGGCGCCCCACAACATTGTATACTTTTGTCAAAACTCATCAAGTTGTACAGGTAAAAACGGTATATTTTATTGCGTGTAAATTAAGCCTAATAAAACTGATGAAAAAAGAATACCAACGTTGCATTGTCATTGTGAGGATTAATAGGATGACATATATGCAGCGCCAAGTTCATTGCCTGACCGCAAGAGGAGTCCTAAAATGATAACTGCTACCACATATGCTGTCTTGGGCATAAGCAGGGCCAGTGTGTAGGCAAGAGGCCCTCCCAGGGGAGCCCCCTGCTCAAGATACTCGGCAGCTGAACTGGTAATGCAAAGTGGAATGAGAAAAGCACAGGTTCGAGAGGAGATGGCATGAGACCCACACAGGAGGCTGTCACCACCCTTGGGGCACCCAGAGCAGCAGAAGGCCCTCCTGCCCCGAGGAAATAGGTGTGCACCCCCATCTGAGGAGCCTCCTTCTGCCATGCTCCTGCCTCAGAGTCCAGAAGTCATGTCCTTGCCCCCACCGCCCTTATCCAGCCTGGATGGTAAAAGTCCATCCTGTCTGCTGCCACCGCCCACACCTTCTGCACCCTCCCACCCTGCCCTGTGCAGCCTTGTCCCATTCATCACCCAGGCAGAGCTCCACACCCACCCTTAGCAACCCACCTCTGCAGTCCGCATTCACTCTGGTCGTGCAGCTCTTAGCTTGAGGAACAAACCTGCTGCCCCAGGGGAAGCTGGAGGGAAGGCCGAGGGGCAGAGGGGAAAAGCAAGGAAAAGACAGCTGTGCAAGAAACAGGCCTCATGGTTATAGCAAGAGACTGGGTTGTATTTATATATGTTATGTCTTGTTGCTTGGCAACCAGGTCTCAGCCCAAGTGCTGGCTGGGGAGGAGGGGGTCTCTGTTGGAGCTGTTCAGCGTGACTCATCGCTACACACTCTGGTCCCTGGGACTAGGTTAATAGTCACACGTCATTTCAGGCAGGGTGCAGGCCGCAGGGCTCTGCTTGCTGTGGAATCTCAGCACGGAGAAACGCCAGCTCCTCGAAGGAACGTGGGCTGCATACAGTCAGACCACGCTGCCGGGCTCCTGGTTCCACCAGCTGGGTAGCCTTGGGCAAGTCACTTAACCTCTCTGACCTTGACCTCCTCATCTTTAAATGATTATGAGAGTGACTCCTCACTGGGGGTTTACAACAGACCTCAAACACATTAACTCATCCATACTTACCCCCTTCTCCCCGTTGGACAATGAGGAAACTATATATAGTCCAGGGCAGAGTTAACCAACTTTCCTAAAGTCACCCATTTGTATGTGGAAGAGGCAGGATTCAAACCCAGGTCTGTGCAGAACAGCGCACTGTATGTCTTTTCACTGTAATACCCCACCTCGTGTTCAAGTGCCTAGCCCTCCGAGGGGCGCAGGGACTGAGTTCTGGGGTGTGGGCTGGTGTGATTCTCTGGGGCAGCGCCTCAGGATAGAGGGTCCGAAAACTCTCTCTGATGTCAGCTCTATGTCCTTAGAAAAGCGCCAATGGTCTCTGCACTCCGGGGTGGGGGTGGGGGTGCAAAGCTGCCCTTGTGCCTCAGCCTGCCGGCTCTTGCTGTCAGCTATTCACTGAAAACTCCAGCTCCCTTTTTCTAGACCTGGGTCACCTCCCAGGGTGGCCTCCATGCACTGCAGTGTCAGATTTTGGCCACCGGCTTCCCGTGGCTACCCGAGTCATTGTAAAGGATCTGGCCAGGTCACTCCCCTTCTCAGAGCACATCACAGGGCCCCACTGCCCATAGGATGAAGTTCAAATTCCGTGGAATGGCAGGCAGAGAAGGCCTCCATCATGGAGCTTCTGTGTCTCCAGCCCCTCCTTGTCCGTCCCACCACACTTCACTCTCCAGGCCTCAGATCCTCAGCCTGCCCCACCCCCACCCTGTACATCTCTTCCTGCAAGATCCTCTGCGGCTCCCAAGGACGCTGAGAGCACCCAGAGGGCAAGGCACTCACACCTTCATCCTGCAAGCCCGCCTCTGCAGGTGCCTGCTCAGAGCTTTAGCTGAGTAAGTCGTGAAGGGACGGATGAAGGACAAAATATTTACTTTATTTCCAAGAGCCTAGGGCCTCCAACATTAGGCATTTCGGGCTATTGAATAAGGCCAGGAAATCTGGTTCAAGACCATTAGCCTAATTTCATCCAACTCTTCACACTTTCCAAAAATCTACTCTCATTATCCAGACCTATTTCCCCCCCAGTAGCTATACAAATGTAGCATTGTTTGAAAGGTCATAAGTAAAAAGGTCCTCTTGAAAAGCGATAGCATTTGGGGCACTCAGTTCCCTTCTTAGGGCCGCAGTTACCCTGTTTGCACAATAAGAGGATGGCCTGGAGGGGTGTTTTTCAAACTGCAGTTTCGGATCCATTCATTAGCATGTTCTGGAATCAAACTAGTGGGAAATAACCTGCCTGGAAGAGAAAACAGCTTGTGTCATACATAACAACGGTGGATACTGGTTTGAGTGGAATATGTGTCTGTATGTTAGGATATGTTGTAAGATGTACTTCTTGTGCCGTGTGACAAGCAGTGCAGTTTGAAAGCTGCACTCCCTCTGAGCCCCAAGGATTTCAGCATTTGGAACTGCAACGTGGCTGGCCCCCCATGGAAAGACTGTCTGTGCTGGGTGAACCCCACTGCACTGGTCCATTGGCGCCCCTTCCATTGTTCTTCAGTTTGAGAAAAGGAAACAACACAGACATTGTTAAAGACAAAAATGAAGGGCACCTGTGTGGTTCAGTGGGTTAAGCGTCTGCCTTCGGCGCAGGTCATGATCCCAGGGTTCTGGGATCGAGCCCCACATCGGGCTCCCTGCTCAGTGGGAAGCCTGCTTCTCCCTCTCCCTCTGCCTGCCTCTTTGCATACTTGTGCTCTATCTCTCTGTTAAATAAATAAAATCTTTAAAAAAAATAATAAAAGGACAAAAATGAAAGGTCATCCCCTCCCTCCCAACTCCAGGCCCCAGGTTGCACACCCCAGGTGCATATCCCTGCCTGCAGCCCAGTGTTCCTTGATTTTTTTTTTAAATTTTTTAAAGATGTATTTATTTATTTTAGAGAGGGGAGAGGGTCAGAAAGAGAGGGAAAGAGAGAATCTCCAGCAGACTCCCCCTGAGTTTGGAGCCCGACATGGGATTTGATCACAGGACCCTGAGATCATGACCTGAGCTAAAACCAAGAGTCAGATGCTCACCGACTGAGCCACCCAGGCATCCCTCCTTGGTTTTTTTTAATTGAAGTATAGTTGATATACAATGGGACTTTAGTTTCAGATGTACAAAATAGTGATTCCGTAAGTCTACGTGTATGCTCACAAGCGTAGCTCCCATCTGTCACCATACAATGCATTACAGTGCCATTGGTGATAGTCCTTATGCCGTACCTTTTATCCCCATGACTTACTCATTCCATAACTGGAAATCTGTATCTCCCACCCCCCTTCACTCATTTTGCCCACCCCACCCCCAGCAACCGTCAGTTTGTTTCCTGTATTTATGGGTCTATTTCTGCCTTTTCTTTGTTTTTTTGATTCCACACATAAGTAAAATCATATGGTATTTCTTTCTCTAAGTTTATTTCACTTAGCATAATACCCTCTAGATCCATCCATGTTGTCACCAATGGCAAGATTTCATTCTTTTCTATGGCTGACTAATATTCTGTTGTATATATATATACCACGTCTTTTTTATCTATCCATCTATCAATGGACACTTGGGTTGCTTCCATATCTTGGCCATTGTCAATAATGCTACCATAAAGATAGGGATGCATGTGTCTTTTTGAATTAGTGTTTTTTTTTCTTTGGGTAAATATCCAGTAGTGGGTATTTGGATCATATGGTACTGGATCATATGGTAATCCTATTTTTAATTTTTTAGGAACCTCCATACTGTTTTCCACAATGGCTACACCAATTTACCTTCCCACCAACAGTGCACCAGAGTCCCCTTTCCTCCACATCCTCACCAACATTTGTTATTTCTTGTGTTTTTGAGTCTTGTGTTTTGAGTTTTTGAACCATTCTGACAGGTGTGAGGTAATAGCTCATTGTGGTTTTGATTTGCATTTCCCTAATGATCAGTGATGTGGAGCACCATTTCATGTGTCTGTTGGTCATCTGTATTTTTTCTTTGGAGAAATGTCTGTTCAAGTCCTCCATACATTTTTAAAATCAGGTTTTTGGTTTTTCTGGTGTTGAGTTGTGTAAGTTATTCAAATACTTTGAATATTAATCCTTTATTGGATAGATTATTTGCAACTATCTTCTCCCATTCAGTAGGTTGCCTTTTTTTGTTTTGTTGATGGTTTCTTTCTGAATCCTTCCTTTTATCTGCATGGAGGCCATGCTTCCCACAGGTACTCCCAGCCAAGGACTGAATGAACAGTCATGCTGCCCTCCCTACCTTGGCTCACTCTGTTCTGCCCACTCTCTCTCAACCTCAGTATCTGTTTGTGTCCCCGCCTCTCACCTCCCCCCTCTGCCCTGCATAGCTTGCCCCTGTCCTTCCCAAGCTATTCCAAAGGCCAGTCCAGTTTTGCATTTTCATTTAACCAAGTTAAATCTGATTTGTGCCTAGATCCTACTTCCTAAATACCATTCTCCAATAAAACAAACTAGGGCTCCTAGAGAAATGGCTGATTCCAGGGCTGGGGCAGGGAAAGTACCAGAAGAGCCTGGAACATCTTGTGTCAGACAGTAAGGAAGCGCTCCAGAAATAATGGAGGCAGGTCAAGGAGCACAGAAGCCAACTTAGAGGAGCTCTCAATCACCAAATCTGGTACGATTTGAGTGAAAAATAAGAGTAATGGATTATAACCCACAGAATGAAATAAATATCTAAGAGACCATCCATAAAGATATAAAAATAATGGACTAAGTAAATAAACAGGGGAAAGAGACAGTTCCTTTTTACAGTAGAATTCCCATTTAATGTAAAAAGAATAGTGGAAATAGAAAAATCACTATTTGATAAAAACCACAGTAATAAGTGTTGCAAACAAGAATCATCAAGGGATAGTAAAATTAGCAGGAAAAAGTACGAGAGAACAGGATATTTATATAGTCATAAAGCATCTCCCCACAGAATGTTTATTAATTACAAAGGAAAACAGTGACTTTATTGTGGAGAAACGTCAGGGAGATACCACTTTTACCAAGTGATCAAAATTATTATGAGAGTAATTAGACACATCAGGACCACCTGATAAGGGTATCCAGAGAAGGACACATCACTTCTGTGGTATTCTTGCCAAAAATGGGTAACTTCAATCTAGGAAGGAGAGAACAGGGAGATCCGTCCTACAACATAACTGGCCAAAGGGCTGAGGTGGCAAGGGGAGACTGAGGAACTCTCCCAGGTGGGGGTTGAAGGGAACAGGACAACGAAATGCCACGTGGGATTCCAAATGGGATCCTGGGCCAGAAACAGGATGCTGGTGGGACATCTGGCAAAATCCAAATAAGGCTAGTAGATGAGTGAACAGTGTTATATCATTGTGAATCGCCTGGCTTTGGTCCTTCTGTGGTTAACATTAGGGGCATCTGAGCGGAGCATGCTATCCTGGCAGCTTTTTTGTAAGCCTAAATTTTCAAAATAAAAAGACTGCATGCTGGTAGGCAGTCTACAGGATGGCAACCAACTTCCTTTTTTCCCCTTTTTTTCTTTTTTAAAGGTTTCATTTATTTATCTGACAGAGAGAGAGAGCAGAAGCAGGGGGAGTGACAGGCAGAGGGAGAGGCAGGCTCCTTGCTGAGCAGGGAGCCTCATGTGGGGCTCGATCCCAAGACCCTGGGTTCATGACCTGTGCCAAAGACAGACGCTTAACCGCTTAACCAACTGAGCCACCCAGGTGCCCCTGGATGGCAACTAACTTTCAACTGGACTTCTGACATATCAGTTGTCAGCACTGCTCACTGCTGGGAATGTTAAGCATTCTGAGGCTTCATTCACTCCCAGGGGCAGATGCAGGGGGTGGTTGAAGAGGTCTGTGGGGAGGGGGTGGGGAGAAAGGAGTGGGAGGAAGGTAGAGTACATGAACTTGTTGCTGGGCGCAGGACGGCTGCATGTGTTCCTGACACCTTTCTGTAGGTTCCAAATGTTTTTAAATACCAAATGTAAAGTAATATGTATGTGACAGAATTCAAACAGCACTTACTTAAGCAGAGTGAAGACTAAGTCCTCTTCCTATCCCCAATTCCTCCCGTCCTCCCCCACTCCAGGTAATCAAGGTTACCAGGATTCAATACACATGGGGTAGAAACAAACAGGTATGCGGATTTATTCCTCATGGAGGTTGAGGGCTCTGTCTTAGGTCAAGGGCGGCAAGGAGAGACATGAAGACTGAGAGCCAGGAAGCCTCTGCCGACAGGTGAAGGAGGCCCTCTGCTGCTGCTGTGCTTTGTACTGTAAAAGAGAAAAGACAGATATGTCTGAATACCATCAAACGCATTTTTCGTATTGCTGGTTGCAACCCGTTAGTAGTTCATAAAGTCAATTTCGTGTTTCATGATCATCATTTTTAAAAAACAGAAAAGGAACACTGGCAAGAGTACATCACCTGTAATAGGGGTAGATAGTTTTGTGAAACTTTGCTACAATGTAAAATGTATTTCTAACTGAGGGTTGAGGTTTAAAAAAAAAAAAAACAAAGTCTCGGGGCGCCTGGGTGGCTCAGTCATGAAGCGTCTGCCTTCAGCTCAGGTCATGATCCCGGGGTCCTGGGATCGAGCCCCGCGTCAGGCTCCCTGCTCCATGGGAAGCCTGCTTCTCCCTCTCCCACTCCCCCTGCTTGTGTTCCCTCTCTCACTGTCTCTCTCTCTGTCAAATAAATAAATAAAATCTTTAAAAATAAATAAATAAATAATAAATAATAAATTAATAAATAAATAAATAAAGTCTCAAACACTGCCTTAGGCAATAGCTTGCACAAGGCCAGAACCTGGATCACCAAGACCGTTTGTCCTGGGGTGCAGGTGACAGGGCTTGTCACGTTCCCGGGAGCAACAAGGCAATAAATGTGTAGGCCTGACTTCCTTGAAACTTTGGGTAAGGACTAGCTGGTTAATGGGTAACCAGAAGGAACAACCACTTAGCTGGGAGTACACGGTCCCATGGCCCCGCCCACCACATGGGGAAAGGCTCCCAAAGATGGTGTGGGACAAACCTGGGTGCCCGGGCTGCAGGGAGGAGCTCGCCCACGTGCCCCCACAGAGGGTGGCCTGCAGGGCAGGTAAGGAGGGCTCTCCCGCCAGCTGACAAGCCCTAGGGTAAGGCTGAGCAGGGCTGGGATGGCTCCCCAGCTTGGGACTCCTCCCTCAGACCGAGGCCCAACACCCCCTCCTTAACAGCCAGGGCCTTGAGCAGCCCCTGGAATGTGGGCAGCAAACCTGTAAAGGTACAGGTAGTAAACACTTTAGGCTTTGGGGGCCTCATGGTCTCTCATAATGGCTCAATTCTGCTGTTCTGCAAAGCAGTCATGGACAGACATAACAAATGAGCATTACTGTTCCAATAAAACTCCTCGTAGACGCTGAAATTTGAATTTTATATAATTTTCATTTGTTACAAAATATTAATCTCTGTATTTTTCAACAGTTACAAAATGTGAAAACCATTCTCGGCTCCTGAGCTGAACAAAAACAGAAGACAGGCCAAATTTGGCCCGTAGGCCAAAGGTTTGGAACCCTTACTTTGGACCTTGCCCTTGTTCTCCCCTCCTCTCTTCTCTTCCTCCTCCCCTCCTCCTCCCCTCCTCTTTTCTCCCCCTCCTCCCTCCCTCCTTCCTCCTCCCACCTCCTCCTTCCCTCCCCTCCCCCTCCTCACTTCCTACCCCTGCCCACTACTCCTCCTTTCCTCCTCCCCTCCCCTCCCCCTCCCTCTTTTCTCCTCCCTTCCCTCCCTTCCCCATTCTTCCCTCCCTCCCCTCCCCCTCCTCCCTTCCGCCCCTGCCCACTACTCCTCCT